>NW_027491327.1:1200000-1754600 GCF_021521415.1 Bidens hawaiensis
ACGATCCTATAAACTGGTTATTGATTGAGATCGTTACGGAGGTCCTTCAAATTTTTAAATCTTGCACAACTAGTTTATCCGGGGTTTACTATCCAAGCAAAGAACCCTAACAACGAAAGCAAAGAATGGCTTCGGTCTTCCAAACTAAACCCTAAACCCTAAACCCTAAACCCAAAAAAAAAAAAAAAAACCGGTTAACCTAAAAACCGGTTATTAAAAAACCGGTTAATAAAAAAACCGGTTTATTAACCGGTTCTAACCGGTTTCTAAACCGGTCCTAACCGGTTAGACTGGTTAGGGTTTTGACAGACAAAAACCGGTTATTAACCGAACCGGTTTTTTTCCGGGCCAAAAAAACCGGTCCGGTTAATAACCGAACCGGTTTTTTAAAAAAAACCGATTTGTGCACCTCTACCTGTAATGCTTGTGTCTTACCAAAGTTCAGATTTACTAACCTGCCCGACGCAACGCGCCGGGTAAAAAACTAGTATAATATAAAAACTAAATATAGATACCATTCATCTCAACAAAATTGACTCTTTACGTTTATTATAAAAATCGACACAAATTACACAAATCTATACCAACACCCTAACTTGAATAACAAGCCTACCTATTCTAGAAAAATAAATAACTCATAATACTCCTATTAGGGGTGTCAATCGTGTAGGGTTGGAGGGTTAACGTATTGCGGGTTGGTGGGTTGCAATATACAACCCGTACCCGACTTATATTATTATTCGTGTCAAAGATTTAAACCCTAACTCGTATACACACGAATCAGGTCAACCTAAAAATGACATGTTTGACCCATTTAAAGAATTATAATATATTTTTTTAAATTAAATGGATTTATAAGAGTTGATAGAAAAAACGAGTAATATTATTTTTTTAATTTTTAAAAATAATTAAAATCACGAATTAGATTGGAAATTGCAAGGGTATATTCGGAAAATGGAAAACAGAAAAAACAATAACAAAATATAATTATTAACGTTTAATTTTAATTACTTAAATGGGTTAACGGGTCAACCCAAACCTGAGCTGTTTTTTAAAACGAGCCATGTTAGTCAACCCAAACCCAACACATCTTTTAAACGAGTCATGTTAGTCGACCCAGAACCTGTTTTTTTCCGTGTTGGGTTTAACTCGTGTCAACAGTTGTTACCCCTAATTGTTATCATTCCAAAAAAAAACCTCTTATTAAAATTCGAGTAAAATGTCATTTTCGTCCTTATAGTTCGTCAAATAATGTGAATTTAGTGTAAAAAATTTATTTTTTGCATATGGACCATCAACGTTTCTCAATTCTTGCCAATTACGTCCAAATCACTAACGCCATATGTTTTTTAACATTAATTCAGGGGTAATTTGTCTTTTCAGTTTATATATTATTTTATTCATTTTTTTAATCTTAGTATTTTAAAAACAAACAATTAACAATAGAAAATAAAAATGAAATATATTTAATATATTTGTTAAGACTAGTAAAAAATAAAAATAAAAGAGTCTCTCTCAAATTTTTAGCGCGCCTTTAACCTTTAGCCGTCGCTATGCTTACGTATAGTTGTCACTTCACAACACAACCTTCCCATCATGGTTCCATGGATTCATTACATTTCCATCTTTTACGTGCATTTATATTTTTGGATTTGCCAATTGCCACAATATTACTATAACTTTTATTAAGAAAAAGGTTAAATATTTTTGTAAAATTGTATGTATAAATTTATAAAAACCGTTTTAAAACTCTTTTTTACAGAAAAATGTATTACAAAAACCGTATATTTTTTTTCTTAAACAGTTGTTAATATTCATATATAATATGATAGTAACAACGATATCAATTTTTATTTTTAATTTAGGATTCTTAAACCTTGTTATCGGAACTGAGGTGTTACTAATAAAGTATTATTTTTATCATGTTAAAGAAAGATGTTAATGATAAAAGCATGCATATGTCAAGTTGAGCTTGGCAGTCACACGGACGTCACACGAGAAAAAGAAACATATTTTAATAGCTAAGGATTTTAATGATTATAACATTTTCTTTTTAAAAGTAAACGAATTCTTTAAATTGGTTATTGGTTAAATTCACAACGGGATGCACTCGTCTTTTTATTTGAGGAAACCATCACCTAACGCTAACGTCCGTGAACACTTGCCTGAATGCACGACATACGACAGTACGATAAAATAAAGCTCGTTCATTTAAGGATCTAACCAGTAAATGCCACCTTATATTACAACATTAAAGCAGTTTGTGTTTTTATGCTAGAATTTAAATGAGTTACTTTAGATTTAATTTATGTATATGATAATAATCCTTACAAAATCAGTCAGTTTAGTCCTCTAACCAAACTTAATAATGACAGCTTTCTTTAAGTAAAAAATAATTAACAATTAATGAACACAACTAATGATAATATAGCCCTACCACATAAATATAATATATTCCTAATCAAGTCTCAATTGTCTAACATCTCCTATAGGTTTAATTTTTTTTTTAACAGCCGACGAATCCTTTAAACGGACTAAATTAACCACATTATGATACACTTGTCTTTCGATCAGGGGAAAACAATCACCTAAGGCTAACGCACGTGAACACTAGCATAAAAGCACG
The DNA here is from genome assembly GCF_021521415.1 of Bidens hawaiensis. Taxonomy (NCBI): domain Eukaryota; kingdom Viridiplantae; phylum Streptophyta; class Magnoliopsida; order Asterales; family Asteraceae; genus Bidens; species Bidens hawaiensis. The sequence continues at coordinate 1,202,627 of NW_027491327.1, forward strand.
ACACCGCGGTGAGATAAAACATGTTCAGTTCAATGATCCAAATAGTAAATGTCACCAATTAGCCTGGTTTCCCATCATCACCTGGTGATGTTGAAAAGTAAATGATGGGGACATAATCATACCTAGATCACATGAAACACTAAGTGTTTTCCGTACACCTCCGCTACATGTTAATTTTTATTATTCAATTTCACCGGTCTAACATATGCTACAGGTTTATTTGTATTATTATTATAACCTTTTGAAACAAAATATTAAATATATCCCACCTTTATGAAACATAAATAAAGTATAAAAGGAAAAAGAATATAAACGGCTCTACAATAAATGAAGCCAAGTATATTTCCATGACAACAATTTTAATGTTCATAACTCAAGTCCCCCGTGAATATTAGCTTTTTAGATTCATTTAATCTTTTTATAATTTGCCTAAGAGAAACGCTCAATAGTTCAATTTCAGATTTTGATAACATTTATCTTTAAGCAAGTTAAAGATGGGGAATACAATACATAGGGGTGGGTAATCCATTGTCTACACAAAGGAAGATGATATACCAAAAGCATTTGCTTCTACAAAAGTATTGGCTTAATAGCTTTTGTGAGGTTAGCCCATATGGTAAATAAACCACAAACACGTTTTAAATTATAATATATAAAGTTAGAAAAGTTAACAAAAATAAAGTTGCAATAAATGAGAAGATATGTCTTATATTGAAATAAATAAAATAGTGAAATCATAAGTTTATAACTTCTAAGAAAACACAGAATTTATATGTTGCAAGTGTGAATTAGAGCATTAACAACTTGACTTAAAGTAAGGTTAAGGTTTCACTCACGGCGACATGACAAATGACGAATGCTATGTTGCGTTTGTGACGTTAATTAGGTTCACGCTCGTAAGGGCGGTCCAAGGAAGAAGTACAAATATGGACAAGTATGGACACAACTTAAACAAAAAGTTACAATTTGTTTGTTGTTTCTTATTAAACTTTGTTTATTAAAATACATGTGAAATTTAAGCTGTGTTTTTTTTTTTAGCTTTGTTTTATCTTCATAAGTTAATTTTTAATTAAACCTTAGCAATTTATATCCATGCCTGTAATTCGTATTTAATAAAATTTAATGATTTGTATATTAACTTTTGAAACATTTGTATATATTTATGAAGCTTGATAGTATATTATAAAGAGTTAATTGTTTGATTGACGCTTGTGTTTTGTAGATATTGTACCGTTGGTCGTTAACGTTTAGTAATTACGCATTTGATCCTAATAATAAGTTTATTACTAAGATGGACAAGAGATATAAATTTTGTAATTATGGTGGTTTTTGATAGCTAGCTAATGCATTTAAACTTTTCAATTAAGTCCGTATAAAATGACTAGACTTTCTTTAATGGTGATCATAATAATAATAACAATATTTTTATTAATCACTAGACGAAAAAGAAGTCACGCAAATCAAAGTGAACACATCTACTATATAAGGCCATGTGTAGTTAATGGACTACGTTATGGGGTGATTTTTAACATGTGGTATTACATTAACAGGGGGATGATTTTCATTTTTGGGTATAGTAGTTTATAGTCTTAAAATCGCCTCAAAATAATAAAATATTAATTTTCATGGTATAACCCGGCCACAAATACATGTCTCCCCCCAACCAAATTGCCCAGGGGTTTGGAAGACGATGTTGGGGCGATTTTCCCACTACACATAGTCCAAAGAAAAGGTAAAACAATGCAAAAATTAATAAATTATACAACTTACATACTGCCCATTTGATTAAGTAAAGTTTTATGTTAAACACTTTGACAAAACTAAGTTATATGCTTGACATGCATAAAAATAAATTATATAGTTGATCAAATTGAGTCGAACGAGCCAACTTGTTTCTTAATCCAACCTAGTTTGAGTTTAAAATTCCAGCTCGATTGATAATAACTTCGAGTCGATCCAAGGCAACTCGGTACAAAATTCAAGTCAATATTAAGCTAGCCTTAATCTTCTCCGCCGCATCACGCATGCACCTCTCTATCCCTTATATATATACATATAGAGAGAGAACATGTATAGATAGAGAAAGAAAGTATATGTGTGAAATGAGTGAAGAGTCAACCAACCGACCCTTTTTTACTGTGAAACCTTTTCTGATGGTTTTGTATTTGTAAGGCTTCCAAGGCTCCACATACATTATCTCTTTCCCTCTTCATCACCTCTACAAATTACACCAAATCATTTCATTTTCTTCACTCTCTTTCTCCCTCTATAACCTCATGATCCAAAACATGCAACTCACACACACTTAGGGTTTGTTCCATCACACTAGCTCCAAATAATAACCCAAACCTCCACAGTACAGTACACCCATTACCTTGTGAAAGAGAGAGAGAGAGAGAATCTTGAAACAAAACCCAAATAAATATTTAGTCAGAGAAAGATTTCATTCATCACATCATCATCATCATTCATCATATCCATAAAAGACTCAATCTTTCAACTGGGGTTTTGGTTTTTTTATTAAAAAAAAAGTTGGTCTTTATTTATTTCTAGTGAATGAGTTTTGGGGGGTTTCTTGATAACTCTCACGGCGGCGACGGTGGTGGCTCCGGCGGTGGCGCTAGAATCATCGCTGATATACCTTACAATATGCGCTCCGGCGCCGGCGCCGGTGCTATCTCTAAGTCAATGTTCTCCTCACCTGGCCTCTCACTTGCTATTGTAATCATATTATTATTATTTTTATTATTATTTTTGTAATTTTTAATATTAATAATATTATTTTTTTCCTTTTAGCAAACGACGATGGAAGGTGGAGGTGGTGGTGGGGTTGGTGAGATCGGAAGAATGCCGGAAAGTTACGAAACCGGCGGCGGTAGAAGGAGCCGTGAAGAGGAGCATGAGAGTAGATCCGGCAGTGATAACATGGACGGCGGCGGCTCCGGCGACGATCCTGACGGCGACGACGGAAAGCCACCGAGGAAAAAAAGATACCACCGGCACACTCCTCAACAAATCCAAGAACTTGAAGCGTAAATATTATTATTATTATTATTTTGTTTAAATGTTTAAATAATAAAAACATTTATTTTTGGGTTGTGTTTTTAGATTGTTTAAAGAGTGTCCTCATCCTGATGAGAAACAAAGGTTGGAGCTTAGCAGAAGATTATGTTTAGAAACCAGACAGGTTAAGTTTTGGTTTCAAAACCGTCGTACACAGATGAAAGTAAGTCTAAAGTTTTATAATATTTTAATTTTAATAATAATAATAATAATATTATTGTCAAAGTCTAAAGATTTGAATTTTATAAAAGTTTTGATTTTTGTTATTTCTAGACGCAATTAGAGCGGCATGAGAATTCGATTCTGAGGCAAGAAAACGATAAGCTTCTAGCGGAAAACATGTCTATTCGAGACGCAATGAGGAACCCTATGTGCACGAATTGTGGCGGTCCGGCTATGATTGGCGATATTTCGTTAGAAGAGCAGCATCTTAGGATTGAGAATGCTCGATTAAAAGACGAATTGGATCGTGTTTGTGGGTTGGCTACTAAGTTTCTCGGCCGCCCCGTCTCGACGATGGTTCAACCGATGCCGAACTCGAGTTTGGAACTTGGTGTCGGTGGGAATCATTTTCATCAGCTTCAAGGCGGTGGTGGGAGTGTTGGCGTGCTTAGTTCAACGACGTCGGCATTGCCGCTTGGGCCGCCGGATTTTGGTGTTGGGATTTCTAGTGCTTCGTCGGTGGTTCCGTCTTCGAGAGCTAGTAATACTGTGATGGGAATTGATCATTCTCTCGAGCGGTCAATGTATCTCGAGCTTGCTTTAACTGCCATGGATGAGTTGGTCAAGTTAGCCCAAACCGACGAGCCGCTTTGGATCCGGTCCATTGAAGGGGGCCGTGAAGTTATGAACCAAGACGAGTATTCTCGGATCATCACTCCGTGCATCGGGCTTAAACCGAATGATTTCGTCACCGAGGCCTCGAGGGAGACGGGAATGGTGATAATTAATAGTTTGGCTCTTGTGGAAATGCTTATGGATTCGGTAAGATTGCGTAGAACTTGCTTTAATTATTACCTGTGAATTAAATCATTAATAAATTATGATCTAATTTATGTTTATGGTTATTTAGAACAAATGGGCAGAAATGTTTCCTTGTATGATTGCTAGAGCTTCAACAACAGATGTGATTGCAACTGGTATGGGAGGAACACGAAACGGTGCACTTCAATTGGTAATTTCGGTTTTAAACCCTAAATTTTATTTTAATTACACTCAATCATCTTATTAATTTTAAGATTTATTTTTAGATGCACGCTGAACTACAAGTTCTTTCCCCATTAGTTCTGGTCCGGGAAGTAAATTTTCTTCGGTTTTGCAAGCAACACGCGGAGGGTGTGTGGGCGGTGGTTGACGTGTCAATTGATACAAGTCGTGACAACGCACCGGCATTTATGAGTTGTCGAAGGCTTCCATCGGGGTGTGTTGTACAAGATATGCCAAATGGCTACTCTAAGGTAATAATATCAAGTTCACTTTTGACTTTTTAAAGTTGAAACTCCATATTGGTGTTTATGGTTTCTTTAGCTCGAAATGTGTTGCATTATATACAAATTTTTGTAGAATAATGTGATTGTCGTTCCTTTTAAATTATAACCGATCGGTTTGACTATTAAAAGTCGTTTTAACACTTCGTTAGCATTTATGGAGTTTATCAAGTAGGTGTGATTGGCCGTGGTCTTTAATGAGTTCAGTTGGCACATCTCATCACTCAAAACCTTAAAACTTAGCCCAGAAATATGAATGCTTACCTAAATGTACAACTTTAAATGTACATATGATAACTCTTTAAGCATAATGTACAAGTTTCAAACATGCATGCCTGTATGTGTACAACTTTAGATGCACATTTTACAAGTCATGTTACCCTTCAAAGTTTAAAACTTAGTTGAGAGATATGATTGCTTAACTAAAATCTTAGAACTTAGTTGAAAAACAAAATAACTCTTATCTAGGTGTACATCTCATCATGCACATATTACAAGTTTACGTACCCGAAGCTCTTGATTTGCGTGACTTCTTTTTCGTCTAGTGATTAATCACATAAAATGCCACATTTTCATCAAGAAGATGAATTTTATAACACGAAAGGGAACCTTCTCAAAGTGTATTTTATTGTATTTTATAGATGCTGTTTTGACTTACAGAAGTATCATTACTCCTTAAATTAAGCATACGAAATCAGATTCGATTATTTTATATTGTTTCGTACACATTTATATTATGATATAGAATAGAAACATCTAACTGCTCGATTTTCCGAGCCTTGAGACACATTTATTATTCAAATCACCTTGATCTTGGTTACTTTTAATAGTTAATATCATCGTTGATATAAAACAATTGTTTGATGCTTCTATTCTTACTCTTTGACCATTTTTATATCATTTTATTTGTATTTTATTGCTTAAATCATGGTTTCTATGAATATATTATGTCGCTCATCGAGCCCATTTTCAAGATTTGTCCTTTACTATTGATTCAACTTATTTTAATTTCAAGAATTATTTCAATTAATTTATGTAACTTATATTAAATGTTTTTTTCTTTAGGTTACATGGGTGGAGCATGCTGAATATGATGAAAGTGTTGTTCACGAGCTTTATCGCCCTTTGATCCGTGCGGGGATGGGATTCGGGGCACAACGGTGGGTGGCGGCCCTACAACGACAATGCGAGTGCCTCGCCATTATTATGTCATCAGCAGTGCCTACTAGAGATAACACAGGTTCGTTTGTCATTGTCTACAACAGTACATCTTTACATGCATATTTTTTACTCAACTGTTTGAACTTGGAATATTATCATGATATACACATATCTATATATGCAGCGATAACCGCTGGTGGAAGGAAGAGCATGTTAAAACTAGCACAACGGATGACGGATAACTTTTGTGCCGGGGTTTGCGCGTCTACGATTTACAAATGGAACAAGTTACGTGCAAACAATGTTGATGAAGACGTTCGGGTTATGACCCGACAAAGCGTTGATGATCCCGGTGAGCCACCAGGCATTGTTTTGAGTGCAGCGACTTCAGTTTGGTTGCCGGTGTCCCCTCAAAGGCTGTTTGATTTTCTTCGTGATGAACAGCTACGAAGTGAATGGGATATCTTATCTAACGGTGGACCTATGCAGGAAATGGCTCATATAGCCAAGGGCCAGGATCATGGCAACTGTGTCTCCCTCCTCCGTGCTAGCGTAATCTTTCTAGCTCCTCAATAATAATAATAATAATAATAATAATATGTACCTTCGTTTCAGAACTAATAATATGTTTTAGAACTATAAAAGCCATATAATACACTTGTACACATGTATTATGTGGTTATCGTAGTTCTTAATTAACGAAGTATTCGGTTATAAAAGAGATGATACACACACATATATCTGCGTATGCATCTATATTTGATGCAATAATGTGTTAATAATTGCGATAACTAGTATAATGCACTGTATAAGCGTATTATACTGAACTTACAGTTCTAAACATAATATTATTGGTTCTGAAATACGATATAAACCTAGTATGTGTTATATAATATATACACATACACATGCGGTGTTCATTTCTGAACCAAACAATATGTTAAAGAGAACCACGATAATCGTATAATACGCCCGTACACATGCATTATATGGTTATCGCAACTCTAACATATTATTAGTAACACCGTGCGCGCGCGTGTATATATATATTATGTATGTATATATTGTTACTATTATGGTTGATATGGAAAGAGAAGTCGGCATGAAACACAAGTGGTAATATAAAATGAAGGGCAAGGGCAAAAGTGTAATATTAAGAAGAGTCTATTTCAGATCTAACGTACAGGCTTTATTATAAAAAGTTTGGTTTAAGTAATTTTTCATCTGAAAAGAAAATCAAGAAAGTCAAAACACACACACACACACACACACACACACACTGTTTGCATGTGAGAGGGGACAGTAGAGACCTTTCTGGGTTCAGACCGTACGTCACCGTTTTGGTTTTTGGGATGCTTTCCGAAGCAGTTGACTCCATTGGACAGTGACCACACAATCACTATTTTATTTTATTATTATTATTGTTATAATTACTAATGTACACAAAATATTATTTAAAAATATCTAATCACATATTTCGTCTTACATGTGAGAAAAATTCCAAGATTTTGTATTATTCAGAACTTATTTGGTAAAAGTTAAAAAAATGATTTGATTGTTTTGTTTTTTATTTTGTTACAGGCAATGAATGCTAACCAGAGCAGTATGTTGATTTTACAAGAGACGTGTATCGACTCGGCCGGGTCGTTGGTGGTGTACGCTCCGGTGGATATTCCAGCCATGCATGTGGTGATGAATGGTGGCGATTCGGCTTATGTGGCACTTTTGCCGTCGGGGTTTGCTATAGTTCCGGATGGGGGTGTGAATCGTGGTGTGTCGGAGACGGAAAATGGTGGTGTTGGTGTTGGTGGTGGATCGCTTTTGACCGTTGCGTTTCAGATCCTTGTGAACAGCCTTCCGACGGCTAAGCTTACTGTGGAGTCGGTGGAGACGGTTAATAATCTGATATTATGTACTGTTCAGAAGATCAAAGCAGCCCTTCCATCTGACAACTAATATGATGGTGAATTTAGGCTTTTTGGGATATGGAAATTATTGGGTATGATTTATAATAATAATGTCATACCTTATAATTTTCATGGTGGTGGTAATGTTGGTTGCTGCGGTGAAGGTGGTGAAATGTGAATGATAATAGTTTTTTGAAGGATTTTTGATGAGTCAAGAACGAACCCGACCCTTGCTTTGTTGTAAGAACCGGGTGTCAACCCGGTTCTTTACAGCGAAGCAAATGTGGTGGTTCGGGTATTGACTCGGTAAACCCGTTCGGTATGGTGGGGGTTCCTGGGGATATGGGGTTGATAATTGTCAAGTGTCATGAAAAGTATTGGTCAGTCTTTTTGGTTTATTTTGTATGAAAGGCTTATTCATGTGGTTTCGATATTATGACTAATCTTAATTTGTGGGGTATTAATTTTTGTGTTAATTAATACTTTTATGGTATAAATCCAGTCATTTTATCTTTAATTTTGTAAGTAACATGTTATATATATGAATATTTTATTAGTAATGATATCTTAGTTTAATTTTAGTTACAGTTGGATCAAATTGTCTAAACTTCTTGTATATTATTGCTGGGGGTGGTAACCCTCCACGACGACTGCGGACCATAACGCCACCCCATCATCAGCCCCTTGCATCGTTATTCCAATACCACTCCCACTTCATAACGCAGCTTGGCCGGCATGGTGTTTGGATGTTTTTTCTATGCCACGTCGGACTGGCTAAGGGCGTTAGCCTAGAACGCTCAGTCTTATTACATTAGTACGCTGTTATATTTTAGGTTCTGGCTAAGGGCGTGAACATATTTTCGACTCGTCCCCATCTCCACCCTCATATTTTTGTGGGAAATCAAACCAATACCCCAAATTTGTTTCACTATTAATCCTTCCTATCTTTCTCTATCTTTTTATAGGTGAATGCGAGTGGAGAAAGATAAATAGTAACATAATAAAAAATAAATGAGTACTATTTAACCGAATAAAAATAAATACGAGAAATACATATAGGAGGTTTTACATGTTGCAGTTTCAATATAATTTAGTTAAATCCTTCATAAAGTTCGTGCATAAGAAAAAAAACTATAGAACATATCGGTATTAGTATTGATATTATCTTAACCGATATCAATATTCGTTTTTAGAATTCCAATTCAAAATGCATGTTTCGGTTGCTATATCATGCACCGGTATCATAATAGTATCGTTGCGAACCAAACCAATATCGCTTAACAAGCAACACAAAATGAAATCCGCCGTGCAATGCGCGGGAAAAGAATCTAGTTAGTCATATAAAAATTAGTTATGCTAGGTCAGATGAAATTACAAAGACGGCATTCTCAAATTTAGAGTTAACTTTTAATGGACAGAAGTTGAGTACTATTTAATAATTCTTTATATTTATACATGTATGATTTATAAAATATAATATATAAAATGGTAAAGGTTAAAATACAAAGGGTTAAAAAAAATAAAAATGTGAGAAGAAGTTGTAGCATTCGATGGTTGAGATAAAAAATCCTTAAAAAATCAAAACAAATAACAAAAAAAAAAGTCATACCTCATAATATAAATTGAAAACAAAAAAAAATGTTTCTCCCTTGTCTCCGTTAAAGAAAAAAAAATCCCTCGAGAAATACCGGTTTATCTTTAGGGGGTTTAGTTTAGCTTTTAGGTTTTCATTTTTATTTTTTTGTTTGGGGTACGGGTACGCAAGGGGGGGGGGGGGGGGGTGTTAGGTTTTTGAGGGTTTTTTGTTTGTTTGATGAGGCATTGTGGCCATATGAAATGTAAACTATCAAATAACACAAAAGGTACACCATAAGATTAAATAGATGTCCACAAATCCCTTTTTTTCTTCTCACTTTTTGTATTTGTGATCCTTTACAGGATTATTCAACTCTATATAAAACATAAATATATATTTTTTTAGTCAATAGCAATCGAATACTATTTATTGATTATTTTTGTGATATACATGTATATTCCTAAAGTTATATATAAAGCAAAATATATACATTATTAGCTAATTTTTCATCATTATATATGTAATTTTTGCTGTGTAATAAGTATTTATTCTAAAAGATTAAAAAAATTATATTATAAAAATAATAGGCTATTTTAGGTTCGTGGGCTGTTTTAACTAGTTTAAGCTAGAGCTTGGGATCGAACTCGTTTAAGATAGACTTGATTAAGGTCTCAATAGACTGAGAACAGGTTTCGGGTAGCTCAGCTTATCTATACATAGTAGAAAAGAATAGGGAGCAAACATGGAGAAAACAAAATTAATAAATTAATCTATGTATTTAAATAATGAGATTTTTACATATTTTCCCTTGTTAAGCTAATCAATTACATATTTATCCAAGTTAAAAAAATCAATTATATATATCATTTCTTAAGACCCTTAATTGCATATTTCCAAAAACTAAAAAATCAATTACATAATACATATTTCCTAAAACATATATATTACATATTTATCCATATTTTCATTTCATAAACTATATTTACCGAGCTTGAACGCGTTTAATCAGCGTCGCATGAACTAACCGGCTTTGGATGAGTTAACCGGCGTTAGAGACGTAACCGACGCCTGACGCGTTTGCTGATGCCGGATAACGCGTCATGTAACCTTATGCGTCTAGCACTAGTAATCGTCTACGCATCCAGCTCCGGTTAACGTGTCCAACGCCGTTTAAAGCATCCGACAATGGTTAGCACATCTGAATCTGACAACAAGTCAGACGTCTGATACATCTCTAAGGCCGGTTAACGCATTCGAAACGGGCAAACATGTCTAGCGCCAGTAACGCGTTTGAAACCGGCTAACGTGCCTGACGCTGGTTAAGCACGTTCGAGGTTGGTAAAAATCACTTATGAAAATAAGGTAAAATAGTCGTTATATAACTTAATTTTAATGCAATGAATAAATATTTAATATATGTGTCTTAGGATTGAGAAATATATAATTGATTTTTTAGTTTGAGAAAATATATAGCTGATTGGCTTGGGTAATTATGTGAATACCCCTATATTTATAAGTTTGCTATCTTTTCTCTCTCCTCAATAAGATCAAGGACAAAGAGCATTCACAAATATTCTCTCATCTCTATTTCTATAATTACAATAAAAATGAATACGTTTCCTCTCTTAATTTTAATTAAATAATATTTTTTTCATATATTTATCATTATATTTTCTCTTCATCCACTCATAACTACATTAAAATATATTAAAAAATTAATAGGCTGGAACTGCGCTATTCTAAATATACATATAAACAATAATATTTTCTTTCTTCTTCACTCACAATCATTCACAACCACACAAGGCTTAAATTATATATACCCTACTCACAATATATGAGGATGTAAATTCTCCATGAAGTCTAGCGGGTTGGTCTTCCTTGATCACCTGGTTTTTAATGCCATATCGGCTTTCACTCCACATCATTCTCCGACCGAATAAATTTTTTAAACACTTATTTTGAATAGAAATACCATTATTGTGTTTCTAAGCAACATAAATTAAATAATACTTTAAAAAAATTATACTACTTAAACTGAACATTAATAAAAATTAAACCACTTCAAATTGAAATAAAAGCACACTCATAAAAAATAATAATAATAAATATCCACTTCAAATTATTCAAGTTTGTTTTTTTTGTTCTGATTCTAATTAATTTAGTTTGTTTGTAATGAACCTAGCTATATTGCCAAACTGATTCAAATGAAAATCTTTCAAGATTGATATCATAAAATTTCTTAGTGTGACTTGATTGGTTCACACTTGAATGATCTTAACAATGTTATGATCATAAAGTAAATGTTTTTAATGTTTCAAGTAACCTACATGATTTTAATTTTTCATGGTTGCCATTTGAATCTCCGTTATTGAACTCAATCATGCGTGAATCTACACATAATCTTGTAGCTCTCTAGTAATACTCATTTGAAAACTACCATGATTTAGTCAAAACTAACATAACATCAACAATTTCATAAAAATGTAGTAGATTTTAATATCAACCAACAAGCTATTTGGTAATCTTGTGCTGAACCATTAAGAGACTTGATCATTAAGAGGCCTTTTTTAAGTGAATCAAACACGCTCTATGGGGTTGTGTGGTAGTCTGTTAATGATTCCATTAAGAGGCTACCTCCGAATTGGTCAGAGGGAGAGTGCATTTTGTGACCGTGACACCTCTTAATGGCACGTGGAGTATCTTAATGATCAAGTTTCAGAGACACACTGATTGATTCACAAACTACTTCTTAATCAATCAGGCCTCTTAATGATTCAACACTAGATCGATTGCCAATCAACCACCTCTGACCGATGATGAGGGATGAAAGAATGTGTTTTAGTGTTTAATATCGTGTGTTTTAGTTGTTTTTATCTATCAAATACGATTACTTTGATTGGCTTTATGATTGTGGGTATTTGGAGCTTAAATGAGATATTTTAGAGCATTCAAGGTGATGAGGAATCGAGTTATGCACAAAAGGAAGCAACGGGGTGGGGGGTTCAGAACGTCGAACGAGCATTAAGAAAATGGAAAACGGAGAACTGGAGTTACATTCTTCGTATCTTACGGTGGAGGCTAGGTAAAAAAAGGCCACAATGTGTATCGTAACACAGAAAGGGAAGTCCATAAGGGTCAGGTCCACCATAAGCTACGGTGATCTGGCTATAGCTTATGGTGGGCCCGAAGCACAAAGGCGGTTTTCGGTGTTTTATTCCATATTTAAGTTTGATTTAACCCTAAATCAAAAGGTCTTCATATCCTAGCCGTCTTGGACGATTTTGGAGCAAATCTTCCCCTCTAACACCTCTTGATCAATAATTCATCGATGGTTTCACCCTTCCAGTCCATAATCGAGCTAATCATGATGTAGAGGCAAGGCTAAATCATTCGTGACCACTTCAGATATAGGGTTTGCATATGAACTAAATATTTTATGACTGTTACCAGTTTTGGGATTTAGTTTTGATTAATTTTTTGGTTGATTGAATATATATGTTTTTTGAATTGGTTAAACAATTGTTTTTATGGGATTTGCGTTTATCATCAATTATTTGGTTTGTGTTCATCAATTTTTAGCATTAAATTTTTAGCGTCATTGAACCGTTTACTGTTAATCATTGATAAATGCTAGGTTTTATATTAACAAACTAGCTAGTAATTAGGTAGATCGCGTTCAGCTGTGTCAATTTGTCGAATTAGGTTATGTGTATCATCATAACCAAACTAATATGTCTAGTAATTATTTGTCTATTTTAATAAACGAATCATGTCTATGTTGTTTTCAATTAATTGATTAAATTGAGTTTTGTGTAAACGTAGAATCTGAAACCTGAAGGAGATTACGTTTTCTAAATCTAATATCTTTTCCCATAACTAAATTAAATGTTATTAATTTTTTTTCCTCATCAAGAAAAATCCTCAAATCACATTAGTATAGTTAATTAATCAGATAATTTAGCTAAACACTAACCACATATTTCCTGTGAAGATGGCATTACTTACGCAAACTATTATAGGCATTTAAGTACTAAAAATACTTGTTTTTTATTAGCCCACGACAGCTACATCAACTGATTTAGAGATAGTCTTTTAGTAAAATCATTAAGAGGTTGCCTAATAGTCCTAAATATCTACTGATTCATTCAAAATGAAACCATGATTCATGTTTTTGATATGTTAAAAGTATATTTGATCCATAATGAACTATATGAATAAACATGTAAAAGTATTTCACGTTTTAAATATTAGCCCTTCTCCTAATCATCAATAAATTCATTACAAAACTAATACAGTACATATGCTATTTTGAATAGAGTTTATAGTTCATGTTACGTACACTTGTAAAAGGCTTACGTACTTAAATGCTAATAATGTACCCGTCAATATTTTCAAGAGAGATAGCAACCTATCGTATTTTCCACAACTCTTACAAGTTACAAGACTTAATCGGCTCAATTTGCATTTCTTCAACTTCATGTACTTCTTTTTGACCATTTATAAGGACCACTTGATTATTTCGACCTTCAATTATGACTTTGAAATCGATAAAGAAAAACACACAAATCTTTTATAAATAAGTTTTTAATCGAGTAAACGGTTAATTTCTTTTCAGAGACGGATTGAATAAAGCTTGTTAATTTCAAAAGGATGGACTTTGTAGTCTAAAAATTTGTTTTAAATTTAATAAACAATAATGAGTTAGTACGTTTGCTAATAAATTGATTGATTACAAGATACATAAATCCAAGATTAAAACTTTCAAAATGATATCACCAAAAGGAAATGGCACACAAATTGATATAACGAAAGGAAACTTATGAAAGTGACATAAAATGGATCAATCATTTTATATTCAAAATGATCTTTTCTATAAGTAAATGTTTCCTTGTTCGCGTGGGACATATTTATCTGTATAGCGACATTGATTTTCGTGTGGGACATGTTTACATGTGTAGTGAGTCGTGACATTGATACATTTCGTGAATATTCACAACTGTATTTACTATGAGAAAATATAAACATGTGCCGACGGATTTATACATTTTGAAAAGACTTGTATACACCTCAGTGAAGGAAGACTAGGATATTTGTGATCTTTAGTTTGATCCTGAGGGTGCTCGGGTTTTACCACTAGTAGCCTTTGAGCGGGTGGATTTTCTCAAAACTGGAGATAACTTAGAAGCGCGTAAGGGCTTCGTATGGCTGGATTGGGCTAGCTGGCGGTGTCTTGCCGTTGGGGGTCACCTCGTACGGAGTACATATGCAATTTCCTGATTGTTGGTAGGGGTGTTTATTGGATCGAATAATAGATTGTTCGGTTTATTCGGTTCAGATTGTTCGGATTTGAAATTTTTAGAACCATATCTGAAATCCGATCCAATCCGAATTAGAGGTGTTCCTATCTGATCCGAATTAGGGGTGTTCCTATCCTATCTGAATCTGATTCGAATTGATCTCGGATGAATTTGGATAACACGAAATAAACCGTATAATAAACATTCAAACAAACGTCTAATTAAATAAAATACTAAACCGGAAAATTAAATAAAACGTATACAAACAAAAGTCAAACTTCAAACCAAAGTCTAAATAAATCTATGATCTATCGTAATTCTAAAAATGAAAATAGCACATGAATAAAAACAAAACATCAAATAATTAAAACACATTATTTATTCAGATGATTCGGATATCCGAATAATCCGAAAAATCCGAAATTTTTTGAAATCCCAATTCGAATCCAAATTAGTTATTCGGATCGATCTGATCCTAATGTCCAAATAAAAATTCTGAACGGATTATTCAGGTTTCAGATTCGGTTTGGATTTTGTTTTTTTTTTCCGAATATTGGATTTCCTAAACGCCCCTATTTGTTGGCAGTTAAAAAAAAATCATTTTCATAATTTTCACATAGAAAATTTAATAATAAGCCGAACCAAATCAGGTCTCTTTGAAGTTCTCCAAAACCAACTTCGATTATGCTCTTTTGTTTGACTTGATATGAAGGCTTGAACTTATGTCCTAATATTTTGCGGCTCTCTTGACCTAATCTATAATAATAATAATGGTATAATGCATCTCTACATGAATATAGACGTTATAAGATAAAGTATGTAACTCCTATATGAAAGTGATAATATAAAAATATTCTTTTAATAAAACAAAATGTAATAATGTAATTGGTGCATGACAAAGAAAGGAGCAGTGTGGTCGGGTGGTGAAGAAACACTAAGTGACCCCGGCAGATTACGGATAATCTTAGGGTTAAGTAGATGTTTCCCACGAGGTTAGGTCCGGCAAAGATGGTTATTCTTCTGATGACATGCAAAACAGACACCGTGAGCTCGTCACTGAGAAGGGGGGGTACCTCCTTGTGACCACCCTCCGGCGTGAGAATCAGACTAGATTGCTCTGAATATAAGTGTATATTAAGAGAAATAGCTAAAGAAGATAAGATAAGTGATGATGATACCGTTCCAAGGTGTTGGAGTATTTATAGCCGAAGGTAGGTTTCCAAGCAGGTACAGCCAGCTGTATAATATTCCTTTTCTACCAACTGTGGGCTACGCACGTGCCATGCTGGTGGTTGGTGGGTAGGCAGCGGCTGATAGTGACATGGCCGGCTGTGTACTATTCCTTTTCCACCAACTGCAGGCTATGTACGTGCCACGATGAGGGTTGGTGAGTAGGCAGCGGCTGATAGTGACATTTTGTACTAGAGTGTGCTCCTCCTCGTACTGTTGTCAGTGAGCTGTCACCATGTGATTGGTTCATGGGCTGCTTTGGTCAGATCTTGTCTATTTTGTCCATACCTTGGCAGGTATAGTACAAAAGATCCTCCAGAAGCGTACAGACTGGCTCATTTGGGCGGGAGTATTCCCGCCTTGCTCATTCCTTCTTCAGGTGACATTACTGAATTATTGAGAGTTAGTGCCTTGTGCGTGTAGCCTTACTATTAGTGCGGGTAGCCTTCCCTGATGGCTTGTATCCGCAGCTGCGGGAACAGGCGGGGTACTTCACCATTGGGAGGCTTTTCCTGCGAGAACAGCTGGCGTACTGCGCGTAAGGTCTTCATCTCTCTGAGCATGGTGGGTCCTGCGGAACCAGTTGGTCTTTGCGCAGACGTCCCTCTTCAAGGTGAGTCTTGCGGGTCCAACTGGGCTCTGCTGGGACCTACCTCTTCAGGTGGCAAGGGAATGGGGGTGGGGTTGAGGTGCAATAAATGAGAAAATGCAGATGCGAAGTAGGTGTTTGTTGGTCGATTGGTATTCGGTGTGTCTTGGCTTCATGCATTTAATGCACCTCATAACACGTCCAAACCTCTTCTTTGTCTTCTTGAACATATCATTGGTTTAAGAATCCACAATGTTGTTTAACGTTAATGTGATTTGATCTTAAGATGGCTTAAAGATTGCACCGACGGATGTGTTTGCAAAATTTTATCTATTTTTTTAAGAACTAACAAGAACCAAAAGCATTTTTGGAGCAATGAGCATTCATCCATGCACGAAGCCTACATAGATAGGTTTGTAAAGACTAATGTATTAATGTATTATTATTGGCTTAATGAAGAACTTAGCGAGGTATTCACCCTCTAGTTTTCTATAACTTGTTTGATCTTTTGCAAAGTTGTTGGAATCTGAATGATTGTATGACCGAGAGTAATTATATAACTGGCTTAGTTGAGTCTATTTGAGCTGCCTCTATTTAAACATGTCGGTTGTTGGTTATGTATTTTTTTTTTCAGCTTTTAAATATACCATCATATAATAAACAAAAGGATCCAACTACAATAGAGAGGTGAGTAAGCGGACAACAAGCTGCGCCGCCACCCCCTTTTGAATGGCAAACCCGGTCCTACTGAAAACAAAGTTATAGTTCTTTGGCGTCGATAAGTTACTGTGCACGACCCGTTGAACTCTTTTAAGAAACGTAATAGCTTCGGGGGCAAGGGACTCAAATGTATCAAAAACATATTTTATTAAATTAACCAACGAAATAGACGTGATGGTTGGCATTGGTTTCACTTTTTTTCCTTTCCAAAATCATATTTATTTATTCATTTGCTAAGTCGGGCATACTTCATATATTATTTATTTCAGACTTCATATTTTGCTAACATTATAAATACAGACCAAAAGATAAATTAGTTAATTTTATTTTAAATAATATGGATGTAATATATACTATATCATTTAGATTTTTGAAACTGATAAATGATATATTTCATGATTAGTATGTCATAAAAACATTATATATTTTTCTAACAGCTAGCTTATTGAAACAACGACACTAGCTAGGTGCTAGAGCAAAAACTGGACACAGAGAAACAAAAACAACAAAAGGCTAATGGCTAACAAACACCATTTAAGCTAATACATTCGTTGTACCTTCGCCCAATTTACCTCCCACACAAACGTATTGATCTTGATATATTTCAAATCTTCTTCGCATTCACTGTTTCATCAATGATTCAATGAATAGAGTCGTGCCACGGGCCTTCCATATCCACCAATATAAAGAAAGTATAACCATAAACACCATCTATCTTCTTATTGTCTTGTGCACAACTTTCAAAACGTGCCGACACTACCACAAGTCACAACAATGTACGAAAATATTTCAGTTATTATAAAATTATTTTGAGACCTTTTTGGTTCGAACATATGTAGGATTCTTTATCAAGGTGACATATATAGAATAAAATTATGTATCACAAAATAATATTGAGACCTTAATTCCAGATTCCTCCCTAGTAATCTTACAATCAAAACGCAAGTTCTCTTGAGACTTTTCAACTTTGCGGACTTCCCTTTTACTATGAGTTTTGAGATTCAAAGGTTCACTTTGACAATTTGACGGTCCCATCTGGTTTAAACTTTGAACCGCTAATGAAACTATCGATTGTAACTCCTGCTCTATATATAAGTTATGCATATTTATCATAGTCGTGAACAATCTTTATAATTTAACATTTTTAATGCGAGCTACAATTAATAAAATAACTTAAATAATCAGTTTAAACTAGCAACACTAAATAGTAAACCACCATATCGGTAACACTGGTTCGTGTGGCCCACCCAACTCACATGTATATATAAATTATATTTATTTAAAAAAGATAAAATAAATAAAAAAGCAGTGCTTATGAATAAATACAAATAACTAAAAAACTATTACCCCAAAACACGTAAAATCATACAATATGTGTTCATTAGCTTCTCGGTCGTTAATGACTGATACATAGTCGCTATTGACCTTGCTTTATGTGAGGTTACTGTTTTTTCTCATGCATCACACTACCACAAGTCACAACGCTGTCAATGCATAGCCTAATGGGACATTGTGATAACCGGATCCAAGATCCAACATTTAGGTTGTAAAAGAAGTTACTCCTAAAATAAAGCAATGAATATGCCTTGATGTTCGGTTGCAAGTAGGGGTGTCCAAAATACCCGAACCCGATTAACCCGACCCGAACCAGGATAAGCAAACTCGGGTCGGGTTAAATAGGGTCAAAAAGTATTAATCGGGTTATTCGGGTTAACCCAAATAACCTGAATTGTTAATAGGGTTAGGTTTCGGGTTCACTTTTGGAAAAAAGTCGGGTTAACCCGAATAACCCGATTAGTGGTGATACTTAACTTTAAATACAATGATCAGAAGGTGAAATAAGCACTATAAAGGCAATAATGTAAGCTTTATAGAGGAGTTAATTATCTTATTTGTTCATGAACCGTTCAACGAAAATTTCATTTATGGTGTGTTCATTTATTAAACGAACGACCATGAACACATGTTTCACTCGTTCATCTATGTTTGTGAACGTTCAATTATGATCGTTCATTTAAGTTTGTTTACATTCGTTCATGTTCGTTTACATATTAATAGAAAATTATTAAATACTATCTACATTTAGTAATTATATCACCCTAATATGTTTTATATTTGTTTGTTTGCGTTTATTTAAATGTGTTCATTTATGTTCGTTAATGTATGTACATATATGTTCCTTCATGTTTGTTTATCTTTGTTTAATTATGTCCATTTATGTTCGTAAACTCTTCGTTTAGATTTTAAATGAACGAACATAAACAAACACGAACATGCTTAGTTTTTAACTAACTAATATGAACACAAATATTTGTTCAATTAAGTATTCGTGTTCATTAAAAGTTAAATGAAAGAACACGAGCATACCTTTGTTCATGTCCGTTTGATTCGTTTACAAGTCTATATATGTAATTATAAGATAATTGCTTGTAAAAGAAATTGAAAATTGAGTGGAATGAGAAATTTTGCGACATACAAGTTACAAACATAAAAAAATGACTTAAAATTATAAAGTAACATGGTTAACCCGATTAACCCGACCCGACAAACCCGAAACCCGACTAACCCGAACCCGACTAACCCGAACCTTAATAGGGTCGGGTTGCGGGTTAGATATTTTTTAAGGAAAACCCGACTAACCCGACCCGATTAACCCGAAACCCAATCGGGTTGACCCGATGAACACCCCTAGTTGCAACCATTAAGCTTGACTTACGCTGTGATCACGCTAAAAGCAAGTACAAGTACTTGGTATTTTATTTTCAAGTAATGCATTTGCTTTTAATTTAATACTTGTAGTAATGATTTTTGATAGCATTTATCGTGTAAATATTATTAAATTGTTTGTAATAGATAATTCTTATTTTAACTGTACTATTAACATTGGTTAGACTCGATTTTGATCCAATGATTAGGCGGTAACTACATCATATGTAAGTAAAAAATTATTTAGAAACGATAACTAGATACAAATTAAATTCTCACCCATAAAATATTAAGATCATTTCTAATATAAAATTTGACGTTTTTGAAAGGAAAGATAGTGAGTAGAGAGAGTGGTGTGGAGTCCTTGTGCAAGAATGCTATAAAACGAGTGTTGATACGAGAACAACTGGAAAAAAAAAGAAAAAAAAAATCCCACAAACACATAGAGTTTAGGTAACATCCAAACTTTATTAAAAAAATATAACTCAAAGAACTTAATATATGACTTTCTCTCATGTCTCTTATGCAACCTTTACTCGGTATAAACTATTAATAACCTAATATAACTTAGCTCACAAGTAATCTTAATACACCCAAACTTATTAATAAATGAGAAATTTACTGTTTGAGTCCTTGTGGTTTTAAGGCGGAGGCATAATGAGTTCTCGAAACATTTTTTGAACTAGTTAAGTCTCCGTAGTTTCAGAAACGAACCATTTGAGTCTCTGCCCTTACTTAACTTTCAGGGTAAAACTTTCATTTGACTGAAACCACAGGGACTCAAATTGTTCGTTTCTGAAACCACAGGGATTCAAATTGTTTGTTTCTGAAACCACGGGGACTCAACCAGTTCAAAAAAATTTTTGGGGACTCATTGTGTCTCCGCTCTAAAACCACAGGGACGCAAACAGTAATTTTCTCTTAATAAATCGACCAACACCTTAAGTCACGCCTTGAGCCCGCTTATTAAGGCCGGACAACAATTAACCGACACACCATCTTAACATATATATATTTTAGAACGATGACTTTCTTGTATTTGGGCTACCGGACTCTCTAAATTTGGAGATGCCTGATGCCCTACTCCGTCCAGACTATGTTATCTTAATTGGGCCCACGCTGGTTTCAGAGTTTGGCTTGGGCGTTCCCTCGGGAATCATACCGCCGACTGCCACTTGACAGTCATTGTGCCACCAAAAGAGCAGAACTCTCTGGCGTAGCACACGGTGGGACAAAAACACAGACGGGCTCAGGGTTCGAACTGACAATCTTTACATAAGGCCTACCTCAAATCCTTCATTGTCAATATTCACCCAAATATGACACAAGTGAGATTCGAACTTAAGTTTTCAATGAAGAACTCTTACCACTGGACAATAAGTGGGGCTCACCAATCTCAGCATATAAACGTATTTATAATATTGAATGAATTTAATACAAAAGATAAAATAAATTATAGTGTTCTTTCTAAAAGAGTTAGTTTGGGTAACGTGGTCCATTTGGGCTCTCATTTTAGTCTTGTTAACTTCAATTATTTGACACGAACTTCACTTTTCCATGGCTACGCATCTCTTTTCACAATTATTTGTTTGTTTGTGGATTTTGTTATTGAAATAATTCAAATACACGTCACTAAAAGATATGATTAGTACTACAAAATAATAATTATAAATATTTTTATTTTGTATAAGAAATAAATCAATCAAACATAAGTTTTTAAAATTATTTAATTTATTTAAAATACATAGGCATGTGAAACTCACGTAAAATGCCGGTTGCTAGTATAAGCAGCCATGTATGTGATTTTCGTTGAATGTTATGCAATTTTCTTTTATTCAAATGAGATGACATGTTATGTTGGCAAACTTTGAATATTTTAAAGGATAGTCAAACACGTTTAATAATTCAAACTACATATACTTCTTTTTTGAATGGCTATTTGGATAATTGACTAGCCATTAACCAATCCGATCATCTTCATTCCTTAAGTAGGGAACTGTGGGGTGCTAGGTTGGCACGCCCCGAAAAGATTAAGGAAAAATATTAATTAAAATTAGGCTAAAGAAGATATTTTCAAGCAGCACAAGAAAAGATTATTATGTTAAGAACTAAAAGAAAACATTCTCACTTTGAATAATTACTTTACTTTCCCATTTCATTTTCAATAACACTTTTCATGTTTCATGTCGATCGGGAGATTCTCTCTCTTATCCTTTTATGGGCCCACATTATTAATCATTAAGTTCATAAAAATCGTTAAAACAACTTTTTTTCAAATGATACGGGATTTAATATCATACAAGTTCTTATTATATATACATATTAAATAGCAATTTACAGTTATCTCACAAAACCACACTATTCATAATATAAACCATATTGTCACACGTTGTAAAGCATTACAAGTTTTAAGATTGTAGATAATATGACAAGCAACTGAAAGTCTGAAAGTATACATAATTTCATTTAATTTGTTTATATATGTTTAAAAAAAAATAATATTTGTACCTTTACCAAGTTGCATGCCACGTGTATGCTTTCTCTCTCTTTTAGTTTGTTTATATATGTTGTTTAAAAAATATAACATTTGTTTTACCTGCTTTGTTTGATGGCGGTACAAAACGGTAAACATCACAGAGAAATAAATCGATTAAATTTGAGGAGAATTTAACTTAATTTGAAATTTAATTTGATTTGTAATAATCATAATTATGGGTTGAAAAGAACCTGCATTCATAAATAATACGCTTATGTCCATCACATTTATGAATTTACAAACTCAAACCCGAGTTAAACCCGCCGTGAAGCACGGGTAATAATACTAAACCCGTTGTGATGCACAGGTAATAATACTAAACCCGTCGCGAAGCACAAGTAATAATACTAGTTTGATATAAGAAATAACTTATTTTAGTATATCAAAATCTTTTAACCTTTGATTAAAATATACCGTTTTGTGAAACAATAGTAAACATTTTTTCTCGTCCTATCTCCTGGGGTAGAGGACATTTTTGTTCTCGTCTTACTATTCACACATTATCTGTAAATTGTTATAAGTGAGATTTTTCTAAATTCATTTGTCTGTCTTCTTAATTTTGTGAAAACAATAGTAAACATTTATTACTAGCGTTAAGCCATGAAAATATGAAATTGTATATACAATATTTTACAAAAATCTTATAAAAAGGTTTTTAGTGTAAAGGGAAAAAAATATTTTGAACATTGTAGCGATGCCTCGAGTTACTTTCTAACTACTCCTGTACATGTATAAATATGAACTCGGGAAAAGTTTTCGTTAAAACATATATATTTTTTTTATATCGAAATAGTGGGCAAACGGTCAATAAGTTGTGCCGTTAGCCTCTTTTAGACTACAAAACCAACTATTTTATAAACTATATTGATAAATGTTTGAATCATGACATTATCATGCAAATTATCAAATGCAAAACAAATAAACAAGTGTTGGTTGTCAAGACACGCTTTCTCATGTTTGATCACTTTGCATAAATCATCTTTTAAGGCAGCCTGCCCCACAACAAAAACACGACTTCCCAAACTCATAAGAGGGGAAACTTCTGTCAGTTAAGAAATTTACAAGTGTTTATTTTTTTATCGATATCCCGGCACGCCTAAATATGTAAAAAAACGTCCGTAACCAAGTCGTCTCGATACTTTTAACCCCGGGGCCATGAGGTCCCTACAATCTGATAACAAGATTCCGACCCGAAATTAAGTAAAGTGACATTAACAATTTTTTTAAACCAGTGTGTCAATATCCTGGTTCTTTCACTTCATATATTTCCTACCTTTACTATCAACATTATTTTATAACGACCAATATATAGTGAAATTACTAGTATTAAAACCAAAATGAACATAACATGTAATAGCTTTCTTTTTATTATATTACACAAGAAAGTTGTGATAATTATATAGAATCTAAGGATAAACACTTATACCAAAAATCAAGATTCTTTAAAGTTGAAAAAGCCAAAATTTGGAGGTACTCCTATGGGAAAGATGGACTTTTTGATCTCCTATTTGTCTTGAAGTCTTCTATTATTTCCAGTTCCCTTTTCAAAGTCAATCTTCATAATTTCAAAGATAAAAGCCATTGACATTCACTTATAATATTATAGGATCAAAAACCTTTTTAACGTCTCACACGCAACCAATCATACTATTAAATCTATGTTATTATTGAGGGTAAATTCCCAAAACAAGTCAATCGATGAGAGAGAGTTTCAAAATAGTCCATTAAATTCAAAAATTCCAATAATAGTCCCTTGAGAACTCACAGCAACGATGCTTTTGGTTTCCCGCCGATGGTTTTCGTCCACCAATAAAACTGTGACGCGTGTAAAAATGCTAACCTCCGCCCATGAGATTTCAAAGGAAATTCGTCTGATCAGTGAGATTTCAAAGGAAGTCTGCCTGACCCGTGAGTTTTGATACCAAAATGTCTCCTCCGTGAGTTTTTGAAAAAAGTTGAATCCACCTCATTCCGCCATTGATTCACCACCAACACTACCACCGCAGCCGCTTGCCGGAAACCGAAGAAGACGACGAAGAAGACTGCAGAGTTGATGTTTGGAAGAGAGCAAGAACCCTAAAAGACCAATTCTTTGAATAAACAAAATGCATATACATCAATTATACAAACACCATCATATTAAGTGATCAAAGAACATGGTATCCATGTTATCTTCTCAAGAAACATAAAAACATGAATCAAAAGTATGAAAATTAACAGAAAAGGACCCTAAAGGAATATTGAATAGCCTATGAATGAATTGAAGAGATAAGATAGAAATGAATAAGTAATGAATGATATGGCAAGGTAAATTGAAGAATATGAATACCATATTGTAGCCATAATAGATGAACAAGAAGAAGATTACCAAATGGAAGGATAAAGGTAGAGAGAATCTTAAATGAAGAGAGGTGGTGGTGGTGGTGAATCAATGGTTGAATGAGGTGAATTCAATTTTTTTCAAAAGCTCACGGAGTAGACTGCTTTGGTATCAAAACTCAAGGTTTAGATGAACTTTCATTTAAATCTCACGGGTCAGACGAATTTCCTTTGAAATCTCACGGGTGGGGGTCAACATATTTACACGTGTCATGGTTTTATTGGTGGATGAAAACCATCAGCGGGAAACGAAAAGCAACGCCGACGTGAGTTTTCGAGGGACTATTATTGAAATTTTTGAATGTGATAGATTATTTTGAGACTCTCTTTCCTCAATTGACCTATTTTATAAATTTTCCCTATTATTTATTGTCGTAATTAAACTTTAAGACATCATTTCACCCGATTAGATACCTTTGGGTAAAAAATCCTTGAGTTAGAACATTCATAGTCCATTCTTTATTTAATTTAATATCCATAAAATTACACAAAACCATTACATTTTTTTTTCTATTTTTCTATTATATAATATTTTTTATACATTTATAATAATCTTTTCTCTCTCATCAATTCACAACCACTATCAGAAAAAATATTAAGAAATTATACGATCTAAAATGTGTATGTTCAAATTTAAATTTCCCATATAATATTTTCTCTCCACTTTACTTGCAACCACTCCTGCATTCTATGCTTTGCGAAACCCAGAGGTGGGCAAATAAACCAGTAGTTCCCGAAAACTGAACCGAAATCGAACCGGTTTAAAATCGATTATATAGAAACCGGTTTGGAACCGATTGAAACCGTAGGTTCGGAACCAGTTTGTAATTTTCTTCACCAAAACCGGTTCCAAACCGGTTAACCGAACCGAAATCGGCCAAAACCTGGCGAAAACCTGTCAAAAACCAAACCGAAACCGATCATAAACCAGTTTTGACTTTTGTTGACCAAACCGAACCGGTTTTAACCCAAACCGGTTTTGAGTTTTAACCCGGTTTGTGCACCTCTAGCAAAACCCACTCACAAAATATAGAAAGGGAAAATTCTGAAAATAGTCCTTTTTAGAAGAGAGAATCTGAAAATATGCTTTGAAATCTTCAAGTTCCCAAAACAATCAATCCAAAATCATCTGATCTGTGACATTGGAAATCCCAACGATAGATTTGGCCAGCCAATGAGATTATGACAAGTGTATATTACCTCACCTACCATGTGACTTTTGTGTTCAAATCAATCAGCCCATATAGTTTTTGTTAGAAAATCATCTCATCTAAAACCATCATCTCCCATATGAATTTTGATCTTCTTCACATCTCTTACGTGAGATTTCAAAAAAAGTTGAATTGTGTTTTTTGAAATTCATTTTCTCAGATGAATTTCAAGTGAATTTAGTCCTTTGACATAAAACCCATAACAATCTTCATCTTCCGGTCATGAACATAAAACCCACTTTCCGGCCACCGGCACCACCACCGTCACTCCACCGCCGGCACAAACCGACCTAAAACCACCACCACTCCACCCACCGACGAAAACCCACCACCACCACTCCACCATCATGACCTTCTTGCAAAATTCTTTCGATACATCCTGACCCATCTCAATTTTAAAAATTATCCAAATTGACCCAAAACAACCAATTTGGGTTTATTTTGCCACCCTTAATTACAATAAATGGTGAATACACTATCAAATCTTGAAAAAATAAACTTGCCAAGGTAGATGGTAGACGGCGGTGGAGGTGGCAGCTACGACTGGAGGTGGCGGAGCAGCGTGCGGCGGCGGTGATATCGGGAGAAAGGCAGCGGCGTCGGCTGTGGTTGGTGGAGGAGCAGTGGCGGTCAGCGGTTTCATAAATCGAATCCAACTTCTCAAACGCCGATTTTGTCCAAATAATAAACCTCCCTAAATGACCACCAGGAGCCAACTTCAACAAAATTCAACCTCTCAACATTCGCAATCTCAACTTCAGGTATGTTCCTAAACGCCTTCACAAGCTTCGTGCCTTCGGTCCTGTACACAATCAAAGGTCCTTTACGAGAGAGATACCTCCTGTTCCTTATCTTCCCTTTTCCCGGACGAATCCTGACCGAATCCTTCGCCTTTTCTGCATCTTGATACGCCCCGATCTGCTTCAAAACATTAATTGCATTCTGGGTTTTCTCCACACCTTCAACAGAATCGCTAACAACCAACGGTAGTTCCGGAACAGACTCAATACGGTGTCCACGCGCCATAACCAACGGTGGAGGTCGCGGTGGTGCGGCGCCAGTTGTGAAGGAGATGGTAGGGGAGGAGATGAGGGGGGGGGGAGATGGTAGAATGAAAGGGAGCTACGGTTTTGAATGAGATAGAAGACGCAGAAGACTTGAAAAGAGGAAGATCCATGTCTTCTAGGATAAGAGGGCGCGAAGACGTTTTTTAATGAAATGTCTTCAGAAAAACAAACAGTCTGCGACCTTAAAGGTCTGCGCGGCGCAAACATAAGAGGTCAGGAAGATCTTCAGACAAATAACAAACACCACCTAAGTCAGATGCATACATAAACTATATGCAACTATAAGAGTGTCTTTATAATAATTACAACGATACAACTAAACCCATATATATTTGAACGGGCCCATATACCATTATCTTAGTATATATGTATCCCATCCTGAAGACTTACCATTATTTGCATCCAAAAATCACTCTAGACAAGAACCAACATCTATGTAAGATGATTCAAACATTATAAACAATGTTTATCAAGCTTTTAGCAATACTTAAAGTGAGAAATTGATTGAGAAGAGAAATTGATTTCTTATGAATCGGCATAAACATCTCTTTAAATATTTGTTGTTTTATTCTTGTTTTCAAAGAAACTTAATTTGACGGCAACCATACAAATCGAAGATCTTGCGGTTTACTTCTTGCCAAACAACCACTTTTCATTAAAAGAAACAGCAATCTGGAAATGGGATATTCAGCTTGTACAAAAACAAATTCTAAATTTGGAAATGAATAAGTATTACTATTATTTTATTGAATAGTAAACTACGGTTTTTGTCCCTGTGGTTTGTCTTAATTTGCGTTTTTAGTCTAATAGTTTTAAAAATTTGTGATTTTCGTCCCTGTAGTTTCATTTCACTTACAATTAACCCGAATTCATTAACCCCGTTAATTATGGTCGTTAAACCCATCAGCATGCCCCTCACATGATGGGTAGTTTTGTCATTTTTCTTACCAAATAAACCCCGGTCCTAATTCGCAAGCTCCCTCACGTGAGGGGCTGGGGTGTCTTTGGGGGAAAAAGGACAAAACTGCCCCTCACGTGAAGGGCACACTGATTGGTTTAACAACCAGACTTAACGGGATTAGTGAATTTGAGTTTACTTGCAAGTGAATTGAAACAACAGGGAAGACAATCGCAAATTTGAAACTAGTGGACTAAAACCCTAGATTTAGACAAACCATAGGGGCAAAAACCAGAGTTTACTCTTTATTGAATTATTTATACCGACTTTTTTTTTATCGTAAACAAAATTATTCTTTATGATCAGAATTTAAAAAGAATTCTTTAAAAAATAAAAACCGTTTTTACCCTTATCAGGTTGGGCATAGAAAAAGTTCAACCGGTTGTACTGGGTGGCTCAATCGTGTTAACTAGGGGGTGTTTGAGTGAACTTTTAGATTTGCTTATTTGTTTATTTGAAAAGCAAACGCCACTTTTGAAAAGCTTCATCTTGAAGCTTTTGGAAGAGCTTTATTAAACACCTTTTGCTTTTCAACAAATAAATAGCAAATAAGAAAGTATTAAAAGTTCACCAAAACACCCCTAGTTAATATTATAATTTCATAAAAATACAATTTTAACTCAAAAAATAATACAAAAGTTCAAAGCTCTTCCAATTGATGCTATACAAACTGAATCGATGACAATGTTTTGGAACTAGAGTTCGATGGCCGCTAGGTTAAACATGGATTGGTAGGTAAAAACCAAATGTTTCGCCACCAAAAAATTTCAACTTTCAGTTGGACTTAGATTGGTACTCCGGTTCGAACCGGTAATGCTGTATTTCCCGACGGTTCAATCTTTAAGCCATTCGACCTATTTACTGGGTTATAACTTACCGGACACTACCCTGGAATCTGGATTACCAGTCGGTATATACCGGTTTTCAAATCATTGCTGAATAATAGAAAAACTTTAAAGAATATAAATTGCCACAATAGGTCGATGGCTGCCAAAGTAAAATATTGTTGATAACAAACTTTAAAGAATTAAAGCCAGTAAACAAGTAGTATAGAATACAGATAATGTGTAGTGAAGCTTGGGATTTTTTAAAATGTGTCACTAATATTCGGTGCATAGATGTGTATCATTCGATTATATAATTTTCGGACTGGTTCTATAGTTTGGGTCGGGTTAGATCACACCAAAAAAATATAATATCAAATCCGTTGGAATATATAAAACATAACACTACATTACGCTTACATAATATAAATATAGAATTAGAAAATTTATAACAAACAGACAATGTCCTTATAGTTGTTCACTATGGGGTTTTCATCATTTGAGAACTAACTATTATATTTTTCAAAACGAACATTTTTAAATAACTCTTTTCTGTGTAACGAACATATAAAACATAACACTAGTACTTTATTCCATTAAAACATATTTAACACTTTTCTTTTGGACTAGTAAAACGAATGATAACTACAATACAAGATAAACCAATTTTATTCTCTTCAACACCCAAACGCCTTTCCCAAATTTTTTGAGTTTATACGCCATTGTGATTGTTTGCCCTCTTTACAATTTTCATAGTATTATGTAACGACACAAGCAAAATCCTGTATTGATTTTTAAATTATATTCTGACCAAGTTTCATAATTATCAAA
The DNA here is from genome assembly GCF_021521415.1 of Bidens hawaiensis. Taxonomy (NCBI): domain Eukaryota; kingdom Viridiplantae; phylum Streptophyta; class Magnoliopsida; order Asterales; family Asteraceae; genus Bidens; species Bidens hawaiensis. The sequence goes on from NW_027491327.1 coordinate 1,232,172, forward strand.
ATCAAATGGACAAAAACATCTTAGTTACATTTAATCACTTGTGGAAAATCCTGACCTCTTGGTTAACAATTAACATGTACGGAATCTACCTATATATTAAAGCAACACATTCTTTTCACATGTCATTCAACTAGACCCTCCACATAGATGCCAAGTGTATAAGTTTTCATTTTTACAATTTCCATTTAATGAATGATAAAATGAAAAATATGTTGTTGGTGGAAATTGAACTCACTACCTCAATTTTAAAATATTTGTGGTTTATCAACTCAACTAGGATTAATTGATGTTAACTTTATCTTTTTCTTAATGCTTATAGATTCACAACCTTTCATTTTGATTTCTTTTAAAATACAAATATAAAATATTCTTACTAATATATGTATTTTAGAAAAAAAAATTATTTATATCTTATAAATCCATAAGGTATGTTATTATGTATATTATTAAATTTAACTTTTTTGTTTACTTTTTAACCACCCGTGTATCACACGGGCTATATCCTAGTGTACTATATATACAAACATGTGCATTTGATTTTGATCTATTTGGTTAAATTTATAAAGAGGAAGTTGGTATGCTATTGCACATTAATTATTCGCTAAACACAACTTTTCTTTGAAAGACCAATTATATTGGTAAAAAAGGATCACTCACAACGACCAAGGGGACCAAGATTACAAGAAAAGATATAAAATTAAACGAAAACTGACAAAATACCCAAACCCCAATCAATCATTTACACGAAGAAATTGACAAAGTTGAAACGGCTCCATTTATCCCACTCGGGTACCATTCTCTTGTTCCATTGAACCATAAAAGAAAAGATATGGTCTTGATATCGTTTATTACTCTCACTATTGAAAACACTTTGTTATTAAAAATCATGTCATTCCTCGTTAACCACATCGTCCACCATGTCACCATCAATATAGCTTATACCACCTCGGCTTATTCCTTTTTCCTTTTGCATTTACTTGGATATTCTAGTATCACCCTCTCAAAACCAAAGTGTCATATACCCGGTAACTTTACCCAATCAAGAATGATGGCCCAAACCCATCTCGCCACCCTACAATGAACCATCAAGTGCAACGATGATTCAGGCACCATATTACACAAAACACACGTTGTCCCACCGACACTTATACCCCTTACTAAACGCAACTATAGGATTACAAAACAGGCTACGTTTAATTAATTGGTTTGAGAACTTCACAACCACAAGCAAGACTCGGATAAAAGACACAATTAATTGGTTTTGTGTGATTTAATTGGTTGTGGGCTTTTTGTTGCAGCCCAGCCCATCCCAGCCAATTCGGTATTATGATCCAGAATCCAGGCATAACTATATTTTTATTATTTGAAATTTTGAATCAGTTGATTACTTAAATACATTTTCGTCAGGGCCGGCCCTTGGGGTGGCGGGTGGTCGACGGCCACAGGCCCGAGTGGCGTATAAAAAACCCGAACTCGGAACCGGACCCGAAAAATACATCCGGAACCAGTTTTTTTATACCCGGGTTTTTAATACCCGACCCTACCCGTAGGGTCCGGATAGGGTATGCATTTTAGTACCAATACTCGTACCCGGAAGATTTATACCCGGTAGTACCCGAAAACCGGAACCGGTTTCATACCTGGAACCGGTTCCATACCCGGAACCGGGTTTTTCCAATACCCGAAACTGGGTTTTTCAAATACCCGATCTATACCCGAAATTACCCGAAAAATACCTGAAAAATACCAAAAAATACTCCTAAAAATTGTAACCCTTTAAAAAAATCCAATCTATACCCGAAAAAACCCCAAAAAAACCCAAAAATAGGGTTTTTTCAATACCCGAAAATAGGGTATTTAAATACCCGGTTCTATACCTGACCCGAACCCGATGCTTAGGGTATGGTTTTTAGAGACAATACCCGGATCCGGACCCGAACCCGACCCCGGTATTACCAATACCTGATTTTCTAATACCCGGTCATACCCGAATCCAGTTTCATACCCGAACCCAGGTATTTGAAAAACCCGATTTGTGCACCTCTAGGCCTGGAATTTTTTTTTTTGAAAATAATTATATGTATTTTTATTTAACACAATTACATAACTACTAGCTTAGTCTAGTGGTAATTGGGTATTACTCACAACCAAGAGGAGTCTCATTTGAGACATGTTTAATTCTTTTTTATACAAAAGTTTTTTACACAACTCAAATTATAACCAAGTAAGCCTATATAAAAATTAATCTGTTTAAACCCAACAAAATACTCCTTTTACTTAAAGACAAAAAAAAAAATGTCGCCTTCGGCCCAAATGTTTTTTTGCTTTCTCGGAGCCAGACTTGAATTTTTCATGTTATATATATTTGTTTTTTTACATCAGTTCATTGTATTGTTAATGACATTTGGTTAGTTATATTTTAGATCATCTTGCATTTGATTGCATGCCTGACAGAGTTGATTAATTGCAATCACGTTATACATAGTATGTTATTCGGTTCAAAACTATGCCTAGATAGCTTACTAGTATACTAATTAAGCCATGTTACACATTGTATACGATTGCTTGTTTCCATTCTCGTATTTTTGTGGACTGCTTGTTTTGTCTTTCGTAATTTAATACAATTTGCGTTAGTTTAGTCCACACCAATCAAATCTTTGTGTTATACTTTTCACAATCTAATTATCTAAACATAAAGCAATTCAACAATCAAATAATATTTAATTATCTAAATTTGAAGCAACTAAAGAATCACTTAAAACACATGATCTTGAAACAACCTAACAATCAACACATAAATCCTACACAAAACATTATATTAGACTACTAGTTACAAAACTTAAACATATAGAAGAAGCATACAATAACACATAATCTTGAAGAACAATATTCCCCATGTCAAATCATACATTCATTCAAATGAGGTGACACCATTTCTATCAAAAAAGCACCCGGAAGGACCACCTTTAGGAGTCAACGCAACCTTAACCGGAACTTCTGCGCCGTCTTCAACACTCAATATCCCGGTATTATAGTTGATGTATGTTTTAACAAAGCCTGGACACACACAATTGACGGAAAAACTCGGGTATTTCTTGGCCAAATATCTTGTGTAAGCATTCATGGCTGCTTTTGAGATAATATATGCTGACATTAAAGGAGGCCAGCCTTTGGATTCTAACAACCCATCTTTGTAATCTTTCAAATATTCATCAATTACTTCATCTATTTTCTCTTCTGTTAAGCTTTCAATATCACTTAATATGCCTTTAGCCCATTCATTTTTTAAACCCTGAAACACAATAATAATAATAATAATAATAATAATAATAATAATAATAATAATAATAATAATAATAATAATAATAAAACAGGTAACCAAATGTTTTCTATGCGTGTGTCGTTTGGATAGCGTACCTTTGGCTTTCCCATGGACGAGGAAATGTTTACAATCGTTGGCGAATCGGATGATTCGAGAATAGGAATGAAATGATCTACCACTCATTTCGCTCCATAGTAGTTCGTTTGTATACATTGTACTGCCAACTCATAAGACTCGGTTAATATCTTATTCCACTCGATTTGGCCTCCTGCCGCCTGCATCAAACCAAAAATTATAATTATAACAACAACAACCACAACCACCACAACAACAATAATAATAATAATAATAATAATAAATTAATAATAATAATAATAATAATAATAATACAGTACAAATGATCCCCTTACTAAAAAACAATTACCTCTTTGCCACTAGTTCTTGAAGCCCTTAAAGCTTCTTCATCTGCAATAACACCACCAATTCCGGAATTGTTAACCTACACATTTTTTTTGTGAACGAGTGGTCAAAAATAAAAAATGTAATATTGATAGAATTGAAGAGCGCGGTTTTGGATCGTACCAAGATATCAAGTTTTCCAAATTGGGATTTCACAAATTGAGCTAAAGAAGCAACACTAGCAGGATCCACCACATCAAGTTGATGAAATGTAACAAGATTCGAAAGATGAGTCTCTTTGAATTTGGCAACTGCATCGGTCCCTTTCTTTTCGTCTCTAGCGGTCAACACTACTTTGATCCCATTTGAAGCTAGTTGCTTGCTGTAGGGGTATGGTACTAAACCCGGTTTTACGACCCTAAATTTATTATGTTTGGCTTATTTTATTATACGGACTAATACAATGTTATTGGGCTGAGGGGGTTTTGTGGAGGTAACCCTAACTGGGCTAGGCCCATTAGGGTACCATGATGGTGGCCATGAGGCTCTCTATATAAGGAGGTCTTCACCTCCTTATTATGGGGGCGGAATGCTCAGTAAGAGCCGCCATCATATATTTTTGTGTCTGTAAACAAGAGATCCTTGAGATTTCTTAGCAGTCACCTCCACACCCCCAAAAAGCCATTGCAGATCTCAAGCAACCGGAGAAGAAGATAAAGGCGTGGTTCGTTCATCTCAAAATCCGTGGAAACATCGTCATGGATCAGGTCAGATTCATTTCATGCTTCGACATTGGCGCCATCCGTCGGACGGCAACGAACTACCCTTCGATTTTCGTCTCGGTCCTCAGATCTCTCCCAAGAAAAACCCAGATCTGGAAGTTTACAGAAAGAGGCTTCAAGACTTGTTCTATTAAAGCTCAAAAAGATCCATAGATCTAAAAGAGGCTTCCATATTTGTGCAAAAATGAAGCTGAAAAGGATTTGTAGATCCAAAAAAGAAACTACCTGATTCGGATGATCAAACCTCCGGATCTGTGATGGTTTTAAATTCTCTCAGCTCCGAGCTTCAGATCTATCTAGATCTGATTTACAGATCTAGATCTGGATTACAAACATGGATTCTATGTTTAAAATTACAATCTAGATTATGGAGACTCCCGCCGCCATGCACGCGCGCCAGCGAATTCTCACTCCGCAGAAACCACCATGTGGGTTTTGCGCAAAAGACTCGCCGTCATGCATGCGCACTGCCAAGGAGCAAGCTTCGCCACCATGCATGCTCGCCCGCGAGTCACGACTCCGCCGCCATGCATGTGCAAGCCTGATTTTGACCTTTGCATACATGTTTCACACTTCCTTTTATTAATTTGAGCAATATGACAACATTATATTGACATCAAACTAAAAATAAAACGAAGTAAAACATACATGCGCGAGCTTCAAGCTCAAACGCGTTGACGAGTTTTAACTCTAAAACGTCAGGGCCTTAGCCCAATAATATGAGCCTTAGCTCAAATTACTCATAGCATCCATCCCGCGTATTGCGCGGCTCGACCATAACATACCTAAGAACAACTAAGGCAAAGCACATGCCAAAACACAGTTGTTGAGGTTTCAGGTCGGGGCCGCGCATGGGATTATAATGGATGCGCCAAATATAGACGCTCAAAGGCTAAAGAACTCATTCATAATTCCCTATAATAAATGCACGATAACGTCGCGCAAAAGAGGAGTAACGAAATGCCAAGACACGTGTTAGCATATTCAAAATATCGCAAAATAGCCTGAAATATGATAACTATTAAGGAGTACTTAATAAATTCCTTACAACCTTGTTCAAATTTCAACGTGTAAGCATACCTTATATTCAACAAGCACACGCGCGCGCTATCGTGCATGCGCCACCATGGTTCGATGTACCGCCATCACGCATGCGCCGCCGCGATTCAATACATCGCCACCACGCATGCGCCACCACGATTCAATACATCGCCATGAAGCAGCAGCGCGCATTCACTCATGCGCGCTAGCGCCGAGCACCGCACCACCGCGATCCAACACCAACCAACCACGTGCATTGACGATTCGTTTTCACCAGAGGGATGGAATCACGCGCAACGCGCGTGCAAGAAAAGAAAAAGAAAAAACAGGCCCTATTGAAAAAGCAAACTTGTCTAATATCTATCTTATCTCGCTCGCGCGAGACAAGACACATTAGACTGGGGGGCTTGAAGGGGGTATGCACCCGCCCTACATCGAGTGAGGCGGGTCAACCCACAAAATATAGACGAGGCTTAAAATCAGGATGTCATGAAGACACAAAGCCAAAACCTACACGTATGCTCACGCATATGCTCACGCATCACGTATGGTCACGCATAGGCTCACGCATCACGTATGCTCACGCATACGCTCACGCATCACGTATGCTCACGCATACGCTCACGCATCACGTATGCTCACGCATACGCTCACGCATATCACATCCGCGCGTGAAACATCTGCGCATGGCGCATATCACATCCGCGCGTGAAACATCTGCGCATGGCGCATATCACATACGCGCCAAACTTAAAGGTTGGGAATCCTCATAAACCCATAGGCCACGCGCCAAACTTAAAGGTTGGGAATCCTCATAAACCCATAGGCCACGCGCCAAACTTAAAGGTTGGGAATCCTCATAAACCCATAGGCCGCGCGCCAAACCAAAAGGTTGGGAATCCCCAAACCCATACGGCTACACGCCATATTCAAAGGTTGGGAATCCTTATAAACCCATATGGCGACGCGCCAAACTTAAAGGTCGGGAGCCTAATAATATCCCACATGGCTACGCGCCAGCTTAATTATTCTTATAGCTCGTAAGTCGCCTCTCGCGCAAGCTTTATTATTTTATAGCTTGTAAGTCGCCTCACGCGCCAGCTTTATTATTTTATAGCTCGTAAGTCGCCTCACGCGCCAGCTTAATTATTTTATAGCTCGTAAGTCGCCTCGCGCGCAAGCTTAATTATTTTATAGCTCGTAAGTCGCCTCGCGCGCAAGCTTTATTATTTTATAGCTCGTAAGTCGCCTCACGCGCCAGCTTAATTATTATTATAGCTCGTAAGTCGCCTCGCGCGCAAGCTTTATTATTTTATAGCTCGTAAGTCGCCTCACGCGCCAGCTTAATTATTCTTATAGCTCGTAAGTCGCCTCGCGCGCAAGCTTTATTATTTTATAGCTCGTAAGTCGCCTCACGCGCCAGCTTAATTATTTTATAGCTCGTAAGTCGCCTCGCGCGCAAGCTTAATTATTTTATAGCTCGTAAGTCGCCTCTCGCGCAAGCTTTATTATTTTATAGCTCGTAAGTCGCCTCACGCGCCAACTTAATTATTCTTATAGCTCGTAAGTCTCCTCGCGCGCAAGCTTAATTATTCTTATAGCTCGTAAGTCGCCTCACGCGCCAGCTTAATTATTCTTATAGCTCGTAAGTCGCCTCGCGCGCAAGCTTTATTATTTTATAGCTCGTAAGTCGCCTCACGCGCCAGCTTAATTATTCTTATAGCTCGTAAGTCGCCTCGCGCGCAAGCTTTATTTTTTTATAGCTCGTAAGTCGCCTCACGCGCCAGCTTAATTATTCTTATAGCTCGTAAGTCGCCTCGCGCGCAAGCTTTATTATTTTATAGCTCGTAAGTCGCCTCACGCGCCAGCTTAATTATTTTATAGCTCGTAAGTCGCCTCGCGCGCAAGCTTAATTATTTTATAGCTCGTAAGTCGCCTCGCGCGCAAGCTTTATTATTTTATAGCTCGTAAGTCGCCTCACGCGCCAGCTTAATTATTCTTATAGCTCGTAAGTCGCCTCGCGCGCAAGCTTAATTATTCTTATAGCTCGTAAGTTGCCTCCCGCGCCAGCTTAATTATTCTTATAGCTCGTAAGTCGCCTCGCGCGCAAGCTTTATTATTTTATAGCTCGTAAGTCGCCTCACGCGCCAGCTTAATTATTCTTATAGCTCGTAAGTCGCCTCGCGCGCAAGCTTTATTTTTTTATAGCTCGTAAGTCGCCTCACGCGCAAGCTTAATTATTCTTATAGCTCGTAAGTCGCCTCGCGCGCAAGCTTTATTATTTTATAGCTCGTAAGTCGCCTCACGCGCCAGCTTAATTATTCTTATAGCTCGTAAGTCGCCTCGCGCGCAAGCTTTATTATTTTATAGCTCGTAAGTCGCCTCACGCACAAGCTTAATTATTTTTATAACTCGTAAGCTGCCTCGCGCGCAAGTTACATTACATTATTATCGAGACGTGCACTCTATCTTTTATCAGGCACCACGCCACTATTGTTATGATGCGTGCTATATCTTATTCATGCTAGTGCACCATCATTATCATAAGGACCACAACATGTCACCATCATGGAGAAAACTCCCAAAACTCAAAGACAATAAAGACAAGGCCGAAGAAAAGGAAAAAAACCGCCTCACGTCCTAACACACCTTATAAAGTCCAGCGCTCCACCTAAACGCTTACACGCCTAGGAGCAACACTGGACTTGGGGGGCTTGTAGGGGTATGGTACTAAACCCGGTTTTACGACCCTAAATTTATTATGTTTGGCTTATTTTATTATACGGACTAATACAATGTTATTGGGCTGAGGGGGTTTTGTGGAGGTAACCCTAACTGGGCTAGGCCCATTAGGGTACCATGATGGTGGCCATGAGGCTCTCTATATAAGGAGGTCTTCACCTCCTTATTATGGGGGCGGAATGCTCAGTAAGAGCCGCCATCATATATTTTTGTGTCTGTAAACAAGAGATCCTTGAGATTTCTTAGCAGTCACCTCCACACCCCCAAAAAGCCATTGCAGATCTCAAGCAACCGGAGAAGAAGATAAAGGCGTGGTTCGTTCATCTCAAAATCCGTGGAAACATCGTCATGGATCAGGTCAGATTCATTTCATGCTTCGACACTTGCATATTTCAAATCCTATACCTTTGTTTGCCCCTGTTACCACTGCATATCTATATATACAACATTCAAAATTACAAATGCGACGTGTTGGTTAAGAATAACAAACATAAATGTAAACATAGAGCCAATGTGAATTGATCTGTGTATTATAAGTTTAGTCATTTTAATATAAGTAGGCATGTAAATCATCAAACGATTAATTGTTTTAAAATCAAAATGTAACTTACCTTAGAAAGGTTCACCTACAAAATTATGAGTTGATGGGAAAAATAAAATAACAAAGAGAAGTATGTTAAGTTATTTATAATTACTAGGTTGGTAAATATTTTGAAACCACGTCATTTGGTAAATAATTTTTTCAGCAACTTGTTTGCCTAAAAGCTCCATATGTTTAGTTTTGTACCTAGTAACATTATATAGCAATATTTTAAAATTGGAACTATATTAGTACATTGAAAAAAATTAAAATGATGAAAATAAATTACATATTTTCTGTCTCCCTACAATAACATAAGAACATTAGGAGAAAAAAAATGAAAGACATCAGACTTGAATTTATTAAAATTATTAGGATTCATTCAATTTAACTACTGCTTTGGTGGGGGTGGTAAGGTGGTTTTGGTGTGAATATTTAGCTGTTAGGCCAAGTATAGCTGGCGAATTGTTGGGGGTGACAAGGGGTGATTTTTGGAGGTACCCCCCCCCCCCCCCCCGGGATAAGGGGGCATACCTATGTCGCTGGTTTTATGAAGGAAAATAATAATAAAATAATAACATGATCGTTGGTAGCCCTCCACGTGTAAAAATCGCCCCTACAACATCATTACACCCTGAAAATCGTTCATTTGCTGATGTGGCGTCATGTGTCAAAAGTCACCCACATTTTATAGCCCTCGACTGAATGGTCTTAGAAAAAAATATATAAAAGGATTCATTCAAGTTACCAATCATGAGGGTGCAGAACTTGTTCCAAATTCCTATGATCCTACCTAGTATGTTGGTCAAGAAATCTAAAATTTATAGGCTATTTTGACTTTTTATAGTCACACAGTCTTATGCTACAAAAGTAGTATTAAATATTAATTACTGAAGAATTTGACAACTATATTAATATTGGAAAAAAAATCTTATAGTTGATATTGATTTAGAAGAATACTATCATTATGTTTAAAAGTTGATAATCAGGGTTATAAGTTATGAACAGATGAGATAGAACAGTGTGGTTGACTTGTCAAACAAAGAATATTAATAATATGCTAGGTTGAGGTGATGAACAATTGAAGAAACACTAAGTGACCCTGGCAGATTAAGGATAATCTTAGGGTTAAGTAGATGTTTCTCACGAGGGTTAGGTCCGGCAAAGATGGTTATTCTTCTCAACCTGCAAAACAGACACCGTGAGCTCGTCACTGAGAGGGGGGGGGTTCCTCCTTGTGACCACCCTCCGGCGTGAGAATCAGACTAGATTGCTCTGAATATAAGTGTATATTAAGAGAAATAGCTAGAGACGATAAGATAATATCAGATGATCTGTCCTTACCGTTCCAAGGTGTTGGAGTATTTATAGCCGAAGGTAGGTTTCCACCTTTAATAATATCATAAATAAAAAAACCATATTCCAAGCCATTATAAAACCATAATATACAGCCATATTCAACAATAACATATATTATTTAGCAAAACATGGAATTTATCATACAAGAATGCATTAGACGGGATGAAGGAGCGTTATAGCCTGTGGATTAATACTTGTGTAGATTGAAGAAACATGCTCAATAAATATTAGTTTAAATACATACTATTTAAGTTTTTGAATTGAAGATACATTCTCAGCATGCTTTATGGTCATTAATACATTGGGATGTGATAGATCCAATATTAATTGGAGTCTTGAGAACAACCGAACAATAATATGTAAGGTCACCGTGCTACTTCACCGCTAAACTACCCTATAAAATTAGGGATACATGCATTGATGTATTATACTTCGGGTTATTCGGGTCAACCCGAATCTGGGTATTTCAACCCAAATGCCGAACCGAATATTTTATCTCGGGTTCAGGTTGGGAGTTTAATCGGCCCGTGTGAATTCGGGTTGGGTTATTTGGGTCTCGGGTCACTTCGGTTTGGGTTTGTTATTCGGGTACGGTTAAAAAACACACCCCTACTTTAGACTCCTAAAATGGTTGGATCACCCCTGCCTGACTTGAACCTATCTGAATATTTTTATAACTAATTTGATATTGAAACATTGAAAAATAGTGAACCCTTTAAAAAAAAATCTTGAATCTGTTACTAGATGATAAAATATCATATTGGTTTAGATCACTCTTATTAGACCTTAAAGAAACACTAAGTGACCCCGGCAGATTAAGGATAATATTAGGGTTAAGTAGATGTTTCCCACGAGGGTTAGGTCCGGCAAAGATGGTTATTCTTCTTAACCTGCAAAACAGACACCGTGAGCTCGTCACTGAGAAGAGGGGGTTCCTCCTTGTGACCACCCTCCGGCGTGAGAATCAGACTAGATTGCTCTGAATATAAGTGTATATTAAGAGAAATAGCTAGAGACGATAAGATAATATCAGATGATCTGTCCTTACCGTTCCAAGGTGTTGGAGTATTTATAGCCAAAGGTAGGTTTCCAAGCAGGTACAGCTAGCTGTATAATATTCCTTTTCCACCAACTGTGGGCTACGTACGTGCCATGCTGGTGGTTGGTGGGTAGGCAGCGGCTGATAGTGACATGGCCGGCTGTGTACTATTCCTTTTCCACCAACTACAGGCTATGTACGTGCCACGATGAGGGTTGGTGGGTAGGCAGCGGCTGAGAGTGACATTTTGTACTGGAGCATGCTCCTCCTCGTACCATTGTCGGTGAGCTGTCACCCTGTGATTGGTTCATGGGCTGCTTTGGTCAGATCTTGTCTATTTTGTCCATACCTTGGCAGGTATAGTACAAAAGATCTTCCAGAAGCATACGGACTGGCTCTTTTGGGCGGGAATATTCCCGCCTTGCTCATTCCTTCTTCAGGTGACATTGCTGAAGTATTAAGAGTTAGTGCCTTATGCGTGTAGCTTTACTGTTAGTGCGGATAGCCTTCCTTCTCAGCTTGTACCCATAGCTGCGGGAACAGGCAGGGTACTGTACCAAAGGAGACTTTCCTGCGGGAACAGCTGGCTTACTGCGTGTAAGGTCTTCATCTCTCTGAGCATGGTGGGTCTTGCGGAACCAGTTGGTCTTTGCGCAGACGTACCCCATCAAGGTGTGTCTTGCAGGTCCAACTGGGCTTTGCGGGGACCTACCTCTTCAAGTCCCCCCAGTCCATTGTTCTTCTCATGAATTAGTGAGGTGAACTTTTGGACTTTAAGCAAGGGGTTTTGAAAGAGGTTTTTGTTTTTTAAGGTTTTCCGTGGGGATTCTTCCCGCGGTTTTCCTAATGTCACTTGCAGAAATTCCCGACTTTTCTGCCTGATCTTTGGTTATGATGCGGGTAGGTGTTTAACCTCTCCACAAGTCGGGAGCGTTAAGTTTCACTTGTATAGGCTCTCCACGAGGTTTTGGTAGTTTTGGACATAGTGATCAGTATGTTAAACCACCAATTCCGCCTTGAAGTTTCAAACAAGCTAGTTCTCAACGTTCTCGCTATGCGGAGGTGTTATTTCCATTTCCGCAAGCACGGCCCATAAGATCCTTCTTGGCTTCAATTCCCTGCAAGTGCTAAGTATGTGAAGGGTTTCGCCTTGACACTGTACCCGCACTTGTCTTATGGTTTTTTACTTCCCAAGGTAAGGGGGTATATTCCCTCTTATTTTTGAGTCTTTTTGAATCTTTTTTGAAATTCGAAGAGTTGGTGAAAGGATAAGAACAGTCCAAACTGTTGAAGGGACGTTAGCGTCTTCCGACGGTTTCTTCTGACAGTTTCAGGACATGCAGGAAGTTATGGCGACATGACATCATATGGTCATTCCAGACGCTTTTTCAGGCGTGTGGGCGCGAGTTTTCGGGCGCGTGGGCGCGAATTTTACGGCACGCGTCCTTACGGCACGCGTCCTGTCGACAGCTGTTGCCGGCTTGCTTTTCACGTGTCATCTTCTCATTGCTCCTGCGCTTTCCTCTCTCCTCCGCATTAAATTCATCGCATTCATTGCGATGAGTATATAAAGGGAGGAGAGGATGCATCTCAACTCACACTTTCACTTCCTTCTTCTTCTAAGCGATTTCCGGCGAATACTCTAACTTTTGTCGAGCATTCTCCTGAAATCGTTCTTCTTTCCATCCCCAACATGTCTTCCCTTCACGATCCAGAAGTTACCGCCGAAGAGTCCGACGTGTATATCGAGAACCCAACGTCCACTTCTGACAAGGACGATAAGAGTACTGCTGGCGAGTGCCAGTGTGCTCTTTCCGTCGACCTTTATCAGTACATCGTCAAGAAGTTCATGCTCGAGCCTTTCGAGCCTGAGTTTCCTGAGCCTCACCAGACGGTGTACGATGCCCCCAAGGGCAAGATAGGGGTGTATGCTGCATTCTTCATTTATGGGAATTTCAGGTTCCCATTGACGAAGTTTGTGTACCGTGTTTTGGAGAAACACGGTGTACACTTGACGGAGGTACACCCAATGGCGATCGCCAAGATCCGTCATTTTGAATGGGTGTGCCTCATTCTGGGTGTTGAGTCCCGCGTCGACCGCCTGATGACCTTCTACTCTTGGAGGTGCATCCAAGGCTGGTACACCTTGGTCACTCGGATCAAGGGTTTGAAGATCTGTGCTACCAAGCGCAGTCTTCGGTCTTGGAAGCGGGAGTTCTTCTATATCTCTGCCCGTGTCGTCCCTATTGCGATGACATTCAAGAACGGGAGAGCACTCCCCAACCTTCACGCCTCCAACTACCAGGAGGCGGAATGGTTTACCAAGATCTCCCGGATCCAGACTCCGGTTTACCGATTTGCGGAGTCTAGGATGGTGATGCTCGGTATGAGCCGGGTGTGGAAAGGTGCTGGGGCAGAGGCGCCACAGATTCCCATCGTCCTCGAATACGGTTTGAACTCTATCCCTTACGGTATGCTTCATATTATTTGCTAATTTAGGGTTTTTGCTCTAACCATTTCTTTCTTTTTATTTTCAGAGGGAAACAACTTGCAGTCGCTTCTGCAACCGCGTGAGAGCGGTGGTCCCGCTCGGCTAGGTACTCGTGCTCTTGATGAGAACGAGTTGCCCATCCTGGAGCAAACGGCGGATCGGTTTGTGGAGGTCTACCCGCCAGGCCACGAGATTCTGAGCGCCACGCGGCCAGGTAAGGGTTTCTTTAACCCCCGCCCTCTCCATGCTCAAACCTCTGCTGGAATTCCTCTAATTTTGTCATCTTCTGATGAGGAATCCGCAGATGGTCCTTTCTTCGTGAGGAAGAAGAAGGCTGCTGGCGCGAAGGGCAAGTCGAAGGTTGCCTCCACTGCCGATCAGGGGAACCGGTCTGACTCGGAGACCCAGAGCGAGGAGGCAGTGGGGAACCCTGGTGATGGTGAGACCACTGTTCCGGAGGTTGAGACAGCTGTCACATCCGGGCAGCCCAGTACGACGACGGTGACCGACATGAAGACCCCGGCTCCATCGGGTTCGTCCCCGCCTGTCAGAACCTTCAAGCTCAAGAAAATTCGTAAGTATAAATTATATTCAGCTTAACTGCATATCTTTCCGCCATCATACTTATATATCTTGTCTTCGTGCAGGCGTGGATGCAACCGCATTCCAGAGTGGAGCGGGAAGGAGCATCTCTGGACCCATGACGGTAGGTTTGGTCAACCTACCCGAGGCGATGACCCAGGCGGCTGCGCCTGTTTGCAGCATTGGTTTAGTTGCTCATCCCGTTGAGGCAACTGTTCCAACTGTAACATCACCTCCGCCGGCTGTCAGTGCCATCTTCACGGAATCCTTCACTGAGCCGGCGGTGGTATTCATTTGGTCATCTGACCTTCTGTTTTATAATATGTTTACAGAAAGGCGTTTTTGAAGGAACTTGCGTTATGGCAAAAGTTGCGTCACCCGAACATAGTGCAATTTCTTGGTGTTTTGAAAGACTCGGACCGGCTTATTTTCTTAATGGAATATCTAAAAAATGTGGGTATTTTTACTTTTGGGTTCATTGATTTAGCGTTTTACTTAAAAAAATGTGGGATTTTTTTAGGGAAGTTTGTATGATATTCTAAAAGAGAAAGGAAGACTTGATCCATTGACTGCTGTTTCTTATGCTTTGGATATTGCAAGGTATGTCATTTCTCACTTCTATTTGTTGTTAACCTCATTTAAGATTGTACACTATGACAAAATAATTGTACCAAATGCAATATTAAGATTTGAACATTCATTGTGGTTTTATCTTCATCCAAATTCATCCCAAAGAGTACAGTTTGACTTTTATGAGGTCAAACATATTGTTTTTTCTAACCCAAATTTGATGTGGAATTTCTTTTCAAACTTAACACCAAAAAGTTTTGAAATTTTTAGCTTTTATCAATTTCATTTTTAGCATCTACATTTTCTTGAAAAGTTGAAGAATCCGCTAAAATTTTTGAATTTTCACACATGAAAATCGATTTTGTATGATACAGGGGTATATGAATTATCTTCATCAGTTGCAGAAACTGAGGTCGAACTCTTTTACTATTATTAAGTACTTTATAATATTATAAAAACAGGAATTAAGGCGGTTTCCGACCGTGCAATCGGCTCTCGCTGATGCTGCAGGTAAAGCATTGGAAAAGTTTTGTGACGAGAGTAAAAGGAGTCTTCATATCTGACTGTCGATTTCTTCCAAAAGATTCCATATGAAGTCGACAAAACGGGGACTACTCCACCTGGTGACCGCATAAACCCACCTGGTCCAGACCCGTTAGTTGAACGATATGCAGAAGCACATTTAAGGACCGGGTCAAACATGTCATCTTATATTGGTATGGTATCGATACGCTCATGTGCACGATTCCCAAAGTGGTTGTTTATTGTCAAGTTAAAGAGGCTAAGCAAAATCTATT
Source organism: Bidens hawaiensis (assembly GCF_021521415.1). Lineage (NCBI taxonomy): Eukaryota > Viridiplantae > Streptophyta > Magnoliopsida > Asterales > Asteraceae > Bidens > Bidens hawaiensis. The sequence goes on from NW_027491327.1 coordinate 1,247,876, forward strand.
AAGTTACTTCTACACGCAAATAGGAAAGAGGGAGGTAATTATAGTCAAAGTCAATCAAACTTGTAATGTTTGACTAATGAAAGTCAAACTTATTCTTATGCGTAAAACTTTATAAGAAAACATTATTAAGTTCAAACGAAAAAGAAAACATAGTGTTCCGTGCATTTATCCAAAACATATATCAACTTACAAGAAGATTCATTAATACTAATGTTCAACAGAAAAGTGTTAAAAGTCGTGGACCTGTTGTCTCTTGGCATACGAGCAAGTACTTTCATTTCTGAGGACCGTCCGGCGTCCACTGTTTTTTTTGCATTGGCCTACCTAATAGATCCTAGAACAGAAAAGAAAAAATAGACTGACAAAATCAGTGATTATAGCAAAGAATTTTGCAGGTTAAGATTATCTTAAAATCAATAATCTCAAGATCATTTAAGTTATTCATCCAGTTATTTTTTTAGTTTAGTTAGGATAAGAGAAACAAATATCTTGCAAGAAATGTTTAAACATGCGCTAGCCAGAAATAAGTATAATATAATGTTTGAAATTAGATTAAATTCAAAGAAAATCACATTAGTTTGACTTTCCATGATGGTCAAACTGTGTTCGTAAGTTTAAATAGAACAGAAATTTTATGTATAAAAGAAGCTTTGAGCATAGAAGCAAGCGATCTGTGATTAGTTTAGCAAAATTAGATCATCTGAGCTAATTAAAAAATTATGAGATCAGCGACATTAGAAGCACAGGTAGCATGTTACACATTCAGATCGATTGCATAATATTTACAAACCTGCACCTTGCACCAGTTAAAAAATCGATCCAAAACTGAAAAACTGAAAATACCAAAACTGAAATAACCGAACCGAGGCAAAATCCATCGCCCGATTTGGTTTTGGTTTTGGTTTTGCGTGAAAGTAAAAGCGAAAAAACAGAACCGAACCGATTCACCGAACCAAACTAATAGATTTTTTATTTTTCTTTTAAAAGTTAAGTTTTTTTATAATAGTTTAATATATAGTTAACCCAAATATATAATAATCATAATTATTTTTAACTAACAAAAGAATTTAAGGCCCAAATTCATTATTTTTGGCTAAGCCGAGAAAACTAAAACCGAACCGAACCCAAATCAATAACCGAAACCAGTTTGGTTTGCTTTTAGTCCAAAACTGAACCAACCCATGCACACGCTTCTACTACCCAATTTGCTAATTTCAGTACAAAATGACTGTCAAAAAAGTTTTGTTAAATAATGTTCACACTTCACACTAGCTGGCTTTATTTGTATTTTATCCATTTACATTAAATTAAGGCAACTAAAATAAGGCAAGTGAAAGTTAGCTGAGAGAGAGAGTGAGATGACCTTCGTCAGATGTATCATCTTCTCATTCAGATTTGTGGATTTTCAGACCTTTAATCAAAGAAATGCTTTGTGGAAGATGAGTTATGCCGGTACCACTAATATGTAACAACTGTAAACATCCTAAATTACCCAGTTCCGCAGGCAATTTCTCAATATTCTCACATGCTTGAAGATCCAACTCTCTGAGACGTTTCAACTTACAGATGCTGCTTGGAATTTCTCTTAAATTATAGCAACCATATAGATTCAGTTTCTTCAACGACTCTAATTCACCAACATCCTCAGGTAATTTCTCAAGACTATGACAAAATGGAAGAATTAGGGTTTTCAGACTTTTCAACTTACAGATGCTTCCTGGAAGTCTCTTAAGTCTCCAGCAATTGATGAGAAGTAGAGAGACAAGGTTATGAAGATTTCCAATTGATGAGGGTATTTCTTCTATAAAGTAATTACTTGAAAGATTCAAAGAGACAAGGTTATGAAGATTTCCAATTGATGAGGGTATTTCTGATATATTGCGGTTATATGAAAGATCCAGCACTCGCAAACTATTGCTGTAGTGCCCTGTGACTATACAACCCGGGAATTCCAACTCCTCGATAAAAGATACAGACTTCAAACTGATGCAGTCTTTTAAGTTTAAGTAGACAAGGCTTTTTAGGCATCCCCCGTCCACGTCAACTTTTACCAAATCCCGACAATATTCAAGATTTAACCTCTCGAGTTTGGGAGTCAGCCCAAGGTCAAGGCTCCTCACCTTTGATTCACTCAAGTCAAGGAATCTGAGCTTCTCCATAACCTATTACAAGATGAAAAACAAACAAAAGGCGTTAATATTTTGTTGAGATAACCAAGTCAAGGAATTTGAGTTTCTTCATAGCCTATCACAAGATGAAAAGAGAACAAGAAAAGGTAAATGTAAGTTGTTAGCTAATAGATATACCATTAAATAACAACCAATCAACCATATTACCTTTCCTCCTTCCCAAAGATGTTCGATTTTGCTGTTAAACATAGCAAGTGCAACAAGATTATTTGCTTCAAACGTTTTGGGTAAACACCAGTGGGGGTAGTTGTACCAAAACAAATATCGTAACGAATTTGGAAAGTGTAGGCGAGCTTCGTCAATCTTCACACAGCCATTAAAACCATTTGTGAACACTCCCCTGTCCACAATCAGGCATCTAAGTTTCTTCATGTTTCCAAGACCTTCCAAATAAATACTAGGAGTGTTTTCAAGATCTATACATCTTACTGCTTCGTTACCCTATAATTCAAGAATGACCGTAAAAGCTATGTTATAACTAATGAAAAAATTGTGAGTATTTCATCTCCATCTTACAAATAGATTTGACTCTTACCGTGTTATCAGACAAGACATGTTCGATTTCTTTCTGAACCCATAATCGATTATGTTTGTTGGGCTCTTCTGGATGCTCACGACGTACAATATCCATGCCCAACTCTACTAAGTGGTCATGCATGGTTATAGTAGTTGAACCATCAAAAGTGTCTTCTGAAATTGTTATTAGAGATTTTTTCTCAAGAACTCTTAAACCGCTTCTAGCATAAAATCCGGAGCTTTCAAGCATTCTTATTGCATCGTCTTTCTCCCAACCTCGAAGGAAGCACGCCACATCCAGGAATATTTCCTTGTAATCTTCCTCAAGATTTTCATAACTTAGCTCCAATATTTTAAGAGTTTCCTTCAACGGAATTGTTTTGAGTCTCTCTAGTGCATCTGCCCATTCACTAGCATCTTTACCACACAAATCTGAACCCAGAACTTTGATTGTTAAAGGAAGACCAGAAGCGTAACTTAAGACTTTTTGTGAAAGCTTTTCGAACTCTTTAGTTGGTTTATCTTTCCCAAATGCATGCCTATTGAAGAGGCAAATTGCTTCCTTGTTCGTTAAAAGATTGATATCAAGTATCCATTTCACTTTGTGTGCTTCAAGCACCTGCCTATCTCTAGTTGTGATTATAATTCTGCTTCCTGGCCCGAACCAAGAAGTATCACCAACTAACATCTCAAGCTGCTCTCTATGATTTACATCATCGAGAACGACAAGAACTTTTTTGCCACGCAACATCTTTTTCATCAACCTTTCCCCTTCATGAACACCACTTAAACTAATGCCTTTATTCTTTAATACATCCCTAAGCACTTGTTCTTGCAACTTTTTCAAACCGGACCGCAAAGCATTTTCCCTCACATCCTCAACAAAACTTTGACCTTCGAAGTTAGATGCTATTTTATCAAAACTAGCTCGAGCCAAAGTGGTCTTCCCGGCACCTCCCATGCCCTTGATCCCTATCATGCGTACATCATTTGAACCAATTTCTAAACACGAATCAAGATCTTGCATCCTTTGTTCAATGCCTACTAAGCTTTCATCAAAGTTCATATCAATGGGACGTAACTCGAGTGAAACCTTCTCAATAATTAATTTTATGACTTTAGCTTCGTGCCTACAGATAAATTTTTTTTTTAATTATTAGATTGGTTAATAACCCACACAATCAATCATTTTTCAGGTCGGTGTAATTCAGAATGTATAAGTGTAACATATTTCATGTTTCAGCTACGGGTGTATAGTATTTGAATTGGACTCGAGGAACTCAAAATTCGATTCCAGTAACATTCGAATTTGAAGGTTCGAATTTGGTTCCCAGTCATTCGAATTCAATTCGGTTCAAATTTGATTTGGTAATCGAGACTCGAAACAAAAACCAATTTATGATTTTAAATTCGAATCAAATTTCGAATTTAAACTATACATTTTTTTATTATAAATATTCATATTAATAAAGAGATAAATTACAAAAGTTTTTATACTTCTAAATATTAAAAATTAGAAGTTCCTCATTCTGGCTATTAAGTCATATGTTACTGAATGCTACCACTTTAAATAAATCATTTAAAGTTTTTATAACTTTAAATGATTTATTTGTTTTATAAACTTGTACTTTTTGTTGTTTAAAACACAAGTTTATAGTCGTTTTGAAATTGGAATTAAAAGAAACGATTTTGTGACTTAATTCGAATCGAATCTATTCGAATTCGATTGGGATTCAAACTAAATCGAACTTCGAACTAGCCATTTTGAATTAGAAACGAACTGACTTTGTTGAAGCTATTTCGAATTTGAATACAACTTTAAAATTCAAAATTCGACGAAATTCGAATAATTTGAACACCCCTAGTTTTATGACTAACTTTTACTTTTATAATTTGACAGTAGGTACGTCAGATATTGAAGGATTACCCATCAGCGGTCTTTCTCAAATCCCAACCAGACAAATTGGCTGCATCTTTAAGAGCCTCTCTCCACTCTCCAACTTCTGACTCATTCTTGTTCGTATGTATGGCAAAGGCTTCTCCGACCGATCCGGTTTGTTTTCGGACTTCAGAGGGATCCACATCGTAGAAAACGGGGAAAGCAATACGCCCATTCGTCTTATGACACTCCATGATCTTCAGTAGCTCGTTTAAGCACCATGATGAAGATGCGTAGCTTTTGGAAAATACAATAATGTAGACTCTCGAGTCCTCAATGGCTTGTAAGAGCTCATCGTTGATCCTTTTTCCTTTCTCGAGTCTCTCGTCATCTTTGAACGTGAAAATACCCCATTGATCAAGGGCAGCATAAAGATGATCAACAAAGGTCCTGCGGGTGTCTTCGCCACTAAAACTCAGAAACACATCGTACTTGTTGTTAGCAGATGAACTTGAAGAAGCCATTAAAGGTGTGCTTGGGATGAGATACTGAATTATCAAGTCTCTTTGATTTTTGAGAAAGAAATGATCACCAGCTGATTGCAAAGAAAGTAGGATATATTGAATTATTGATTGCAAGATGTGAACCACAGACAAGAGCTGTTAAAGTCAATAAAATTATGTATTATTATTACAATATTTAATTATCATAAATAAGATTGTTTTAGGAAGTGTTGAAACTTTCAAATCTGAGTAAAACGACTCAAATAAAAAAAAATCAATATTGCACGTTGTGGGGCCAAATTTCATTTTTAAATGTTAATAATAATAATAATAATAATAATAATAATAATAACAAAAGCAACAAAGAAATTTCTTTTTTATTTTGAGTTTACTTTTCAAAGGTTATGATTCACGAAAGGCAACAACTTGGATAGTAAATGGGTCACCTCTCTTTTTTATTTTGAGTTTACTTTTCAAAGTCTCCTTTAATCATATTAAACAGAAATATTGAATGAAGATTTGGAATGATTGGATCCGTTGTATCTTATACACCACTTTAAAATACCCTAGGCCGGATAAAAATCAGAGTCAAATTATTCTATAAATAGGGATATAAATGACAAAAATAAAAAGGATTTATAGCATAAAAAATTCCCTTAAAAATTAATAAAAATAATAATAACTCAGAATAAAAAAAGAAAGCAACAAAAAAAAAGACTGAAATGTTTCACCAGTCTTAGAGCATTCTCATCCAACCACTCATTTTATGTGAGGTGTGTTTTTATAATTTAGAGAGTGATTCACGGTGTTGTGAGTGAAGAGTTTTTATATTTTAGAAAAAGTAGTGATTTTTCTGTATATTTGAAAAGTTACCGTTCATCTGCTATAATTTTTTAATATATTTTAAAAGTGGTTGTGAGTGAAGGAAAAAGAAAAGGTAATGATAAAAGGTATAAAAAGTATTATTTAATTGAAATAGAGAGAGAAAATATAGTGAGTTTTAGTGTAATTTTTGGTTTAGGGATAAGGGGTGGGATGAGAATGCTCTTAGAGCATTCTCGACCCATCCCTCATCCCTATTTCTATAATTAAAATAAATACCATTACATTTCTCTCATTTTCAATTAAATAATATTTTTTTATGCATATCATTACAGTTTTCTTTCTTCTCTATTCACAACCAATTCAACAAATATTAAAAAATAAATAAGGGCAAACAAAGTTTCCCCAAATTTACAAAAAAAATCACTACCTTTATCCAAACAGTTTTCAAATGACTTGATTTTTGTTAATTGGAAATTCAAACACCCGAATTGAAACATTGTTTCGTCGTTTGAATAACCGTTTCGAGATAAGTTTTACATCAGTCGAATCATATCGTTCTTCCGATCAAAAGCCCTAAAACATCATTTGAAATTCAGGAAAAAAACATAACGGCGTTAAGTGTTTTTTAACGGAGGTCCATTGAGACAAAAATAGTTGAAAGTTGAGACCAATTGTAGTGATTTTTAAAGTTGGGATTATTATCAACCAATACACAAAAATTAGGATTATTTATTTCCAATTTACCTTGTTAAAATTGTTTACAATACCTAGGGACCCAAGTCACTCACTCTATTATTGAAGCATACCATATAGACCTTTCGTGTAATTAACTTTTTTCAGTAATAAATTTAAATTCCTGTCTTTTTTAAGTAATAAATTTAAATTCCTCAAAACTAATCAAGTTCAAACAATCCAGGTGACAAAATTAAATAGCAATATTATTTCCATGAAAGCCCCATGGAGCAACTTGGATTTAGATAGGCCCTATCTATTTATTTTTGTTTTACTTTTAAAAGTCATGATGTCAAGAAAACCGCATGCAACAACTTGGATTATAAATAAGCCCTCTCTCTCTTTGATTTTGGGTTTACTATTCAAAATATTTTAGAGTTTCCTTATATTACACACGATGGAACAGAATAAATGATGTAATGAGTTTTGGAATGTGTTAAGTTATATATTCTTTCGTTTCTACTTTTTAAAATTATATATATAGAGAAAGCAAGGTTTAAATAAAAATACATAGTTTTCTAAGAATAATAACAAGAGTATAAAATTTGAAGTTAAGAAATTATGTGAGACTATGGGGTGTTTGGGATTTATTATTTTGACCTCCTTGTGACTTTTAACTCTTTGAAATGTTAAATGATGTTTGGGAATCCTTATGGTAGTTTTTTTCTCAAAATGGGTGATGGGAAAAAAATATTTATCAAACTAGGTTTTTATATTTTTTACTTATCAAAAAGGAAAATTGGTTTTAAATAATCCAAACTATCACATGTTGGTAAGTAACAGACCCAACTTTGCACTTGGCTGGTGGCGGTCCCAACTAATGGGGTATTTGTTTTTAACGGGCCGCGACTAACGGATGTTAACCCTGTTAGTGATTTGCTGACGTAGACCTTCTTCTCCGGTCGGAAACCTGCAACTCGTCTCCATTCTCCCTAATATCGTCACACCGTCTCCCTTCCTCTTCAAAACTCATCGGAATTTGAAAATGAAGTACATTACATCTTCTTCCATGGACAATCCCTAGATACCAAACCCGATCTTATTTTCAAAAATTCAAAGTCAATGTCTCACGATTTACAAAATAAGCATAGGGCTTTTGTTAAAGGGGTCAAAACGAGTCGAATGAAGTGTCAATTACCTCAAATGACGAACGATTGACGAGGGTGGACTTCGCCGGAGACAACAACGGCGACATGTCGGTTAGGTTTCGTATGAGGGGAAAGATAGAGAGAGAGAGAGACGGTGTGACGATATTAGGGAGAATGGAGGCGAGTTGCAGGTTTCCGGCTGGAGAAAAAGGTCCACGTCAGCAAATCACTAACGGGGTTAACATCCGTTAGTCGCGGCCCGTTAAAAACAGATACCCCTTTAGTTGGGCCCGCCACCAATCAAGTGCAAAGTAGGGCCTGTTATTTACCAATAGATGATAGTTGGGATTATTTAAAACCAATTTTCCTATCAAAAATGAATTGAACAATACTTTTTATGATTAACAGTATTTTTTATATCTCATGAAACTAAGATATAATAACTGAACAAAAGGATCCAATTACGATAGATAGGTGGGTAAATGTGCAACACGTTGCGCCGCCACCCTCTTTTAAATGGCAAAACCGAAACCTACTGAAAACAAAGTTATAGCTCTTTTCTGAAACATAAAATGTATCAAAAAACTTATTACAAAGCTACCATATCTCTGGCCGGCCTACATTTCACCATTGTGCTTTCGGCCAGCCATCATCAACGTGCATCACCACCATCTCCATCTTCATCGTTTTCCAGTTCAAAAGACCGTCTGACAATAGGCAGAAAGTTGAAAACAGAGAGGGAGAGATGGTGATTGTGTAATTCAGATCGCTAGTAGGTTGATTTTCTTGTTTTATGCCTCGTTTTTTACGGGCGGTTTAGGTGGTTTTTCGGCAATGGGTTTCTGATCTCGGTTCATGTGGTTTAGATATCTGTTTTGATATATTTTTCCCCTGCCATGCGATGGGTTTTAGATCTTGGTTTGTTGTGAAAATCAATCATATATGTTACAAAGGATTTTTATCATCTATGTTTGTCTAAATTGTCTTGAAACTACCCACAATACTCGAGTAAGAATACCCATGAGTTTGATTATTTTTTTTAACAGTGTTTGATAAGTATATAATACTTGACTCAAATTCATATGAAGCGTAAGACGTTAAGAGTTTAAATGTGTGTATACTTTATACACATGACTCTGACGTGTCGCACTCTGACTGCTTAAATGTAGGGTAGACTATAAAATGTGAGTTTGACTTTTTTTTAATAGTGTTTAAAATTATTCATAATACTCGAGTAAGTATTCTTTTGACACGAGATGCAAGTATATTTTTTTCATCTATTTTCCCTAAATTACATAGAAAATAGAAAAAGACGTTCCAAATGTAATCAAGTGGGCATAATAGATTGGCCTATAACCCTATACAGTACTCGAATAACATTTTGTTTATTTCTTCTACATTCAAACTAAAAAATATATCCATATTTGAAAAGAAAATAAAAATATATTGTTTAAAAATAATTTAAAAGATGTCTAATAAAGGTGCATAGCTCACGAGTCGTATAATCTGATACTGGTTGTATGATCTAAACCAATCCGACATTCCATAGTGACATATTAAGGAATTTTTTTTAAAGAGTTTATTATTTTTAGATGCTTCAATTTTAAATTGGTCAAAAAAAATTATTCGGGTAGATTCAAGTCGGGTAAGGGTGGCCCAACCATTTTAGGCAGTGTTTTAAAAACTGGTTCAAACCGGTCGGTTGAACCGGTTAAATCGGATTTCGTATAGAAGGCAGGTATTTTGAGCCCGGTATTTTTGGCCGGTTTGCTAGAACATCGTACCGGCGGTTTTTTCTAAAATACCGGTTTTTACCGGCAAACCGGTTTTATGTCCAAAAAATTTTTGATATTTGCGACTCGTATTTTATCAAAATTACTTTTAACTCAACAATTTATATTCAAACGTGTAAATTTTAGGACTGTTTTTTTAAAATTGAGTGCTTTTATATTGTTTTTTCAATTTAGATTAACTTTTTGATTATTTTTTGTTATGAAACATTTACTTTTGGGTTATTTTCGGAGTTAAAGTTGTATTTATAGAAAATTATAAGGTAAACTATTCAACCGGTTGAACTTCCCGGTATAACCCGGTTCAACCGGTTGTACTATTTTTTAGCCCAATCCGGTACGACTAGAAAACCGGTTTTTAAAACATTGATTTTAGGGGCCTAAAGCAACCTAAACTCTAAGGCATTTGACAAAATACATATTTTATCCTAACACATGCAGAATTAGCTAATAGGATTTTATGTGGAATGTAATTTTAGTTATTACAGGTCCGTCTAAAAATAGTCTTTGATTTAGATCATGATGGGTTAAGACAGGTCTACCACAAAATTTTAAAGATTAACATAATAGTTACAAAATATTCATTTGAATGTGGTATGCAACAATTAGTTAAAGCTCAAAACCAACAATGCAAGAAAGTTCAAAACAAGTCAAAATTAAAAAAAGATCTATTAGTTGCATATATATGTGAACATTGATCAAATTAATGGGTCAAAATTCAAATATTGAAAACTAATTAATAACTTATGCAACCAAAGAAATCTAACATATATACAATCATACACTAGCAAGTGAGCACTAAAGATGCTAAATTGTATGCGGAATCAAACTTGTATGCGGCGGGGGCCCATAAGGGTCTTTAACAAGGTTATGCAAATTGCAAAGTCAAGGTGACTTTGGAGGCTAATGAGCTATATAGCCAGAAGGCTAAGGAGGAGCTCAAAAAGGCCGTGCGTGAGTGGCAAAACGTGCAATACCCGTATGTGGTAGCTTTGTCGCAATGCACGAAGTGTACCCTGGATGAGTTGAAAGTATTGGAGCTGGTGGGAATGAGAAATGAACTCGACGAGAAAGGAAATTAACGCAGTGTGAATCCGTTTTATATGTACTTTTGCATTTGGTACTTTCACAGATTAATTTGTGTGTAATCAATGGTCTTGGTAACTTTCGAGTCAAAATGTCCAACTGGAGTATGTGATTGACGAAGATGGAGGTTAAAAGTCTTCTTTCGGCTATTGATACTTTAATAGGATACAATCCCAATCTTTATAGTATCTTTTTCATGGAAAAGTACTTGCTAGGATAGTAGAAAACCCGAATAAAGTGTGTGGCATAGTCCCATAATATACACCATGAAGATACTTACCGGTTATAACAAAGCAAATAATATTGGTTTGGATAAAATAAGCTCAAGATGTTTTAAAAAATAATTTGGTTTGGGTTAAAACATATATCGGTAAAAATGGAGTCGGGTTGAAGTGTGCTGGATTAGTAAAAAAGCACCAAAAATAACAGTGGTCCAAATGACTAAAGGATGCTTCAATACCGGTGTTTACACTTTTAATTAACAAAAATCAAGCTACTTGAAGCACCATTTTGAGGTAACTTTTACATCAATCGACTCGTATCTTTATTCCAATCAAAAGCCCTAAAATATCAGTTTGAATATTAGAAAAAACTTAACGTCGTTATATTTTTTTAACGGAGGTCCAATGAAAACAAATGGTGTGCAAGTTGGGATCGGTGACAACTACTTTCTAAGTTGGGATTATTATCAGCCAACTGCATTAAGTTGGGATTATTAAATAACTTAATGTAATTTTAGATTTAGAGATAGTGAAAGGGATGCTAATGCTCTTATTCTCACAACCCACCCCATAACTTACAAATTTCCCCTCATATAATTTAGATGATGAGTTGAAAATGTTCTTAATGTAAATAATGACTTATGGCAAATTAAGGCAAATTGGAAATAAAATAATCTCACCTTTTGTGTATTGACCGATAATAACCCCACCTTTAAAAATCACTACCAACGGTCCAACCTTTCAATTATTTTTGTCTCAATGGTCCTCCGTTAAAAAACATTTAACGTCGTTACATTTTTTTCCGAGTTTCAAACCGATGTTTTAGGGCTTTTGATCAGAAGAATGATTCGGGTCAACGAATGTAAAACTTATCTCGAAACGATGCATTAAATGGATTGATTTTTGTTAATTGGAAATTCAAACACTCAAATTGAAACAACGTTTCATCGTTTGGATCACCATTCCGATAAGTTTTACATCAGTTAACTCGTATCCTTCTTCCGATCAAAAGCCCTAAAAAATCAGTTTGAAACTCGGAAAAAAATGTAACGGCGTTAAGTGTTTTTTTAAATAAGGACCGTTGAGACAAAGTAGTTAAAAGGTTAGACCGTTGGTAGTGATTTTAAAGGTGAGATTATTATCGGCCAATACATAAAAGATGGGATTATTTATCTCTAATTAAATAACTTTGTAAAGTTTTACTAAATTTTCCTTTCATATATTTCATGTAACTAAGATTTATATTCATATACTATTAATTTGTATAATGATGAAAAGTGATATCTTTGAGCATTCTCATTCCATCCCATCATCTCCATCTCTATAATTTAACAAAAAAACACACTTTTCTCTAATATTTGATTATCTTCTAAAAACCTCCCACATCCTATACTCTATATTTATCTCTATATAATTTTTTTATTAATTCTTTTTCTTTCTTTCACATACTATCACAACTACTAACTATTTTGTCTTATTATATTAACAATAAACAACCCATATTGAAATATCCATTTGCATAACACAAGATAACATAATTATAAATGTGCACCTATAAGGACTCAAATTAGCCATAAACAAGGTTCTATACCCGCACGTTGCAGCGCACGTGCATGCTTGGCTCTCTAACATCGATTAGAATGGATAACAATATTACATACAACAAAGCAAGTCAATCATTTTCCGACACTGTTTTAATTTTATCGACTCCTTTACCTTATTCATGTACCCGTTTTCTACATGCTCCTTTTTCAACCAATGCAGCCTCGAACACTTGCTTCACTCTGTGCAATTTGCCTCTTAAATCTAGCTTCTAAGTCAAAGTCAAACTCTGCTTATGTAACCTGCAAAACAAACAACAAATCAAAAAATGTTAAAATGCAACAAACAGATTAGCGCTACTTATAATAAATACATTTAAAGGTGGCATATTTGGTTAGAATGTCACATGTTCATGAGTAATGACCTGCAATCTCTTTTGTGTTCTTGCCAAATAACACAGGTCATAGTCATTAAACATGTTATGTGTTCGTCTGATCCCATCCAAAGTAATTTAAAAACTGGTGCAGGAGAGGGCAACCAACAACCAAAAAAACCACATGAACAACTTTAACTACATCATTAAAAAAACCAGCAACTACATAATTTATACATCTGATCTCAATTTTAAAGAAACTAACATATTAAAATAACATTGTAAACACAATAACAAAGCATAATCATTTCAGCTTCTAAGCAAGTACGCAACACGAACTCGCATACAGTATCATACCTTTCCATCCTTGTAATATCCATTTCGCGTCTTCATCAAACACGAAATCTTTATGTTGCCCGGCCCGCTTAGAAAGCGGAGAACAAAAGGTAAGAATGTTTACTCATTAGATGCAACTGAACGGATTCGTTTTTGGTTTAAGATTGAACCAAAAAGTGGCACTGTATTAAAACTGTTATTGGATATTAGTAAAGAAGAAACTAGAAAAATCACATTTGTTATTAGCTTTCAACCAGATTCACATATTATGAACCGCAACCAAACTATAAATCACATAATGAATTCAGATTTCGGTTCAGTCTTAGAACGAGCTTGGTTCGATCTTTAACAAAATTCAGTTTCGGTTAAAGACTGAACCGAAACCCAGTTTATAATTACGTCTATAACAGTATTATCCACAACATACACAAACATGAGCAAAACAAAGTCGGATTATGACCAAGCATAAACCAAATCAGGCAAAACAGAGTCGAATTATGAAGCCTTGCAGGTCTAAGCAGATTACATAATTTAAAGCAACACACATACATTGCAGAAACATATAAGGCTAGAGACGGCTTCGACTAAAGCAGCATTTTAACAACACTTAATTAAAACCAAAATAATACCATCAACATATATGATACCAACATGACTCAAATTAACAATAAATTACAATACCCTATCAAAGAATTTTAAAACCCAGCATCAAAGCCTTTCAAATAAACATGCCATGTAAACTACAACACAAAAGTTAAGTTAAAATGTGTTAATTTTTCATGTTTAGTTAGCCAATATTATTTATGTGTTTTAACCCTCTGAGTTAAAGGCTTTGCATCTCCCTTTTATCTTAATTCTGCAATATAATTTATAAAACTACTAAACCCTAAGCCCTAAACATACTAAAACTGAGAGATATATACGAGAAGTACCTGTTGCAACTTTTGTCTTTGATTTTGATTTTGATTTTGATTTTGCCTTTGATTTGCTTTAGAGGTAATGGAGAAGGCCGATAAACCCTACTTGAGAGTTTTATAAAAGAGGCAGGAAGATGAGCGGGAGAAGAGATGAGGTGAGATGAGATGGGCGGGAGATGGTGAATTGGGCGGGTGAATGGCGATGTTGTTAAGATAGGGGCGCTACAGTGGCTTTTCAAATATAAAAAGTTAATGTACCAGGTCTTTAATATATAGAGTTAGGATATAGAAATAGGGGATTGGATGGAGTCTATTTTTACAATATTTTTTTTAAATTTTAAAGTTAAGGAGTGTTTTGATGAAAGGAATGAGAATGCTCTTAGAGCATTCCCAGCCCATCCCTACCATATATCCTTATATAACATATAATTACACTAAAAATTATTGCATTTTCTCTTTTCTGTTCAATTAAATAATACTTTTTATACCTTTATCATTATATTTCTCTCTTCTCCACTCACAACCACTTTCATAAAATATTAAAAATTTATATGATATCTATAATGAAACCCCAAATATAACTTTCTCATATAACATTTACTCTCTCCTCTACTCACAATCACTCATAACCAAATAATTTGCAAATCGCCTCACATGTTTATAAGGAACGGATTAAGAATGCTCTTAGGCCCTATCATGACATGATGAACATTATACTCTACATGCATATAGCAATCATGATGATACATAAAAAAAGGATTTGTTTGCAATTTCCACATAATCTGTATGAGCATTCTCATCCCATCTTCTATCTTCGAATCCAAAATTACACTAAAACACACTATATTTTTTATTTTCTTTTCAATTAAATAATATTTTTCATACTTTTATTATTACATTTTCTCTGTCATTTACTCACAACCACTTTTCAATAATATTAAAAAATTATATGGGTGAACAGTAATTTTTCAAATTTATAGAAAAATCACTACATGTCTTTTTTCTCCACTCACAACACTCTAAACTATTCTTTATATTATAAAAACATCACACTGAATATGGTAAGGATGTGAATGCTCTAAATTAATATGTTGATAATTAGCCTATTCGTTACATGGCCGAGCTGGCGGGTTTTACCATCAAATATCGTGTCGCAATTATGGAGGGGCGACAAGAGGGCATCCGATAAATATTTAATGGTGCGGCAAGGTGAAAAGTGGTGAGCTAGGGTTGTTCTCCTCCAATGGTTACATGATCCTTTCTTTTTTTTTAAAAAAAAATTATTTGTTTATATATAAAACAAACACTCTTTTTTCCAACAAACAAATCAAATCCCCAAAATTCTCCAACAAAAAAATCAAATCCCAAAATTTCAAGCATGAACCCAAACTCAAACCTGAATACGAATACGACACGGACCCGAACCCATGGTATCCGATGCACGCGTATTGACGATTCAAGTAACCCCTTCTTTCCCTAACTAACAAGGGGTTATCGATCAGCAATGCCACCCCCTCAAAGCCTGCAACCATTCTCTTATATGCATGGATTGACTTGTCTGAAGACTTTGTTCAAGGTATATTTTTTTGTATTTATATACACTATATGGGTGCCCGCGCGATGCTGTAGGGTATGAGCTCAACACGACATTTGACGCACAACCATTTTAGAATTGAGAGAGATATCGAGAGAGAGCCAGTACGCGCCTAACCTAACAACAAGACGTGCGTAACCTAACAATAATATGTGTGTAACGCGATATCGAACGCGTAACCGGCGTCAATAAACGCGTGACACAAGGATTGCATTCAATGCATAACTGGTCCCAACCCAGCCCGAACCAAATTAACTCTTTTTGTATCACTTGTTTTGACCTTAACCACTACAAAACAACTTAAGTGAGCTCCTTCTAAGCTACTGGTCCTTTCTGTAACATCTCAACCGAAACGGAAAATGTCACGCTGATACATTGATAGCTCATAAGGTCATGACACTAATTATTTATTAAGTTTATTATATATTCCAAGATACTACACAAAAACAAATTAATCAAAACAATTCAATATTCCATCCTTTTGAAATCCGAGGGTCTACTAGATGTCTTCATAACATGGCAAATCTTCACACAAAATAATGTAGCATATATAAAAATAAAATAGTCAACTGAAAGTTGGTGAAAATTACACAAGTTTTATATATATTTTATAAGGCAAAAATCATACAACCCACGTGCATCGTAGATTAATCATAAGTATAAATAAATATGAAATAATGTAAATTAGGATCCGTTTTATTTGGATAAACCAAACTAATAGGATGATCATACTAAATGAAGCTAGTGAGGATAATAAGACCAATTAGCAATTAAACTCATAAAACATAATTATTTAAGGCATAAACAACCAACAAGTAATGAATCACAAGAGAACATGAGGGTGTGTATTTGAAATTTGAGATATGAATAAACATAGTTCGTTTGAATAGGTGTATACATGCTAACCCTAAAATATGTAAATACGGAAAAAGGGTTGTTTAAACTTAGCAATATGATAACATTTGCGTGATTCTGTTTATGATTTTGTTGAAGGGGTATTAATAAGAGAAATTGAATATGGATTTATTATATTTTATTTTTAATTTTTAACCGTTCAATGTTCATGAGACCGTTTGATCCATCTCTATGCACGATACCTCATTCACGTGCAATCTTTCAAATGATAATAGAAAACCAAGATCCCTTTATTATTATTTTTTTTCTGAACAACGATTTACATGCTCGTTTACTTTCTACTTCTAAGCTACACAAACCCAAAAAGATAAAAAATAATAATAATAATAAATTAACTGTTCTTTCTCCACCAAATTTACCACTACTCCTTTCATTTGCTAATTCCCACCAATCAAACATGGCGACTTACTCAATGTTTTTTCTTTTTCTCTTAAACAATCAAACCATTTTACATTTCTTGGTGACTCGGTTTTTCTGTCTTTTTATTTGCATCTTCCTTAAAACCATCGGCCCATATTATTATTTATAAATCTTCAATGCTCATCTTCAAGCTGTTTACTTTCATCTTCAACAAAAGAATCTTGGAATCATGGATTCCTCAACATCACCTTCCATGGTCAGTTTTAATCCTAAATTCAGATCATAACATTATTGTTTTCATGTTTATATATATTTTGTCTGAACTTATGTTTATTGGTATGCATGTAGCGTTTGAAGTTTTAAGAAGCATGCTTGTGAATATGGTATATATTATATATACGATCATGTTTTTGTAGTTGATTCATTTTACCTATTTGAATTAATAAGATAACGTTTGAATCTTGTGGTCAAACTAGGATTCTTGTTGTAGGAATTTTTATTTTTTTTTGGCCCATGACTGTTAGGAACTTAGGATTAAACCACACGAACGCTATACAAAAGCAATAATACGACACAAATGTCGGGGATTTAACGTGGTTTGGTCTACAGGTGGTAACTTGGTATAATTTATTTAAGTGATAATCAATTACAACTACACGAGATTACAATGTTAATTAATAATATAAGCAGGATAACAAACGAGCTAGGGCTGGCTGC
Source organism: Bidens hawaiensis (assembly GCF_021521415.1). Classification (NCBI taxonomy): domain Eukaryota; kingdom Viridiplantae; phylum Streptophyta; class Magnoliopsida; order Asterales; family Asteraceae; genus Bidens; species Bidens hawaiensis. The sequence continues at coordinate 1,265,459 of NW_027491327.1, forward strand.
CCCAACCCGTCGTCGCCCCCTTTCACTTCTTGCAATTGTAGATGAACCCAACAATGAGTTCATTCTACATTTTTTAGTGATTCTAAATTCTAACCTGTCTTTCATTTGACCAAAAAGTCAACTTTTCAATCTTCCCTTAAGTTTAGAAGCTGTCTCTTTAAGTCAATATAAGATTGTGCAGGCTTACAATCCTTTATATGTTTGGTGCAGTTGGGGAAAATAATCAAAATATGACCCGAGTTCTTGTTGTTTATGCATTTTAATACATCCACTTCTTTTCTTTTGAAATAACATGTTCATAATTCAGACAAGCAAGTCTCCATATCCAAACCAGCATAGTACCAGTGTTAGTTTTTAAAGATTAAATCTTTTTTATAACATTTTATGCGCAATTCACACTAATAACCTTGTTTAAGCCTTTACTTATGAGTCCCAGTGGTAACTTGTTTGACAAAAAAAAGTCAAACCACATCTCTAGTTTCCAAGTCTTATCAAATTTAGTGCATTCAGTGATACTAATTTCTAGGTATAATATATAGCAATCTTTTTCAGTTTTTTACAACATTTGTCCTCTTTTTGCATGATTACTAATTCTATCTTATGTTTGCAGCAAAGTCAAGTGCAAAAAACCGACTCAGACGGGCCCTACCGTCTTCTTTACTGCTCGGGTAAGGACAACAAATGGGGAGTTATGCAAGAGCTTGATAAGGGTGTGGAACCTAATGTAGGAGATTATGATAAAAGAACCGCACTTCATTTAGCTGCTTGTGAAGGTTGTACCGAAATTGTTCTTTTACTTCTTGAGAAAGGGGCGGATGTTAACTCTACTGACCGATGGGGTCGGACCGTAAGTGTTATTCTTTTAACAAGATCATGAAATTGTAAATTTAGGTGGTGTTTTGATGCGCATTATTATTATTGTTGTTGCTGAGGTTGGTTTTGATTAATATTTGCAGCCACTTTCGGATGCACTTGGCGCAGGCCATTTGGATATTTGCGAAATCCTTAAGTCGCATGGAGGAATTGATCCGGTACCTTATTTTCCCTTTATTGAAAACGAGTCAATGAAAATGTCTGCCTTGTAGTCAAACCTATTGTTTACCAGATGCAAAATGGACCATGACTTTTGTTTGATAAATGTTATGAATGGATAGTTTGAAACACTGTAAATTACCATTTTAGCCTTTTGAATGATTTGATTTTTATGAAATGTGACTAATGGATAAGTGTTTTAAGTATATGGAACTGATAATCTAAATAGTAAATGTTAATGAAACATAATGATATAAGTTTAATAATATTATCACAACATCAAAAGTAATCTTAATATTTGTAGTTCAAGAGTATCTGTTTGACCTCAAAAGTCAAACCATATCTTTCTACAGATTGTAGCTGATTCTCAGACTCCATGTTACTGGATTCATTACACTGAAGTTCAATTGAAAGAAGCAGTTCTTATTGGCGAAGTAAATACTTCATCTAAATCGTTAAAATATTATATTTTGAAATTAGTTTTATGTTAGAAACTTGCTAATGTCAGCAGGGTGCATATGGTGAAGTTTATAAAGTAAAGTGGCGCGGTACAGAAGTCGCTGCAAAGACAATCCGGTCTTCGATTGCATCAAATGAGAAAGTGAGGTTAGCTTTGACCAATTAAAGTCAAACCTAGTAGTCTGTTTGACTCTCATAAAGTCAATGAACTCATTGGTATTCATTTGGTCATCTGACTTTCTGTTTTATAATATGTTTACAGAAAAGCGTTTTTGAAGGAACTTGCGTTATGGCAAAAGTTGCGTCACCCGAACATAGTGCAATTTCTTGGTGTTTTGAAAGACTCGGACCGGCTTATTTTCTTAACGGAATATCTAAAAAATGTGGGTATTTTTTATTTTTGGGTTCATTGATTTAGCGTTTACTTAAAAATGTGGGATTCTTTTAGGGAAGTTTGTATGATATTCTAAAAAAGAAAGGAAGACTTGATCCATTGACTGCTGTTTCTTATGCTTTGGATATTGCAAGGTATGTCGTTTCTCACTTCTATTATTTGTTAACCTCATTTAAGATTGTACACTATGAAAAAAATAGTTGTACCGAATGCAAAATCAAGATTTGAACATTCATTGGGGTCTTATATTCATCCAAAATCATCCGCAAGAGTAAAGTTTGACTTTTATGAGGTCAAACAGATTATTTTTTCTAATCCAAATTTGATGTGGAATTTCTTTTTAAACTTAACACCAAAAAGTTTTAAAATTTTTAGCTTTTATCAATTTCATTTTTAGCATCTACATTTTCTTGAAAAGTTGAAGAGTCGGCTTAAATTTTTGAATTTTCACACATGAAAATCGATTTTGTATGATACAGGGGTATGAATTATCTTCATCACCATAAACCGCATGCCATAATTCACAGGGATTTGACACCGAGGTACACACCAGACAATCTTTGTTTTCGAGTATGAACTAAAATAACAATCGTTTAACTTCCACACAAAAATAAAAATCTTTCAGAAATGTATTGCAAGATGAAGCCGGACGTTTAAAAGTTACAGACTTTGGTTTAAGCAAAATTGCACAGGAGAAAGATGTTTATGGCTACAAAATGACTGGAGGAACTGGATCATGTAATAAAATCTGATATTTTATCATAAAAATGAAGTCTTTTTATTTTTTTTTTATCTTTTTTAACATTTTTTTGGATTATTTAATCCTTTTCCTTTTGTGCTTCTTTCAGATCGATACATGGCTCCTGAAGTATATCGTAGGGAATCATATGGCAAGAGTGTTGATGTTTTCTCGTTCGCTTTGATTGTTCACGAAGTAAATCACACTCACTTCTTATTGCATAGTTTGACTTTTACCTTTTGACTTTTATAGTCAAAAGTTTGCAAAGACTTGATCTTTGTGATTTCATTGAAACTGCTTATTATTTATTTATGGTTTGCATATTAAAATGCTGTGTCTATATGTGGCATTAGATGTTTCAAGGCGGGCCATCTAATAGAGAAGAACCACCCGAACATGTGGCTGACCAACGAGCATATGAGGACTCGAGGCCACCATTATCTTCGTATCTATACCCTGAACCTGTGAGGATGTAAGCTACTTCAAATTTACTTCATAAAATTTAAATCCATTTATATGAAAACGGGTCGATTAGGGATAGTTATAACAATTAGCTAAAAGTTTGTTAGCATCTTAATAATATCAATTTTACAGGCTCCTAAAAAGATGTTGGCACCGGAATCCTGATGTGAGGCCAAAGTTTGAAGACATAATAACCGAACTTGAAAACATTTTGGAGAATGAGCATACGAAGGCGGGCGTTGGATTGTGTCGAACCTGTGCAATCTTATGAGTTGTTATCATTTCAAGACATGTTTTTGGCACTGTGTGTATGATATATTCATACATACGTGTATACGTTTAGGTTCTCTTGCTCTTAATGATGGTGCATTATGTTGGTGTGTGTGTTTGTATACATGATAAGATATGAATTATGGAATGTGATGCTTCATCTTAAGATGCATTTATAAATAAAGAATTTTTTTAAGCATTTAGCTATTTCTAAGTTTTCTTGATTTCATTATAAATTTATAACTACTGCTAAAAAGAATTAGTTTATATGGCAAAGAGTTCAATTTGACTTTTATAAGGTCAAACGTTTTGCATTCGACCAAGCCGATGATATTCCATTACATGCATTAATTGATCCACTTGAACCAAATTCAAAAACAAACAGATGCAAACTGCACAACTACATTATCTGATTACCACCAACCGCAGCTTCATCATCTTCCTCCATCTCTACAGGCTTCAACGCTATTAACTCATCAAGCGTACAGTGCACATTGCGACAAGGCTACAACATAGGGGAAGCGCGTGTGTTCCAGCTCAACAACGGCCTTGAGAAACTCTTCATGCGTCTTAGACTTATACAGCAAGACATCCTCCAACGCCACACCAGCTTTGCAGCATTCGTAACCTTGTTCAACGCCATAGTGAGCCCCTGATTCCCATAATTTTTTTTGCACAGCCGCCAACAGTCGATTATATTCCCCACTTTTGTGCAATCTGTTTATCACATACTCGAAACCTTCCTGGATCAACCACCGTCGCTCAGACAAAACCCGCTGCAATAAATTCTCTAACGACACGCTCTTGCGTCCTGCCAGCTTTCTCAAGCTCAATCTTCGCGTTCAGCTTATCCACCGTTTCATTCTTTAGCTCAAGCTCCGCATTCAGCTTCTCAACCACCTCCCGTTGTAGCTCAAGCTCCTCATAAGCCTGCTTCAACTTCTCCTGCATTACAGTATATTTGTTAATTCAAAATTAATATTCATTAAAATCAAGGTTGCAAAAGTCGCTAGGCGGACCCTAGGCGGCCGACTTGGGAGTTGGGTGTACTCGGATTACTCGGAGAGTACTCGGAAATGGTAAATATAAAGCAAATTAATTTTTGGAAATTATATGTATGTCAAATATGATAAGTTTATTAATATTTATAAGAAACTAAGTGGATATCAATATAAATAAGAGAAATACATTTTTAAATACTAAATTATTCTAAAATTTGATAATCATTAATTAAAAAAAATGATATTTTTTCTTTAATATTACAGAAATGCGAATTATGTTTTATTATTTTAAGTCAAAATTGGCCAAAGTTAACCGACTATATGTGATTCTGGCTGAGGTTGACCAACTTTGAGCGATTCTTAGTAACTAGACAAAGTTAATGAAACTTGCCTCGACGCCATGCCTTGTAGCGAGTACTCGGCCTTGTAAACCTATTTTTACAACATTGATTATAGTAATTTATAACCAATAAAATTAATATTTGTTACCTCACCCTCAGCAACCTCTTTTCCTTTATCCAAAATCATCCTCCTCAGTTTCTTTAATTTCTTCACCTTCTTCGCCAACTTCACATTCTTCGCATGCTCAAGTTTCATTTGCAGGCGATACCGAGAAATCTGATTACGCAAACGGACTTCCTTCTTCGTTTCTTTCTCATGCCACTTGCGAAACTCCGGTACCGACCCTACAAGGTGTTTCACAAAACCTGCCTGGTTTAAGCAATAGACATCAGGCTTCGGGTCATCCTCTTCCTTCTCGTCACCCGGTTTTGATATAACAACCTTTTTTCCTTGCTTGTCATGACTAGATACACATACACCCACGTCATCTTTATTTTCATGAGACCGGCTATCTTCACTAGAAGTCGAAACCAAAACTACAAACTTCCTTTTCTTTGAAGAAGAAGCCGATACCTCCGGCTGCTGTTTCTTTCCACCTTCACAAAGGGTCTGTTTCTCCGGAACATCTTTCGTGTTAGAAACCACCATTGGATCCAACTCGGTTTCGTGACCCAAAACCGATTTTTCAATGTCGGGTTGAACACGACTTGAGCCACCTTCATAGCTAACACCGATTGTTCGGTCCAGAACATTGTCTTCGTTTTCAGCAAGAGAACGCGTAGCAAGATTAACATCCCCTAGACCCTTGATCTGGATATACTTGAGCAAACCCATTTCTGCAGTACGAATTTTAACGAATGTCACACAAACACAAACTATTAACAATTTACACAACCAAATTAACCATATCATACCCTCATCGCCAAGTTTCAAAATAGGTTCGGAATTCACATACGGCCAGTTTCGACTTAACCCGATCATGACCAAAACATGTTCAGGAAACGTTTGCAAGGAGTGTTGGCTCATACGGATCAAACAATCAGATCAAACAAATGAACATACGAAATATTGGGGTGACTGTTAAAATTAATCATTTCAATTTCATAATTCATAACATTACTCTAGTTGCCTTCATTTGAGCTATTGGCCTATTGTGTACTTGGGCTTGTTTGGATATGGATCTACATGCTTGTTCTTTGCTCACACATAATCTCTATTGATCGTATCTCACCGTCTACAAACGGTCGGTTGCTTCAAGCCCTAATCACATATGGAAAGGAGCCATTGATTGAAGGACGCTCCCTTGGTTAGAGTTCAAGTATAAATACAGGCTCTACGATATTTAAGATTAAATAAGCATTCGTCACAATAAATCTTATTCTTGGTATTCTTATTCATCGGTAATCAATCCGATGAGAGTCGTCTGAAGTTCCATGTAATTCTATTTCGATCAGTGTGTAATCATTTGTTCTTTTTTATCAATTTCAGTCATTTGACTTTTCATACAATTAAATGTTCTTAGAGAATAAATAGAATATCACATTTTCTGACACAACCCTCAGACTCTTTTCATATAATCAAAGGAACTTAACGAATATACGAAGAAAAGAGACCTCTTGACATACAAAACAATAGCCAGACCCCTATTTCTAGATCTACTAAACTCGCTCTCCAAGACTGATGCTAAACTTTCTCTCAAAAGACAACACATTTCCTAAACCTATTATAATTCTAGTAACTAAAATAAAAATATCAAAATAAATATTAACTTTATTAATAATTCAAGAGACCGGGTGCTTCAGTCTTCCCATTATTATAAAGATGAGAGAAGACGCACCTGGTAAGAAAGAGATTTGATATCCTTGGAAGCAGGTGGGTTTATGATTTGAAGTTTGAACCAATCAAGATGAAGAAGAAGAACAATTATGTGGTTTAACTTTACCAGCTGTATATGAGGAATCTAGTTCAATGTTTTGCCAAATATGGAAATAAGGTGACAAGCTGAGTTCTGACTTTCAAAATTGAACGTGTGTATAAATGTGAGAAAACAAACAAAATCTAATGTGGAATTTAATAGATCGGACCAATAGAAAGTTTGAAAGGAGCTGAGCATTATCGTCTTAAATAAAGCTTATTTAGTTATCGAGTCTGAGTGTGAGTCTTGTATGAAAAGATTATATAGGCTTGCAGTCACGAGCCTTAGCAAACCTAGTGTATGCTTAAGTTTAAAGTTTAAACTCCTTAATAACCTCGAGTCAAGTTTTTGTTTGTTTAGCTGAGGTTAGGCTTATTAAGGTCCCATGCTATTGTGATTTTAACTATTTAATTTGAGGTCATAGTGGCAAATGTGTATGAATTGCAACTAAGGTGTTGTTTGTTTTTTAGACAAAAAATTGTCTGCAATCTAAGTTTATGTCTGCAACCGAATATGTGGTCTGAAGGTCTGCAATCTGAAAATATAATTGTTTGTTTTATAAACTAGATATCGTCTGCATAAGCTGAAAATTAGTTACCTGTCATACATATCACAGTAGATAGAAGTCATTTAACATCTGCAAGCTGCTAAATAATTGGTGGTGGTGTACGAATTGTGGAAGTGGGTGGTGGTGGACGATTGGTGGCAGACGATTGTGGTAGGCGATGAACGGTGGTGGTGGACAGTGGGAGGTGGTGATGGACGGTTGCAGTGGTGGTGATGGACGATGGTGGTGGGTGGACGGTGGTGGTGGGTGGACGGTGATGGTGGGGATGGACGGCGGTTGATTTTTTATTATTATTAAATTTAGCATCTTTGTTGCTCGCTAGCTTGTGTATAATTGTATGTATGTTAGATTTCTTTGGTTGCATAAGTTTTCAATGTTTGAATTTTTACCCATTTGATCAATTTTCACACACATATATATATATATATGCAACTAATAGATCTGTTTTAATTTTGCATTGTCGGTTGAGCTTTAACTGATTCTTACATACCACATTCAAATGAATATTTTGTTATATTATGTTAATCTTTAAAATATTACGGTAGACCCGTCTTAACCCATAATGATATAAACCAAAGACCATTTTTAGACGAACCGTAATAACTACAATTACACCCCACATAAAATCCTATTAGCTAATTTTGCGCGTGTTAGGTTAACATATATATATTATCAAATGCCTTGGGTTTTAGGTTGCTTTAGACTAGGGGTGTTCTTCGGGTTATTTATTCGGGTTTTGGGTTGTTTGGGTTCGGTTGTTCGGGTTTGAGCTCAAAATAAATTGACCCAAGAACCGACCCAAAAAAGTTTGGTTTGTTCGGGTTTCGAGTTATACAGGTCGGGTAAACTCGGGTTGGGTTTTGGGTTTAACAAATTTAAAAAAAAAATTCCACCTTTAATAATATCATAAATTAAAAAACCATATTCCAAGCCATTATAAAACCATAATATACAGCCATATTCAACAATAGCATATATTATTTAGCAAAACATGGAATTTATCATACAAGAATGCATTAGACGGGATGAAGGAGCGTTATAGCCTGTGGATTAATACTTGTGTAGATTGAAGAAACATGCTCAATAAATATTGGTTTAAATACATACTATTTAAGTTTTTGAATTGAAGATACATTCTCAGCATGCTTTATGGTCATTAATACATTGGGATGTGATAGATCCAATATTAATTGGAGTCTTGAGAACAACCAAACAATAATATGTAAGGTCACCGTGCTACTTCACCGCTAAACTACCATATAAAATTAGGGATACATGCATTGATGTATTATACTTCGGGTTATTCGGGTCAACCCGAATCTGGGTATTTCAACCCAAATGCCGAACCGAATATTTTATCTCGGGTTCAGGTTGGGAGTTTAATCGGCCCGTGTGAATTCGGGTTGGGTTATTTGGGTCTCGAGTCACTTCGGTTCGGGTTTGTTATTCGGGTACGGTTAAAAAACACACCCCTACTTTAGACTCCTAAAATGGTTGGATCACCCCTGCCTGACTTGAACCTATCTGAATATTTTTATAACTAATTTGAAATTGAAACATTGAAAAATAGTGAACCCTTTAAAAAAAAATCTTGAATCTGTTACTAGATGATAAAATATCATATTGGTTTAGATCACTCTTATTAGACCTTGAAGAAACACTAAGTGACCCCGGCAGATTAAGGATAATCTTAGGGTTAAGTAGATGTTTCCCACGAGAATTAGGTCCGGCAAAGATGGTTATTCTTCTTAACCTGCAAAACAGACACCGTGAGCTCGTCACTGAGAAAGGGGGGGGGGGGGTTCCTCCTTGTGACCACTATCCGGCGTGAGAATCAGACTAGATTGCTCTGAATATAAGTGTATATTAAGAGAAATAGCTAGAGACGATAAGATAATATCAGATGATCTGTCCTTACCGTTCCAAGGTGTTGGAGTATTTATAGCCGAATGTAGGTTTCCAAGCAGGTACAGCCAGCTGTATAATATTCCTTTTCCACCAACTGTGGGCTACGTACGTGCCATGCTGGTGGTTGGTGGGTAGGCAGCGGCTGATAGTGACATGGCCGGCTGTGTACTATTCCTTTTCCACCAACTACAGGCTATGTACGTGCCACGATGAGGGTTGGTGGGTAGGCAGCGGCTGATAGTGACATTTTGTACTGGAGCATGCTCCTCATCGTACTATTGTCGGTGAGCTGTCACCCTGTGATTGGTTCATGGGCTGCTTTGGTCAGATCTTGTCTATTTTGTCCATACCTTGGCATGTATAGTACAAAAGATCTTCCAGAAGCATACGGACTGGCTCTTTTGGGCGGGAATAATTCCGCCTTGCTCATTCCTTCTTCAGGTGACATTGCTGAAGTATTAAGAGTTAGTGCCTTATGCGTGTAGCTTTACTGTTAGTGCGGGTAGCCTTCCTTCTCAGCTTGTACCCATAGCTGCGGGAACAGGCAGGGTACTGTACCAAGGGAGACTTTCCTGCGGGAACAGCTGGCTTACTGCGTGTAAAGTCTTCATCTCTCTGAGCATGGTGGGTCTTGCGGAACCAGTTGGTCTTTGCGCAGACGTACCCCATCAAGGTGTGTCTTGCGGGTCCAACTGGGCTTTGCGGGGACCTACCTCTTCAAGTCCCCCCAGTCCATTGTTCTTCTCATGAATTAGTGAGGTGAACTTTTGGACTTTAAGCAAGGGGTTTTGAAAGAGGTTTTTGTTTTTTAAGGTTTTCCGTGGGGATTCTTCCCGCGGTTTTCCTAATGTCACTTGCAGAAATTCCCTACTTTTCTGCCTGATCTTTGGTTATGATGCGGGTAGGTGTTTAACCTCTCCAAAAGTCGGGAGCGTTAAGTTTCACTTGTATAGGCTCTCCACGAGGTTTTGGTAGTTTTGGACATAGTGATCAGTTATGTTAAACCACCAATTCCGCCTTGAAGTTTCAAACAAGCTAGTTCTCAACGTTCCCGCTATACGGAGGTGTTATTTCCCTTTCCGCAAGCACGGCCCATAAGATCCTTCTTGGCTTCAATTCCCTGCAAGTGCTAAGTATGTGAAGGGTTTCGCCTTGACACTGTACCCGCACTTGTCTTATGGTTTTTTACTTCCCAAGGTAAGGGGGTATATTCCCTCTTATTTTTGAGTCTTTTTGAATCTTTTTTGAAATTCGAAGAGTTGGTGAAAGGATAAGAACAGTCCAAACTGTTGAAGGGACGTTAGCGTCTTCCGACGGTTTCTTCTGACAGTTTCAGGACATGCAGGAAGTTATGGCGACGTGACATTATATGATCATTCCAGACGCTTTTTCAGGCGTGTGGGCGCGAGTTTTCGGGCGCGTGGGCGCGAATTTTACGGCACGCGTCCTTACGGCACGCGTCCTGTTGACAGCTGTTGCCAGCTTGCTTTTCACGTGTCATCTTCTCATTGCTCCTGCGCTTTCCTCTCTCCTCCGCATTAAATTCATCGCATTCATTGCGATGAGTATATAAAGGGAGGAGAGGATGCATCTCAACTCACACTTTCACTTCCTTCTTCTTCTAAGCGATTTCCGGCGAATACTCTAACTTTTGTCGAGCATTCTCCTGAAATCGTTCTTCTTTCCATCCCCAACATGTCTTCCCTTCACGATCCAGAAGTCACCGCCGAAGAGTCCGACGTGTATATCGAGAACCCAACGTCCACTTCCGACAAGGACGATAAGAGTACTGCTGGCGAGTGCCAGTATGCTCTTTTCGTCGACCTTTATCAGTACATCGTCAAGAAGTTCATGCTCGAGCCTTTCGAGCCTGAGTTTCCTGAGCCTCACCAGACGGTGTACGATGCCCCCAAGGGCAAGATAGGGGTGTATGCTGCATTCTTCATCTATGGGAATCTCAGGTTCCCATTGACGAAGTTTGTGTACCGTGTTTTGGAGAAACACGGTGTACACTTGACGGAGGTACACCCAATGGCGATCGCCAAGATCCGCCATTTTGAATGGGTGTGCCTCATTCTGGGTGTGGAGCCCGCGTCGACCGCCTGATGACCTTCTACTCTTGGAGGTGCATCCAAGGCTGGTACACCTTGGTCACTCGGATCAAGGGTTTGAAGATCTGTGCTACCGAGCGCAGTCTTCGGTCTTGGAAGCGGGAGTTCTTCTATATCTCTGCCCGTGTCGTCCCTATTGCGATGACATTCAAGAACGGGAGAGCACTCCCCAACCTTCACGCCTCCAACTACCAGGAGGCGGAATGGTTTACCAAGATCTCCCGGATCCAGACTCCGGTTTACCGATTTGCGGAGTCTGGGATGGTGATGCTCGGTATGAGCCGGGTGTGGAAAGGTGCTGGGGTAGAGGCGCCACAGATTCCCATCGTCCTCGAATACGGTTTGAACTCTATCCCTTACGGTATGCTTCATATTATTTGCTAATTTAGGGTTTTTGCTCTAACCATTTCTTTCTTTTTATTTTCAGAGGGAAACAACTTGTAGTCGCTTCTGCAACCGCGTGAGAGCGGTGGTCCCGCTCGGCTAGGTACTCGTGCTCTTGATGAGAACGAGTTGCCCATCCTGGAGCAAACGGCGGATCGGTTTGGGGAGGTCTACCCGCCAGGCCACGAGATTCTGAGCGCCACGCGGCCAGGTAAGGGTTTCTTTAACCCCCGCCCTCTCCATGCTCAAACCTCTGCTGGAATTCCTCTAATTTTGTCATCTTCTGATGAGGAATTCGCAGATGGTCCTTTCTTCGTGAGGAAGAAGAAGGCTGCTGGCGCGAAGGGCAAGTCGAAGGTTGCCTCCACTGCCGATCAAGGGAACCGGTCTGACTCGGAGACCGAGAGCGAGGAGGCAGTGGGGAACCCTGGTGATGGTGAGACCACTGTTCCGGAGGTTGAGACAGCTGTCACCTCCGGGCAGCCCAGTACGACGACGGTGACCGGCATGAAGAGGCCGGCTCCATCGGGTTCGTCCCCGCCTGTCAAAACCTTCAAGCTCAAGAAAACTCGTAAGTATAAATTATATTCAGCTTAACTGCATATCTTTCCGCCATCATACTTATATATTTTGTCTTCGTGCAGGCGTGGATGCAAACGCATTCCAGAGTGGAGCGGGAAGGAGCATCTCTGGACCCATGACGGTAGGTTTGGTCAACCTACCCGAGGCGATGACCCAGGCGGCTGCGCCTGTTTGCAGCATTGGTTCAGTTGCTTATGCCGTTGAGGCAACTGTTCCAACTGTAACATCATCTCCGCCGGCTGTCAGTGCCATCTTCACGGAATCCTTCACTGAGCCGGCGGTGGTTTTTCCTGCGGGTTCTTCCGCAGCGACGGCCACGGTTGTGAGTTCACCTCCAGTGAGTTCACCTCCGTTGGTTTCTACCACAGGGGCCTCTACAATGCCTCCTCCGGCGCCGGCGACTACGGCCGGTCCCTCAGGTACGTTCAGGGTTGGGGCTTCTAGCCCATCTTTGCCTCCTTCCCATCTCCTTGACCTTTTGGATGGATATCCTTTGGGTTCAGGTGATGGGTTTGGTGCCTATCGACCTGTAGTCGACCCTACAGGTGCGTGGGGATATTTTGGCCTTATCCCTTTTATCATCTTTTTTTTTATCTGTTTTTTTTATTGCAGTTCATGATTCCAACGAGGTGTACGCTCCTCGGTGGAGTATCCGCCGGGGAACGACCCTCCGGACTGCTGCGGATTGTGTCGAATGGGCACGCCACGCCTCCCCAAGTGGTGCGTTGGGGGAAGCCATGTCTAGCTACCAGGAGGGTAGGCTGACGAATGAGCTTCAGATTCTTCTTGCCCGGATGCAGCCGCGCATCGAGTTGCTTTGTCGTGAAAACGACAAGTTAAAGACGGCGCGTAGCCAGGAAGTGGCTCAGGCGCGGGCTATCCGGGAGGAGAACAGGAGACTTGCCGCCATTGCTGCGGAGAAGGAAAAGGCCTTCAAGGCCCTCGAGGTTGAAGTTCAGGCCCGGCTCGAGACCCGTTCCAAGGCTACCCAAGCTGTTAACGAACAGCTTAGGTTGGCTAAGGAGACTGCACGGAACGCAACCGAAAGGGCCACCAAGGCTGAAGCTGTTGCTGAGCCTCTACGCACTGAAGTTGAAGAACTTAAGGCCAGATTAGAGAAGCTCCAGCAGGCTCATGATTCCTTGGCCATGGAAGACGCCAATAAGCTCCAAGAGATCTTGGACCAGAGGGGCATGCTTGACCACACTGAGCGTAAGCTGAAGGGCGTTGAAGAGGCTGCAGCTAAAGATGTGTTGCTTGCCAACCTTACTAAAAACGAAGCCGAACGCGCCCGTGATGAAGCTCAAGCTGCCCTCCAGGAGGCTCTGGTCACCAAGGAGTGGCTTCTACGAGAAGCGTTGTCGCATGTATGCGTAGTTCCGTAGTTTCTTCACGCTTTTCTTTATACTTAGAAAAGTTTTTAATATATTTTTATTTTGTAGGTTGTGCATCGGGTTCTCACGAACACATCCTATGACGATGCTATGAGCGCAGCCCTCAACGCTTCTCATGAGGATGGGGAAAAGGCTGGGTTCCTGCTTGGTCTAGGGTTTGTTGAACAAGGCATCCCGCCTTCCAACTTCCCTCTTTATGACGTGGATACTGAAGCTGCTTATGACCAGGCAGTGAATCAGTATGCTGCCTTCCCGCATCCGGTGGTGGGGAAGGTGAACGAGATTGCTGCTGCTGATGATGGGCTAGCTATTCTCAAGGCTTTCCTTGAACCGCCACACTCAACTGATGGTGCGGGTTCAAGCGGGAGTGGTCCTGAAGCTTGATCCTTTAGATCCCTTCCCACTGTTAGAATAGATTTATATTTTTGTATGCGGGTATATGCCCAGCAATTCTTGTAATATTTGAATTTTGATGGAATATAAATTATTTGTTAATGCCTTGCCTTGTAAACCTTATATGTTTTGTTTCACGCATATTTTAGTTTAACTTAGCAATTTCTTGAGTACTTTGGATAAGTTAACCTTTCAACGTGGCAGATAATAGGTTAAAGTTTTGCTTCCTCTTTCGTGATTGTGCGGGTAAGACCGTCACTTTCACTTAGTAGGATGGCTAAACTTTACCTATATCTGACCTGCGTGAAGGTTTTCCTCATCTTTTCCTTAGAAATTTTTACCGTTTTTAAGCTTATGTGGGTTTTGCCGCCTTTCACACACAACGACTTACTTCTTTTCACACTTATTTATGCGGTGAATACCGGCATATCAGTGTGGAAAGTTCATAAGTATAAAGGTAAGGCTATCAACACAATGTGATAAAGGAGAATCATTTCCATTAGAAGCGGCTCTAGGCCTTTTCTTTACAAGTTTGGAATTGATCTACATGTAACATTTGCGTAATTGAGCTCCATTCCATGTTCTTGGGATGGGGGTGCCATCGAGCCTTTCGAGCCGGTATGCGCCCTTTCCCAAAACTTCTTTGATAATGTATGGTCCTTCCCAGACCGGGGCCAGCTTTCCTGGGCGCTCTTGGTTCGAAGCCTCGTTGTTACGCAATATGTAGTCTCCTACATTGAAGTTGCAGAGTTTTACCCGCGTGTTGTAGTATTTTTGCATTTGTCGCTTGTAATTCTCTTCACGCGCTGCGGCTAAATCTCTGCGTTCTTCGGTTAGCATAAGGTCTAACCGTCTTTCTGCATCATTTTCTTCTGGCTGAGTCAAGACCCTTGGTGAGGGTAGACCAATTTCGACCGGGACCATGGCTTCAGTGCCATAAGTGAGGCTGAACGGGGTTTCTCCCGTACTTGCCTTTTTCAGCGTTCTGTTTGCCCAAAGGACGTGTGGAACTTCGTCCACCTAGCCGGATCTGTGTTCCAAGAGTCTTTTCTTTATGCCGTCGACGATGCTCTTATTTGCTCTTTCCACCTCACCATTACCCTGCGGGTGCGCCACTGAGGTAAAGGTGTGGGTGATTTGAAGTTCTTCCAGCCACTTTTGTAGCTTCTTGTCAGCAAAGTTGGTGCCGTTATCGCTCAACAAATTCTGTGGAAGTCCAAAACGACAAATAATTAATTCCCAAATAAATTTTTTGATATGTTTTGCGGTTGTTTGGGCTAAGGGTTTTGCTTCTATCCACTTGGTGAAGTAGTCGATGGCTACCACTAGAAACTGAACGTTCCCTGCTGTTGTGGGAAATGGGTCTGTCACATCGATGGCCCACTTCTGAAATGGCCATGAAGAGGTGACTGGAACAAGTTCATTCTTCGGGCGATGCGTGTTGGGTGCGTAGAGTTGGCAAGACCTACACTTTCTGATGTATGCCAGCGCATCCGTATGCATCCCCGGCCAAAAGTATCCCGCGTTGTTTAGCTTAGCTACAACAGCGCGTGGACCTGCGTGTACTCCACAGATGCCCTCGTGTACTTCCCTTAGGAGGTAGCCAGCATCTGGGTTGTCCACGCATCTTAGGAGTGGGCCAAGAAATTATGTCTGTAAAGGATGTCATCGATGAGTTGATAGTTCAGTCCTTTACAGCGTATTTTTCTTGCCTGTGTTTTTGACTCTGGTAGTATACCCGCCGCAAGGTAATTTATTATTGGTGTCATCCACGTTTCTGTGCCGGTTTGGATGACACAGATTTCCTTGTGCGGGACTGATGGTGCTCCAAGGAGTTCAATGCGGATGTCCTTTCCCAAGTGGGTGAAGGCTAATGATGCAAGCTTGCTTAACGCATCCGCAGATTTGTTTTCGCTACGCTTGACGTGTATGACTTTACAATCGTTAAAATCGCGCATAAGGGTTTTTGCTTGTGCGAGGTACAGGGCCATTGTGTCGTTCACGGCCGTGTACGTCCCGTTTATTTGGTTGGCTACTAACATGGAATCCACGTGGGTTTCCAAGTTTTTCACTCCCATCTTACGCGCAATTCTTAGCCCGGCCAAGAATGCTTCATACTCCGCTTCGTTATTCGTACTTGGAAAATCCAGTCGAATAGCGTAAGTGTATTCTTGGCCTGCTAGGTTGGTTAGTTTCAACCCTGCGCCTGAACCCTCGTTGTTGGCTGCTCCATCAGTGTAGAGTCGCCAGACATCATCGATGTCCTGTGCTGGAGACGGTTGAGCCTCCTCCTGGCACTCTTTCTCTCGCGAAGCGGGGACTTCTGCAATAAAGTCGGCCAAGACCTGGCCTTTTATGGCTGGTCTTGGCTTGTACTTTATCGCGTATTCTCCCAATTCTATTGCCCATTTGGCTAGGCGTCCTGACAATTCGGGTTTGCCTAGAACGTTTGCAAGTTTGAAGTTGGTGAGAATGGTGATTGGGTGACCTTGGAAATATCGTCTTAGCCTGCGTGAAACCTGTACAAGTGCTAAGACTAATTTTTCCAGGGTAGAGTACCGGGTTTCTACGTCTGTTAGGACACGGCTAACATAGTAGATTGGCATCTGGATGCCTTTTCGCTCTACTAGCAGGACTGCCCCGGTTGCTCTATCTGTGGCGGAAAGGTATAGGATTAATTCCTCCCCCGCTTCTGGTGCTGTGAGCGTTGGGAGTTCGATCAAGCGTGACCGAATTTCCTGAAAAGCTGCTTCCGCTTCTGGTGTCCAGCGGAAGTGCGTTTTCTTTAAACAGTTTCTCAATGTTGACACGAATGGGAACGACCTATCCGCATGGTTTGCCAAAAAGCGGTTAAGTGCGACTAGTCGTCCATTCAGTGTCTGAGCTTGCTTGATGGTAGTAGGTGATTCCATTTTGATAATGGCTTTGACCTTTTCAGGGTTCGCTCTGAAGCCATCTTTAGTAACAATGACTCCTAAGAACTTCCCTTCTTCCATCCCAAAGGAACACTTGCTCGGATTGAGCTTCATGTTTATCTTTCTGAGCATGTTGAAAGTTTCTTCGATGTCTTTCAACATCGCTTCTGGCTCAGGGCTTTTGATGACCAAGTCATCCATGTAGACTTCCAAGTTCCTCCCAATTTGGGCATGAAACTCTTTGTCCATCAGGCGTTGGTATGTGGACCCGGCATTCTTAAGTCCGAATGACATCATTTGATAACAAAATGTGCCATCGGGCGTCCGAAATGCGGTTTTGTCCTGATCGTCAACGGCCATGTGGATTTGATGGTACCCCTTATACGTATCAAGGAAGCATTTAAGGCGAAACGGTGCTAACGAATCTACCTTAAGGTTAATTTCGGGTAACGGGTAACAATCTTTGGGGCATGCTTTGTTTAAGTCTTTGAAATCTATGCACATGCGCCATTGTTTGTTAGATTTCGGTACCATGACGGGATTTGCAACCCATGTTTGATATCTTTAACGCGTACGATGCCCGCGTCAAGGAGTTCCTTGACTTGGGTTCTACACGCGTTAGCTTGTTCCGCCCCCATTACTCTGCGCTTTTGTATGACTGGCGTAAAAGCCGGGTCACACTTGAGCTTATGCTCTGCCTTACTTCGAGGTACACCAGTCATGTCAGCTGGTGTCCACGCGAAGATGTCAGCGTTTTTCTGTAGTAAGCGTTTGAGTAAGGTGCGCGTAGGATCAGTGACTGTTGGGCCAATGGTAACAGCCTGATCAATGTATTTGCCATTGAAGGCCCATTCTTCTGGTTCGGTGATGGTTGGTTTAGCCATCTTTGGTTTGGGTTTAGATGAGACAGATGCGATGCATACCTGGGGAATACCGGTGATCATCGCTACACCCTCAGCTGTTGGCCATCCCATCATGCCGTGGACTGAAGATACCACAGCATTGAATCTTGCCATCCCGTCTCTCCCGAAGAGAATGTCGTATGTGTGGTGTGGACCTACCTCTTCAACAATCAAATCATAGTACCTGTTGTGCCCAGATTCCGCCATTTAATTTGGCTCAGTTCAACTGCTTATTTGGCGATGAAGATGCAGAAGAAGCAGCAGCCAATGGGCTAATATTAATGGCTGTAGAAAGCTGCAACATAACATAAGCATAGGAAAACACGTGGAGACAAAATCCACCTACTATTTTTGTTTTATTTATCTTTTTGAAACGGCATGAGGCATCTACTACTTTCTAGTTCTTATTATCAAAATAACAAGGTGTTATCTCGGCCGCGGTTACGCCGGTGTACATTCGTTGTAGTTGTTTCTCTGTTTAGCTATTTAGTTGGTGTGATTTATTAATTGTTACAAAAGTTCATTCCATTTATGGTGCTATGTTTAGCTAGGCAATTTGGTATACGCTTAACACCAACGCTTATCGTCTATCTTCCACCTTGCAACAATCGCATCCATCACACGATTCAAACACTCATAAAACATAGTAGTTATAATAACTTTACCACCACATCACCTTTTATATTACTTGATTTAGTAAGAAATCTATAAATACAAAAATCTATTTCTATTTTAAAAAAAAACAAAAAATTAAACCAAAAAAAAAAGGCTATCGGCAGGATCAAACTCGCGACCTACAATTCACCACAATCCTACACTACCACCACAACAACTTTCATGGTTGTTATCTTTGTTGCTTTCAAATATTAAATACTAAAACAGATTTCAAAATATTGAAAAGAAAAAGAAACTTAGTGTGACAGCCATTGATTGGACCTCACCAAAATCATCGTAACACTTACTTTTCCTTTAATATATAGTATACTTGTTTATTTTTCTATTTTAGTTTGTTTTAAGGTTGTTAAGGTATGCGGTGAATAATACATGATTAGGTGAAATTACTTATGCGGGTCATTTTTAATTTGGCGGAAGAAATTCTTGAATATCCAAGTAAGAATATATAGAATAAGGAGATGTGTCTTGCGGTGCAATTTATATCAGTGATAATATGTTGGATGATATAATCTAAAAAGTAGAAATTATTGTATTTTCAATAATATTCCATTCGTATTATCAAAGTCGGTGAACCATATTAAATTGGCATCCTTCATGTGAATGAAGCAAGGAAGCTAAATAATGTGCTTGAAGTAGGAGAACTGAAGCCGGCTCAACTTCATGAATTTTTCAACTTAATATAGGTTGTATATTTTGATTTTGTATCCTGTTTTTGCTTTTATTTGTTTTTTTTTTTGATGCTTGGGTCGTGTAATTAAGTGGTCATTCTTTTGGTTTGATAAAATTGACATAAAAAAAAAGCTAAACCAATGATCCTATTTACTTTATAATTACAATATATTGTTTGTATAATCTTAATATTTCATAAAATTAACTGCTAACTATTTAAAAACATTTAATAGTGTAAGGACCCGATCTCGGCGTCCTACATTGGGTGTTGGATTTACTCATAAACACAGTTCTGAACATCAGAGTGAATTAAAACTTTTCGTGGAATAATAAAACGTCGATCATTCATACATAATCATTCAAATCTTTTCTTTAACATACTCAATTGTCTTAACATAAAACATAAAATAAAACATCGGGTCTTCCTTCTCTAGATGTCAGCAACTTAGTCCATACCATGTGTCATCCTCGAGTCAGCTCCTTTAATCTATTTACATGCGTGCATACTAAAAGTCAGCTACACTGATTGAGTTCTAGTTATTCAGGCGATATACATTACATTCACATACTTACATATACGCATCCAAAGATACATATTACATACTTAACCTACTTACCTTTCATTCATACGTACTTACATACATACTTACTTTCGTACTTTCATACATTCATACTTTTATTATTTAGTACATACATAATCGTTCTATGTTTTAAAGAGCCTTTCACCCTATAACATTCGTAGATATTATTAGGGTCTGCAACCATTTATTCTTCGCAATTATCAGGGTCTGCAACCATTTGTTCTTCGCAGTTATTATTAAGGTCTGCAACCCTTTAACCTTCGCATATATTATCAGGGTCTGCAACCCTTTAACCTTCGTAGATATTAAGACTTAAATACCTACAACTAGGATGGGTGGGTAAGGTCGTCTCCATAAGGAATCAGTGAAAAGTACAAGTTTGACTTGTGACTTAAATTAATAATTAAGCGGACAGACGATGTCAAGCAGTTTAGAAAGATGTATTTAAAACACACGATTACTTTTAAAGTTTGTAAACAATTATGAGAAATAAGTGATTCACTTCAAGTTTAGGTAATGCAATAACCAACTAGTCACGGATTCAGTTAAATTGATTACGCAATAATTACTAGACCCAGTAGTTTGGTTGTTATGACAAACGAAACCATATACGAACTACTAACATAACTGAACGTGATCTACCCAATTACCAGTTTTATATTATGAAAACTAAATATTATGCAATGACTAATGGTTTTCGGATCAATGACTTAAGAATCTAGTCCTAAATGTTGATAAACACAACCGAACAGTTGATGCAAGACTTGATAAACAAAAACACAAACCATTTAAATAATCAATTGATAAAGCAAACAAGATCAAATAATATATTCAACCAAGTCTTAATCAATAAAGCACATAGAATCCAATCAAAGTCAGTTTACACAAAACTCTAGCCTAAAGTGATCACAAAGATTTTTAGTCTGACATTGGCACAAAGATTAACTCGCTTGTCTGATGAAAGGATGGAAGCATGGACTGATTGGACGAACGGAAAGCTCGGAGATGTTGCAAAATCCTCCCAGGGCTTGTTCTTGGCTGCTGGAATGGAATATAGCTCGAAGGGGGTGCTCAAAACTGATTTTATAAGATTTAGGTTATTTTCCCCGTTTTTACTTCCTTCACATAGCGCGAACTGCTTCCATTTAGGATTCTTCGCGTGCGAACAATCACCTTCTCATCCTTTTGCGTATCGGGAAGGGCTTCAGTAACAGGGATTTTTGGCTTTTCCTTGTTTTCTGCATTGGGATGCGTGCCACTCAATTCCGCTCTTCTAAGTCATCATTCCAAGCTCGTAAATAACACCAATAAGCATTCTTAACGTCCAAAGACTTAAAACACATATACATGCTGAAGTACCAATGTTCACACACTAAATAAACTAAAACGAACATATTAATATAATATTATACATGATTATACCCAACCATCAATGACCCAATGGCAAAAAGCCACTGCTAGCTAGCTCAACCCAACTGTACGGAGCCCTTAAGCACCTCCAGGTTATCTCCAGTTCTGGGGAAAATGCACCCGTCCGAAGACCCACTTGTGGTAAAACTCGGACGCCTTGCTTGATTGAGCCACTCATGCCCCTCCCAAAGTGTTGTATGTGGGGATTGAACCCGAGCCACTTTCAACTACACCATATTGGAAAGGACTAACCCAAAAGAAACCGTATTAGTTTAATTTGTTTTGTTTTTTCTTTTCTATATTTACCCGTTGGTTTGTTTCGTGTTTATATGATTTTTTTATTACATTAACTCGTTTGACATGTTGGCTTGTGTCTTTTTATCTGTTTTTAACATTTGGCCCGCATCATATTTAAATGTTGTTTAAGAGTTGTGTTTTGAGGATTTAGGTAAGAGAGAAAACAAAGGACGTGTTGAAAGAACAAATTACATGAATTGTAACTAGAGTGTGTCCACGTGATATGACAGGGAACACAACA
Source organism: Bidens hawaiensis (assembly GCF_021521415.1). NCBI lineage: Eukaryota > Viridiplantae > Streptophyta > Magnoliopsida > Asterales > Asteraceae > Bidens > Bidens hawaiensis. The sequence goes on from NW_027491327.1 coordinate 1,287,103, forward strand.
CACCAACACATACATCGATGAAGTATTATATAAATTTAAAGGTTTATGAACATAATATATATAAAATCATATAAAATAAAAACAATTTTTAGAATTTAGTTACACAGAAAATTGTCATAATCAGATCTCTACTTGATTTTCGTTTGATAACTGCAAAGTTGAAGTTGCATTCTAACTAATCTACGGTATTTATAAATTATAATCGACTGTGTATTTTTTTTTATTTTTTTGTATTTAATCACATAATTGACATATATGGGTAAAACTAACTAAGGTTGTCAATTCATTAGAGATAATTTTGTACCCATAAGCTCTTAAAAAAATAATATAAAAAGACAATCCCGTTTATGTCATATGTATTATTATAATATAATATAGATACATTAACATATAAATTACATTATTTAATCATAAATACGAAACACGTAAACTACATTAAACATATAATAAATTACATTAACAAAGCTTTGTATATAAACATTTATGGTCATCTTATTACATTAGCATACAAAAGTGACCATTGCCCTTACTCAAATTCTATATCTCATACACATTCATTAAAACGACGTGACACCACTTCCATCGAAGAAACACCCAGACGGACCGCCTTTGGGAGTCAACGCAACCTTAACCGGAATTCCTGCACCGTCTTCGACACTCACTGTACATGTATTATAGTTCATGTCTGTTTTAACATAGCCCGAACACACAATTAATGGAAAAACTTGGGTATTTCTTGGCCAAAAGTCTTGAGTAAGCATTCAAGGCTGCTTTTGAGAGGACATATGCTGACAAAAAGGTGGGCCATCCTTTGGCTTCTAACAATCCATCATTGAAATCTTTCAAAAATTCATTAACTACTGAATCTATTTTCTCTTCTGTTAGGTTTTCAATGTCACTCAATATGCCTTTAGCCCATTCATTTTTGAAATTCTGAAACACACTTACACAAGTGAAATATGTTAAAAAGAAATATGTCATGACTCATGACCGAATAATTAAAAGGGTGAGTCGTTTTTGAAAAGAAAAAATAAATAAAAGTACCAAAATAAATTCATCCGCTAAATTTGTTTTTATAGTGGCCAGTGACTGGTAGGTGGTGACAGCAGACATTAATATAATTTGATTAGACCGAGTCATTTTTGCTCGGTATGGTATATTTCCAAAACAATTATCTACTAGCAATAAACTACGTGTTAGAAAGATTACGCTTACCTTTAGCCATCCCAAGGATGAGGAAACGTTTACAATCGTTGGGGAATCGGATGATTCAAGAATAGGAATGAAATGCTCAATCATTCTTTTGGTTCCATAGTAGTTTGTTTGTATACATTGTATAGCCCGCTCATAGGTTGCGGTTAATACCTTACTCCACTCGATTTGGTCCTGTATCGAAAGGAAAATGGTAACATAGTAACAGTACGAGGTCTGTAAACGAACCAAATGAACACAAACAAGGGCATGTGGGTGTTCGTTCATTTAACTTTGCGTTGTTACGTATTTCCCCTTGCTAAACTCATAATTACATGTTTTCCCTTCTTGAGATCATTAATTACATATTTCCCCAAACTAAAAAATCAGTTACATATTTCTCTTCCTAAAAACATATATATTACATATTTATTATCCATTTCGTTAAAAATTAAATTATTGAATGCCTATTTTACCCTTACTTTTCATAAAAGATTTTTACCGACTATATATGAACACGTTTAATCAGCGTCAGACGCATTACCAGCCTCGGACTCGTTAACCAGTTTCGGACACGTTACTAGCGATAGACACAAGCCAGCTTCGAACGCATTAACCAGCATTAGAGATGCCAACGTGCTGGATTCGGACGGATAAACAACGCCGTACATGTTAACCGACGCTGGACACATCGTCGGTTCCTAGTGCCAGACGCGTAACTGTCCTAGGACGCGTGACCAGCGTAACCGACCTCTAACATGTATTCATAGTTGTGTAAGAAGTACAATAAGTTGTGCACAAATCACCTCCATATGATAAAACAAGTACCTCTTTGCCGCTAGCTTTTGCAGCCCTTATAGCCTCTTCATCTGTTATAACACCATCAATCCCAGCATTGCTCACCTGTAGATTGTTTTAGTTAACGAGTGGTCAAAAATCAAAAATATAATAATCGTAGCGTAGAATTGAAGAACGCGGTTTTGGATCATACCAAAATATCAAGCTTTCCAAGTTGAGTTTTCACAAATTGGGCTGAGGAAGCCACACTAGCAGGATCCACCACATCAAGTTGATGAAATGTAACAAGATCCGAAAGACGAGTGTCTTTGAATTTGGCAACAGCATCAGTCCCTCTTTTTACGTCTCTAGCGGTCAACACTACTTTGATCCCATTTGAAGCTAGTTGCTTGCATATTTCAAATCCTATACCTTTGTTTGCACCAGTTACTAATGCATATCTACACACACATATTTACATATGCAACGAATAACAAAACACAAATGCAATAGCGCTAATGTTAATATTCGATCCGTGTAGTGTTAATGTGAAACAAAGTTTAGCCAATTTAGTATAAGTAGTGCTTTATATTTTGATTTTGAGTTTTGACGCGGTGCTAGGTTAGCGCGAATTCTAGGGGTGTGCACAACACCGAAACAACCGAATTGTAACTGGAATAATCGAAACCAAGAAACCAAACCTATAAAAAATCGAAATAACCAAAACCAAACTTAACCATTGTGAAACCAAAACAACTAAACCAAACGGTTTCATGCGCACCCCTGGTACCCTAACGAATTCTCAAGGAGATATCTTTCTTTGAAATACACTTTTGATCTTATTCGATTATTGATTTTGTGTACTACAGAATATTTATATTTGAAAGTGTATTTACAAAGCTATCCAAGTTGTATGAAACTTTAGATCAAATCTTAGTACCTGTTCTCCCCAGATTCTGCCATTTTTGGCTCAGCTCATGAGCTGCGTATTCGGAGGGTTAGATTTAGATGATCAAAAGCAGCCAACTGGTTATGAAATAATGCCATAATGTATAAAGAAAACTGCATAATTGTAAGAAGACACGTGTGCACAAAATCCACCTTATTTTACTCCTTCAGTCCTTTGTATTATCCAATGGCTATAAAATAAAGATTATCGACTTTTACTTATTTATTTTTTAACAAACTTTTTTACACTTAAAACTCATCTAGTGTTATACATGTAAAAATTTGAGCTCAACTAGTGTTGTACATGTAAAAAAAATTGAGCTTGTTTAATGTTGGTACATGTAAAGTTTGAGCTCATATTATTTTTTACAAAGGTAAACACCATACTACTAAACTACTAACCTGGTATAATTCTACATCAATTTTGTTTATTTAATTAAGTTACTCTTTAGTTTTGGAGAAAGCAAAAAAATATTAAAAAAAATACAACTTTAGCTGCTTATATCATTATTATATTTTTACACCACTCGTGTCTATTTAATTAATTTTTCTCTTTTGTTTTGTTTCGAAGAAAGCAAACAAAATAATAAAAAAATAAAACTTTATCGTATCAAGCGGATACCAATGTCATATCACCATAATTGATATGGTATTGGGTATATGTTGTTACTTATTTTTGGTTTCGGTATTTTTGATACCAGTATCGTATCGAGCAGATGTGATAATACTGTTTAAGGGTTATAGTCAGGTATATAATGAAAAGTCTAGACAACTGTGTGCTATATATAACATGATTCATGAGATCATCATGCATGTTGTGATATCGTTGAATGGTCTAAGTATAATTTGACTGATTATCATGACTAAAACAACCATACGAGGGTTTAATGTCCATACATTAATATCCTATGTCAAGATACACAATTCCCATCTAATACAACTGTTGAGTCAGACTAGGAAGATTGGAATCTTCTCAGCCTCCTCAAAGAAATGGGTAAGTATAGACTTCGAGCAAGCCTGGACTCTCGAGCACAAATTTACTACCTCGAGCACGATGTCTTATGCTCATAAGACTATCTTCTGCAATTTCTTTCAACTGTTGAAGGCTTCGAGCAAGCTACACTTCGTCAAGCAGATGTTCTTCGTCGAGTGTGGATTGTCAATCGAGCAAACAACTTGATCTATCCAGCTTAAACCAAGTATTCCGAGTATCTTGGTGGGTCATGGATACAATAAAAGAAGATCTCAAATGTTCTAAGTATAACTTTTGAGCATGGTTCAATTCCGAGCAAGCTTCTATACCCGAGTATGCTGAAGTTTGTTCACAATAAGTCATAAGGCAGGATTGAATAGATTGAGAAGAGCATGCTTGCTCGTGGATCTTATTCGAGCAAAGCAAGGATAAGTTATGAAGATTGAAGTCTGCTGGAGAAGAATATTTTCCTATTAAAATATTCTAAGTAAAGTCTGCTCGAAGACATGTTTCGAGCATGCTGTGCATTACAAGTCTGCTCGACAAGGATTTATCATACTTGAAGACTTGTTTACACTTGTATTTATTTATGTCATTCATTATGTAATCATTAGGGTTTCTAGAAGGAATGCATGGGCATATAAATAGAATCCTAGGTTTCCCACATAGGGGGACGAGTTTTTACGGATTACGGGGGCATAACAAACAGAGCGAATATTCCTCATTTTATGCAACCTCATACTGCCGCTGTCACGAAACCCTAGACATTCTTTGCTACTTTTTCACTATTCATAAATGATATATATTTAATATAGTGAATCTTTGTCTATTGTTTCTTATTACTATTACTGAACATTTATTTTCATACCTATCTTCATTCCCAATCTATGAATATACTGATTCTGCCGGTGTATTCAGAAGGCCTTTAGGTTATTAGATCTAGTGTGTTCTTGTCAACCATTATTGGTTTTGCACTAGGTCCAGTCCTGACAGCAACGTTAGGTGCTAAATTCAACGCGGAAAGCTTGACATAGAGATATTGAAACATACTATCAGAATCATTCCAAGGTTTGTGTTCAAGCTACAAGATTAAGGAGGTTGAATTAAAACTTCTTAATAGTTCTTTAACAAATTGCATTTGCAGGTGCGAATCATCTAGTAAATATTGTGTCGAGTAAGTGTTGGGAATTTCGGTTCATGAACGTTACTTGGCGTGCAAGGTTAAGTAACATGATTTAAGGAGTGGATAATTATAAACAATTAAATGTGCTCAGATTTAATTGTTAGTATAATTATTACGCCCTATTATTTAGCAATCATAGTTGTAGTCTAAACGTGATAGGTTAGATTATAAATATCCGTGCTTTGGGGTTTAGATATTGTAATTTGAGTAATTGAGTTTTGTGAAGTTTCTCAATAACAAACGTGTCTATGTTTTCATGTTCGTGTTCGTGTTCCTGGTACCAGTTACATTAATTGGTTTCAGAGTGTTCGACATACCTGGGAACCGGCATGAAGGTCGGACCTGTGCACTTGAAGGTCGGAGTAACCTGTGATGTGAGGGAACTCCAACCGGCGAGCAGCAGCAAACAACATCGGTTTCCGTTGAGGGCGCTTCTGATTCCGTCAGCAATTTGCAACGGTACACAGCAAACGGCAATGAACGGTGGCTTGAGTTGAGGTCATGGTGGACGGAATCATAACCTCCACCTTGATTGAATCCGGTCGTTAAGAAGAATCTGTTTTGTTGAGGCGTTACTCGGCGTGCAAGGTTAAGTAACATGATTTAAGGAGTGGATAATTATAAATAATTAAATGTGTTCAGATTTAATTGTTAGTGTAATTATCATGTCCTATCATTTAGCAATCTTAGTTGTAGTCTAAACGTGATATGTTAGATTATAAATACCCGTGCTTTGGGGTTTTGAGATTGTAATTTAAGTAATTGAGTTTTGTGAAGTTTCTCAATAGCAAACATGTCTGTGTGTTTGTGTTCATGTTCAAAACCTGGTACCAATTCCATTAGTAAGAACTTGAATTTGTGAATTTATGTGTATATTAACTTCAGGTATTTAAATGGCTAGCAATGATTCAATCCATAATGACACCCTGATAATCTAATATATGAATATTGTATACTAAGATGAAAATTCGATCCATTAACATAATCAATTATGCATAAACTTGTGTTGTTGTGAGAATTGTTTTAAGTTAATCATGCATATCACTAAAATAAGTGCGGAATGCTGGTGATTTTACTGTTATCAATATGATTTTAGTGTTACCGGATTAGATTAATTTGATGATATAATAAAATACAATTAGTTGCTAACGACTTACGAGATGCAAAATATACTTTTTCATTATTAAAAAATATATTTTATGATTTGTCAGTTGGGCCTTATTGAGCTATATGTTTTAGTCAGTTGGGTTTTGTATTAATTCAATTTCAAAGATGTGTTTAGTCAAAAATTTTATTCACGACGCACGATACAACTTTCATACTCACAATATACAACAAAATTTAGTTATTTAATTACATCTTGGTCTAATCTGAGTGTAGCCTCAAATAGTTTAATCTAATAGTGATATTATTTCCAAAATTTACTCAAGTTGCCATCATTATGACGTACAACCACGGTTTTGTTATTTTCATAGGGTACATTTATTTTGCAACGAATTGAACTGCCACCCCTGACCGAAATGTGCGCTCCATAAGTTGGTGCCACGTTTCCCGCAATGGAACCAATTGTTAGGATTAGACTAAAAGCAAAAGCTGCGAGATGGAGTAGGCCTCCAAAGTACAAATACGAACTGAATTAATTAAAAAAAAACATACAAGAAACTGAAATGAATAATATCACAATTAATCTACCGCTAATGACGGTTACTAATCTAACCGCTCCAATACTCATCTTATGTTTAATCTAGGGCGGGAATAGGTTGCGATAATCAGTCAAATTAGGTTGGATTCTTACCTGAGTCAGGTATGTATCAAAAACAACAACCATACCTAGTAAATCTTACAAATAGCAAAGGGTCTGCGTAGTATAGGCAAGCATTACCTTTATCCATCTGAATATACTTCAAAACAAATAGCATACAAACATAAAAAAAACTGAAACTATAGAAATAGGTATCTACCAATAACAAAAGGAGTAGCGTAAAAGTACCTTGGTAATATAGAGAAGCATATAACATGATAAACAACATATGAACATATACTTTTACATATTCAACTTCATCAAAAAGATGACACTTCATCCCTGGAAAAGAAAAGACCAGAATGTTTTTGCCCATGATCAATTGGTAGTAATGCAAGCCTGACAACACTATAGGCACCCTCTTCAACATTCAACTTTCCGGTAAATAAACTCATATTTGTTTTCACGTGCCCCGGGCAAACACAAGTTATGATACAACTTGGATGCTTCTTTGCTAACAATCTTGTGTAGACGTTCACGGCTGCTTTTGATAACGTATATGCAGATAAAAAAGACGGCCACTTCTTTGTTTCTAAACAACCCTCTTTAAAATCCTTAAGGAAAACCTCAAGGATCTCGAAGATCGATCTACGATCTTCGCTTAGAGATTTTGTATCGTTCAAGATGTTACAAGCCCACTCGTTGGTTACAAACTGTCAAAGTTAACACGCTTGTCAAGTTGCCATCTCAAAATTATTGATTTTATGACACTAAAAACAAGTTAGTAAGTTATTTTGTTTTTAACCTGTAATTTTCCGGAACTTGATGAAACATTGAAACATTGACGATTCTTGGAGAATCGGACAATGAGAGAAGAGGCATGAACGCTTCGATCATCCTCTTTGCTCCGTAATAATTTGTTTGAATGCAGTCTTCTCCTATGTTATATGGCTGTGTAGAAATCTCGCTCCATTTGATATATCCTGAATCCTGCAATAATCATATTTGTGACGCTTTAGACGCGTCCCGTGTCATTTTATACTGTTTAGAAACTTACCTCATCATTTGTAAAGGCTTGTAATGCATTGGTGTCTATACTCAATCCCAAAATTGCAGCATTATTCACCTATTAATAGTTTTAAAACAGTTTATATAAAAACATTTGTTAACTATAGTAATATAGCACATAAACATAATATACATATCATACCAAGATATCAAGCTTCCCATATTTGGATTTCGCAAAGTCAACGAGAGAAGAGACGCTAGATTGATCCAACACATCAAGTTGATGAAAAACCAGATGCTTAAAAAAAGAACAACCTTCAAGAGTTTTCATTGCGGTTTTGCCCTTTTCCACATCTCGAGAAGTTAACACAACATGAACACCTTTTGAAGCCAACTGTTTGCATATCGCTAAGCCTATCCCTTGATTCGATCCGGTAACTATCGCGTACCTACAAACACAAGACAAAAGTTGAAACATTACCATGTGTTTTAATTTGATTAAAAGTAGAGTATGAGTTTGGATCAAATTGCCTTTGTGTTGCAAGAAATTTTGAGTCTTCTTCTTTGATGGCCATTCTGGAGTGATGGATGATTAAGTTATTGAGAACATATATATCTTGGACTTACAAATGAATCATGACAATAGTTTTGGAAGTATTTTGTTTTTAAAATGATTATTTTTATTGTTTTACTTAACCAAGGCATTGTGTCACATCTGACTCACAAGAGATCTTGGCCGGTGTTTAATTAAAACAAAAGATAAAAGTTATTTTAAGATGTGCACATATAATATACTAGATGTTAACAGTATGTCTTTTTACTCTTAGCATTAAAAACATTATTGACATTGATTTGGGGTCATCTTACATTTTATATCGTAAACAACTAATTGGAGATGAAACAAAAACTACTAGTGTATATCTTAATGTTAATTTATAAAATGAAAAAGGTCATTTTGAGAATATGACATACAAATTAAAATCAAAAGAAAGCAAACAATATAAACTTGACACAAATCTAGTTGTTCTATAAGAAACAAAATTCATTAATTAAAGACAAGTTTGAAGCTGAAAATGGCAGAATCTGGGAGAAACAGGTACTGCTACTGCTGTGATTGTCCATCGATCAAAACGGTTTTCACAAACTTTAACTTAAGACGCTCAATGTCTTTTGTTTTGTTTTAGTGTCGCTGGAAATGCCACCCGGTCATAATCAGAATCTGGATCTTCAAACCTAACATTCTTCTAAAATAAAAATTATTATTTAAAAAAAATGATAATTTTGCATAAATTAAGAAACTGTACACTTAATTAAAGTCTTAAATTATGTACACTTACAATTGAGGTTAACTAATGCTGCAAATTGGGATATCTCTGTTCTATTCTGTTGTTTATTCCTCAAAATAGAAGCCTGAAAACAGTTTGAAAGAAAAACAAATTGATTTTTATAAACATGTTTGGTTTTTACTCAAATTTATACAGAATCAGCAAAAATGTTTCATACCTTGGGCTGCTCCATGGAATTACCAAAATACCCTATTCCAAAAGATAAGGTAGTGTAGCCAGCAGCAATTTCAACAGATTTCAGCTGCGGTGATGATCCAGTACCCTAATAATATATGACCAACGAGTTAGTTATAACTACAAAAATAATACTATGACAATAGTTATATAAATCTTTAAATAACAAACTAACACTTGAAGGAGCCTCGGCTTGCACAAGCAGAATTCCAGCGTTAGCATCACTAACACGTTGGCAACTGTCGTTGATTACAGACTCAAGAACTTTTGAGCAGGCCGCACCTGGACCAGCCTGCAATCTGCACGGGAGTTGACCATATTTGGCTCGTATACAAAAATATTTAAAAAATTAATAAAAATGAAAGACATACAGTGAAGAAGAAGTACAACATTCTTGAGCAGCAAGTTTTCTCATCAGGCATTCACCAGCACCACTAACACAACTACCAACTTTTAAAGGGCCCGTAGATGAGGCCCAGCAACCAGAACCATATGTTGCTGCTAATCCCACACGCCCGCTCACCTTTTTCATTTTAAAAAAAACAAGTTTATAAACATACAGATCAAACAAATGAGCTCAGATAAATATATAGATTCCAAAAAAATAAAGACCTTTAGAGCGATGCCACCACTAGATGCTCCAGATGCTATATTCCCTTCTTTGTCTATACATATAACTCCTACGGTGTCCATAATGCTGTCCATAGCAAGATTATTATCGATCTGTTGAGAACTAGATGACGGTTCGCCTGATAAAGTTCTAGATTTTGCATCATCAAGCATTGCTTTATAATTCTTCCATTGTTCTTTTGCCTTTTTTGTCACAAGCCACTATAAGCAGAAAAATACGGTTACATACCGAGAAAAATATATTAAAGTTTCAAATGGGGCACTGGTAAGCCTACCTTATCGGCGTCTTCAATGGTTGCTAGAAAGTCAATGCCCTTTGACTTAGCCCAAACACGGGCACCCTCACCAGCCAAAAACCTAAAAATATTAACCCAGCAACAAAAAGGTAACTTAATTTGTACGCCTTAAAAGACAAACTCACAAAATTGAAATGGAAGTTTACATTGGAGGAATTCGACCGAGCAGGGATGAACCCGACATCTGCTCTTTGACTAACAAAGCTGCAATCTTGATGGCATTTTTTACACCTGATAATTATTTGCTTCAAATAAAGGTAGAATATATATGAGAACAAAGCCCCAAAATATAAGTAAACCAAATATTAAAGAAAAAGAAAACAACATTTCTGGATATACCTGGCACTGCTCCAACAGCTCCGAATGATCCCGAACAACCATCCATGACACTGGCATCACATTCAACAAGACCATCTTCTGTCAAGTTTGATCCTCTACCAGCATTTGTGCATGGATCATTCTGCAGTTAAACATTCAAACATTTAAAAAAAACGCATATACAAATATTCACAAAGTGAATACAAGCATACCTCCAAGGTCTCAATGGCTGCTGATACAGCATCTACACATCTGCCAGAGCCCTATAACAAAGCAAAGATCATGAAGAACATCCTATACTAATAAATAACTTAAGTGTCTAATTTTCAAATTAAGCTAAAATTTCGAAATTCATTTTCCTTAAATATTAATGAAAATTCAATCATGTCCAACTTTATAATTCATTAATAAAGAATGTCAAACTTCAAAATTTTCAAATATCATCATAATCAAACCTGCGTTCAACTCTAATCAATGATAACAATTCAATTATCAAGTAGACACTGACATAATCAACAAAATTTTACATTTTTTAACAAAAACTTTCTAAATAAACTTATTATTCTTTTACTTAAAGGCTATTTAAGTCTCCAAATATCACCAAGTTCAAAATTACATTCATTAAAATATCAGAATAAATTTGAAGAATTATTATAATAGTTGTTTATTTACGAGTATACGTTAACAAATTACATTATTAATTATACGTATATCAACCCGTGAAATACACAAATACTAACCTAGAGGTGGACAAATAAACCTATTAAAAATTCGAACCGAAACCGAACCGGTTTGAAACCCATTATGCAGAAACCGGTTTGTAATTTTCTCCACCAAAGCCGGTTAATTACTCCACCGTTCGGAGAATAGAGGCGGCGGCGATGCAGGCGAATCTCATGGCAGATCGGAGAGACTTTTCGTTGACGGGCGAGTGGTAACCGGCTCCGACGTGTACGGCCACGAAGAATCTGTCGTTTCTATGATCGCCGGCCATTAGTTTACCGGTTATCGGCGGTCGTTAATGCTGACAATAGTCAGTTTTGCCCCTTAATGTTTTAAGTGTTTATCATTTAATATCCCCAAATGTAGGCAGGCTTCGGGTCACGGAGGCTTACATTTGGTTCCGTCTTGTCTTTGACTCATCAGGCGAACGATAATAGCTCGCAAGTACACCGAGGCTTAAACACATTCTTATCATGTTAAAGTCGTGTAAGGTGAAGTCCCGGGCTATCTAGGAAATCCATGCATTCAAACACAATCAATCAAGCAACCCAACCATTATGGGTGTGCAAGACACCCAAAAAACTGAACCGAAACACAAACCGATGGTTTGATTTTATGTTTTTGTAAAAACCGAATAAACGGTTCGGTTTTGCTTTTGCATGTAATAAAAAACCGAAAAAACTAGATTAAATTGAATTTCTAGATTTTATTTTTTTATTCTTTATTTTAAGTAATTTACAAGAATTTAATAAATGTGTAACCCAAGTACTTTTGGCAAAATGTATAATAGTCTGTTAGTTAACAATTAACAAATTATTTATATCTAAATTCATTATTTCGCCCAACTTTCTTTCCAGCCTGAAATTTTCAAGCTCAAATGGCAAAAATCAAACGGTTTCAAAAATTCAAAGGCCAAAGTTTTGATTTGCGGTTTGGTTTTAGTCCAAAGCTGTATCGAACCGTACCACATACACCCCTACTAACTATCGAATATTTGGGATGTGACAATTAACTTTTTAGGACAATGTTTTGGATGTATACACAACCTTTTTTTTTATTTTAGTGTTTAACATTAACAAGTTTTTTTTACCCGCGCTTCGCCGCGGAGGCGTGTATTTGAGAGAGCAACCAACACCGAAACATCAACTTCGCTACGTTGAAAGGTTAATGTCGATGAAAGCTAACTCAAGGATAAAGACGACGAAAACTAAAAGCTTTTTTTTTAACGCCTTAATTCATTAAAACACATATCAAACAACTTTTATACCATATTTAATATATTGTAAAAAATTAAACTTGTAATTTGCATATGTGCAACATATTACGCAAATTTGAAGATCATAATATACACAATCTCAATGAAACTGTCTAATTGAAACTTAATACCAAAAAACTAATTTCGCTGTACTCAATAAAGCGAAACTGTCCAATAGAAACTTAACATCAAAAAACTAATTTTGCTGCACTCAATAAAGCCACCACAGCTCACCCGCCACCAACGGTTCCAAACCGGAAACGATAGATGATCGTCATCATAGGCTCAGACACATGATCATCATAGCCGCACTCAACCAAACCGACAAAGACCACGACTCATAATCGGCAATCATAATAGCCCACTGTCAACACAAATCCACCACCATCGCCCATCAGAATCCCACCGTAAGCATTAATCCACAACAAGATAGCATAATCAAATGACAACCGTCAACGGAACACCCTCACTACCATAGGCGGCGTCGGACGACCGATGGAAACAGGAATCCAACGACTCGAAAGCCGGGCGCCACCTGGACGCCGTTGAACGGCCCCCTGTAATGTAACGACATCCGTAATTTTTGTCTTTGTGAGTGTGAAAAGAATATGTGCATAACAAATATCATCGGAGAAGAATTAACCCAGCAGTGGGATATGTGAAAGACAATATAACAAGTAATTATAAGTATTGAGAAATTTATATTTTCTGCTATTATAACAAATGAGTTTAAGATCGTAGGTGAGGTTTAAAATGTTTGCTATTCTACACGCGTCAGAATCTCAGGAAACAGTAAATACATGATTTTTTTTAACGGCTGTAAAACAACTATTTAATATATATAGACGGAATTATATATATAGAGAGAGGGGAAACTTTTACTTTTTAATATATATATACATATATAGACAGAATTATAGAAATTGTCCTTTATCTCTAAATTTCACTCGTTGTCCCTGATTTTCAAAATTGATCTTTTTTGTCCTTTACGTTTCAAAATCCGACAGCCTTTATCCTTTTCGCCTAACCCAGTTAGATTTTCTCGTTAAGTCAGGTCATGTGCCTTGCACATGAGGATAATTTGGTCAATTTACCTATTTGATTAAAAAGTGTTTTAATAAATAAAGAAAAACAATAAAAAACAATTAATATATATTTATATTCTTTATCTCTCTCCTCCCTTCCTTCCTCCATAGCCACCACTAAGCTTTCCGGCGGCCACCACTGCCGGCCGCGTCGTCTTCTCCGGCCACTCTACCTCCCGCCGCCGTCTTCTCCGCCCCTGCTTCTAACCCTCAGAGTTGGAACACAAGGGTGCACCGCATATGGATATGTCATTCTTCTAGACGCAAAAATTAATAAAAAGCCCAAAAATTAGTTGAAAAGTTGTTGTTATTGCCCCTTGTGGGTTTTTGAAGTCAGTCAGATTAATACAACAAATCTCGACCACTCCGTCCTCGTCTTCTAAACCGATCGTATATCTTTCTCTCTCCAATTATTGAAGGTACGCCTCTTTCTCCCTCGATTAATCTCAATCTCGCTTTATAATACATCTGATTAACTGTAATTCAAAACTGATTTGGATTACACTAGTTTTAATCGTCAATTGAAATCAGTTTATTGTTGTATTGAGTACTCAATTGTCGATCTTATACACAGTAGAGGATCGTATTGTTTTATCTGATTTACGGTTTTTGGAAGCCGATTCTAGATTTCTAGATCTAATTCTTTGAATTGAGACGAGTATGTTGTTTATTGAGAATTTTGGATTTATTTAAGTGTAAGTTAGAGTGTTTGAATTGAATTAGGTTTGTGAAGCAGTTGATTAACAGTTTAAGATATGATATATGCTGCTGGAATCAGAATCGGAAGCGGAATTTAATTAGTTAAGTTGCCTGTTTTTCCTACTTTGGAGGTTTAGAAGCAGGCCGGAGAAGACGGCGGCAGGAGGTGGAGTGGCCGGAGAAGACGGCGGCGGCCGGCGGTGGAGGAAGAAGAAAGGAGGAGAGAGATAAAGAATATAAATATATATTAATTGTTTTTTATTGTTTTTTTATTTATTAAAACACTTTTTAATTAAATAGGTAAATTAACCGATTTGCCCTCATGTGCAAGGCATATTGACGGGTGGATTGAAGAGCCACCCTTAATTTTAGTAACTCTAAACAAAACATGAGCGTTTACGTGTTATTTCAAGGATTTAGGTTACTACCGTATATGTTGCGTGTTTGCAGGTACAAGGGCTAAAAATGGCTATTCAAGTGAGCTATGATTGAGAGGAGCAAAGAACTCGAGAGTTGGTGATGGAAGTCAACAAGTCAAAGAAGAAACAAGGAAATTGGAGATGAGGCTACCGTAGCTTACGGTAGCCACCGTAAGCTACGGTAGGGTTCTAGTGTAGTGGCTTAGCGTAAACAGATTGAGGTTGGCGTAGTGGCTTTCAAAGCCACCGTAGCTTACAGTGGACCCTGACGCAGAAATTGTAACTGCCATTTAAGGCCGTTTTGGGATGACTTTTGGGTGTCTTTTATTGTTTTTGATTAGAGACACTTGGGGAGGCGATTTGGAAGAACTATAACTCAATTTTGAATTGTTTAAACATTGGAGACTTGTTTTTGATTCATATGCACATTGTAATCGAAGGGATGATGACCTGAATCATGCTCGGCTAATTTCCTTTGTGTTTTCCCTCGGATTGTAAGGTTTCATATTGTTTGTTGATTGAATGTTTATGCAATTGCTGAGATGGTAATTTAGTATTATTGATTTCATAATTATGATATCTATGTATTGATTGATAAGTTATTAGTTTGTTTAACTCGTGTTCTAAACCGTCAGTTTTTGGTGCTATAGGCAATCGGGATTAATCGGGTGGAATTCGGGGTCGGATAATCTAATTGATTTTGAGTGACAACCTTGCAATTGTTAATCCAAGTACTTAGTCCTCAATTATCACAATCATTTGCATATTCATGAATTATGTTTTATAGTTCGTCTCAGATTAAACGTTTACATTAACATTCATTGAAATCTGAAATCGAGGGAAAGCATATCCTCTCATTTTTGATTAAAAAACCGTGTTAAGTGTTTTAGTTAATTTTCGTTAATCAAACAAAACAATCAAAACTTTGAAATTTTATTTTCTTTATTTAGTTTAAATTTAGTTAATCTATAAAACTACTTCTTAACACATATTCCACAAACTCTTCGTGTTTGACACCCATTTACCACTATCTAATTATGTGTAATTGGTTTATTTTTGCGTGAGTCTTCGACCTCGTATCAAATTTTGGCGCCGTTGCCGGGGAGTAGTGCGTAACGTGTGTTATTTTTGTAGTTTTTGTTTAAATTGTTTATTGTCAGTTTTACGCGGGTTGTGCTAGTGTGCAGGTACTTACAGGTATATGTATACAAGACGCTCTCGATCTTCATCACCATTAGCGTTTGTTCCTGAAATCGAGAGAACCTTTCGTCAGAACCGGATTCTGCAAAGGGAACACAAGGTTATTGGGTCTCCAAGCACAAAAAGTCGAACAACTGACACCACAATCATGGCTTCGGAACAAACCGTACCGCCGATGCCACCACCCATTAATTCACCAAACCCACCATCCACCGTACCCATTACCACCATCAGTTCCACAAGTGAACCTACTTTAGTTGTGTTCAGCTTTCAAAAACCAATTAACCTTCCACCCTTGACAAGTTTTATGCCTACACAAGGACAATCATCAAATTCATCACAACAATCACCTTTTCACTCTCAACAACACCCACTATACAGTCAACAACCATACACGTTTACCCAAGACCCACCCAAATCCATACTTCACCGGGTCAAAGATCGGGCCCGCATTTGTTTGGTGGGCCACGGTTTGGTGATGGCAATGAAGGGTATGAAGAGTTCGAAAAAGGATATTCAAGCGGGGTTGATGGGAGTCAGTTGAGGATTCAAGGGCAGTTTGGGTATGGATCCGACTTTCAACCGCAACAACAAGTGCAACAATGGGGTGGACCACATGTCAATCAAATACAACAACTACAACCATTGCAACAAGTTCCACAACAACCGCATTATCAACAACCTCAATTTCAACAACCAAATCCCCAACCGCAAGTTCAACAAAATATGCAACAAAGGCCCGTTTACCGACAAATGGGTCAACCAAGAGTACCGTTGGGGGTACCAAGAAGACATGCAAGGGAAATGGTTAGGGGAATAAAGGCTCATTTTCAACCGATCATCACCAATAACCCATCTCCGGTGGTTATTCCTCAAAACCAAAATGGAAGAACGTTTGAGGTGAGAACTAATGCACTCCAAAGTTTACCAAAGTACAAGGGTCTTGCAACGGAAGAACCCTCTTTTCATTTGGAGGCATATGAATCTATTTGCAACACGATAGGGGGTCAAGGTTTTACACCGGATGAGGTTAAATTGGTTTTATTTCAATTCTCGTTGGAGGACAAGCAAAAAGATGGTTTTACACATTGCCATCCGCATCGATTTATACTTGGGCCGAGATGCAACAAAGGTTTTTGGAAGAGTTTTATACGGCTCAAAAGACAAATGATGCGAGAAGAAGTTTGAGGTCTTTCCAACAACAATCGAGCGAAATGTTTCATGAAGCATTCGAGAGGTTTAACATGATGATCAAGAATTGTCCTCATCATGGTATAGCTCTTTGGGAGTTGTTGAATGCTTTTCATGAAGGGTTGAATGCGGAAGATGAACGGGATTTGATGTCAATCACTAATGGTACTTTTGGTACCAATTATAAACAAGATGATTAGCATTTTTGGAGCAAATGTCGGTCACATCAAAGAGAAAGGCTCAAACTGCTAGAAGAGCAAGACCGGCAATTGGAAGACCACAAGTTCATACCGTGGAAGATGTGGGGGTACAAACCACTAATCAAAGAATTGATGTTTGTACCAATTGTAATGAGTTGGGTTATGGGGCGGATGTGTGTACGATAGGTCAAGCACAAGTTGAGGAGGTAAATGCACTTCAAGGACAAGGGGGTGGTAATCGGAATTTCAACATGAACTCAAACACTTACCACCCCGGGTTGAGAAATCATCCAAATTTCCGTTATGGAAATCAAGCAACTCAACTCAATCCGAATTTTCAAGGGACTTCTCAAACCACCTTTATCCCTCGTCAACAATACTTCAACCAAGGCAATCAAAATCAATTTCAAGGAACGGGTGGTAATCAAGGTGGGTCTTCGAGCCAAAGTTCATCAAGTGGGAATGAAGTGATGGACATGCTTAAGATGATGCAACAAGAGATGCAAAAGAGGAATCAGTTGGATGAAGCTCGTATACAAAAAGATGAAATTCGTGACAAGGCCATCCAATCATTGACAACTCAAATGGGCCAACTTGCAACCGAGGTATCTAATTTGAAGAAAAACAAAGGTCAACTCCCGAGTGACACCAAGGTGAACCCTACTCACTCTACTTCTCACAATGTGCTGATTAATCAAGTAAGTGTTTTAAGAAGTGGTAAGGAATTTAAAATCAATACCACACCAGAATTAGTTGAAGGTGTGGTAGAGGATGTGACGGGGGTAGAAAGTGAAGATGAACAAGCTTCACCCATTCAACCCCCTAAACCATCCACGTTTTCAAACAAAGATTCAGATCAAAATGAGTGTTTAAACGATAAAAGCAAGGAAGTGGGAGATGTTCCAATTCCATTTCCTTCAGCCTTGATCGATCCGGGTAAGAAAAACGTGATTTTAAAATGGGGTCCTCAAAAGGAGGAGATGTGGGAGGTTTTCAAACAGGTTAAAGTGAATTTACCTTTACTTGAAGCAATAAAACAAGTACCCGCTTATGCAAAATTTTTAAAAGAATTATGCACTCAAAAGAGGCAACAAAAAGTGCCTACACAGGTAGACTTAACCGAGCGGGTAAGTGCGGTTTTAAAAGGAGACCTCCCTCCTAAGCTTCAAGATCCGGGAACACCCTTAATTAACATTCAAGTGGGTGATTTTCAAATGTCTAGGGGGTTATTGGATCTTGGGGGCGGAGTGAGTATTCTCCCGGGGGTTTATATGACCAATACGACTTTAGTCCTTTGAAACGTGTGGAGACCACGGTTGTATTGGCCGATTTATTTCATAAACTTCCTCGTGGAATCGTACGGGATGTAATTGTGAAGGTAGAGGATTTTTATTATCCTGTGGATTTCTTGGTGTTGGATTATTCAACGGGTGACTCAAGTCAACAACAAAATGTTATCTTGGGTCGACCATTTTTGAACACAGCCCATGCAATCATTGATTGTAGATATGGTACCGTTGACATGACTTTTGGCAACCGGAAAATGCGTTTAAATGTTTTTACTAATGTTGCTAATTCTTTGAGTGGTGAAGAATGTTTTTTGGCAGATGTGGTGGATCATTGCAATCCTCATGAATATGATGAGGATTATGTAGAGGCTTGTCTTTGTGATGACTCTGAACAGCTACACATTTGTGCTTTGCGGATGGAAGAACAAAAACAGAATGTGCTAGCTCTACAAGAGGGAAGACCACCATGGACACAACAATGGGAGAGGTTGCCAAAGGGAATCAATTCGGATACAAAACCATCTTTGGAGTGTCCACCAAAGGTGGAGTTGAAGGAGCTCCCAAGTCACTTGAAGTATGTGTTTTTAGGGGAGAATGAAACCCTCCCGACTATCATTGCTTCGAATTTGGAGCAAAAGCAAGAGCGGGCATTAGTGAAGGTGTTTGAAGCACATAAAGAGGCTATTGGATGGACGCTTGCAGATTTAAAAGGTATTAGTCCTTCTATTGTTATGCATAAAATAATTATAGATGAGGAGGTTAAACCAACAAGGGAGACCCAAAGGAGATTGAACCCGAATTTGCGGGAAGTGGTGAAAAAAGAATTAATCAAGTGGTTGGATGCAGGAATTATTTATCCTATTTTAGACAGCTCATGGGTGAGCCCAACACAGGTAGTGCACAAGAAATTCGGCATCCAGGTAATAAAAGATGATAATGGTGAACAAATCGCCACCCGACCGGTAACCGGGTGGCGAGTGTGCATTGATTATAGAAAATTGAATACCGCCACCTCAAAAGACCATTTTCCATTACCATTCATTGATCAAATAATTGAAAAACTTTCAGGTCAAAAATATTATTGTTTTTTGGATGGGTACTCGGGTTATAATCAAACTGCAATTCATCCTGATGACTAGCACAAAACCACTTTTACTTGTCTATATGGCACCTTTGCTTTTAGACGGATGCCATTTGGATTGTGTAATGCCCCGGCTACTTTTCAAAGATGCATGATGAGCATATTTTCATACATGGTCGGGGATTCACTTGAGGTCTTTATGGATGACTTTTCTATTTTTGGTTCAACTTTTGAGTCTTGTCTCAATGATTTAGAAAAAGTTTTAAAACGTTGTGTTGAGACAAACTTGGTGTTAAGTTGGGAGAAAAGTCATTTCATGGTACAAGAAGGTATTGTGTTGGGTCATGTGGTTTCAAGTAGGGGGATGTAAGTTGATCAAGCAAAAATTAGAGTAATATCATCGTTGCCACCCCCGAAAAATGTCAAAGGGGTGAGATCATTTTTGGGACATGCTGGGTTCTATAGGAGATTTATTAAAGGTTTTAGTGCAATTTCAAAACCTTTATGTAATCTTCTGTTGAAGGATGCTCCCTTTGAGTTTACTAACGAGTGTTTGCAAGCGTCTGATAGTTTGAAGGAAAAGTTAGTACAAGAACCAATCCTACAATCAACGGATTGGTCAAAGCCGTTCGAGATTATGTGTGATGCTAGTGATAGCACAGTGGGAGCGCTTTTGGGTCAAAGAGTGGACAAAAAGCCGGTGGTGATCTATTATGCAAGCAAAACTTTATCCGAGGCACAATTGAATTACACCACCACCGAAAAGGAGTTTCTTGCAGTGGTGTATGCCTTAGATAAGTTTCGCTCGTATATTTTGGGAAGTAAAGTTGTGGTGTACTCAGATCATAGTGCGGTGCGTTATTTGATGGAAAAGAAAGATGTAAAGTCGCGTTTGATTCGTTGGGTGTTGTTGTTACAAAAATTTGACCTCGAAATTCGTGACAAGAAGGGTTGTGAGAATGTAGTTGCGGATCATTTGTCGCAAATTACCCTTGAGGGTGTTGATGATCCGAAAGAAATAAACGAGACATTTCCGGATAAACAGTTGCTTGTTGTTTCAACCACCCCGTGGTATGCTCATTAAGTCAACTATTTGGCCACGGGGACGATTCCGGAATTTTGGCCAAAGAAGAGAAGGCAACAATTCGCAGCTCAAGTTAAACAATACATTTGGGATGAACTGGACCTCCTCAAGATTGGAGCAGACCAAGTAGTGAGAAGATGTGTACCCGAGAATGAAGTACAAGAGATTTTGAAACATGCCCATTCATCGGCGTGTGGTGGCCATTTTAGTGGTTCTAAAACGGGGTACAAGGTACTTATGAGTGGATTCTATTGGCCAACAATTTTTAAAGATGCCAATGAATATGCTAGGCATTGTCTAAATTGTCAAAGAATGGGGGGTATATCGAAGAGACACGAAATGCCTCTACAACCTATTTTGGTTGTTGACATTTTTGATGTATGGAGCATAGACTTCATGGGCCCGTTTCCAAACTCATGTGGGTATCTCTATATTCTTGTTGCGGTTGATTATGTGTCAAAGTGGGTAGAATCGGTTGCAACAAGAACTAATGATCATTCCGTGGTGTGCAAGTTTGTTCAATCCAACATCTTCTCAAGATTCGGGATTCCCCGAGTTATCATAAGTGACGGTTCGCATTTTAAGAATTTTGCATTTGGCAAATTATTGAAACGTTATGGTGTGAATCACCGAATTGCAACGCCTTACCATCCTCAAACAAGTGGCCAAGTTGAAGTGTCAAATCGACAAATCAAAGAAATTTTAATGAAGACGGTGCGGGTTGATAGAAAAGATTGGTATATTAAGTTGGAGGATGCGTTGTGGGCCTATCGCACGGCTTACAAGACACCGATCGGTACCACCCCTTATCGGTTGGTGTATGGGAAGGGTTGTCATTTGCCGATGGAGTTGGCTCACCGAGCATTATAGGCAATTAAAAATGTGAATTTGGATTACAAGGAAGCTGGTGAGTTAAGAAAGTTGAAATTGAACGAATCGGAAGAAATCCGGGATAAGTCATATGAATGTGCATCGAATTACAAGGAGAAATTGAAGAGGGTGCATGATGCCAAGATAAGGAAACGGACATTTGATGTTGGGCAAAAAGTGTGGCTTTATAACTCAAGACTCAAACTGTTTCCCGGGAAACTCAAAAGCAAATGGATGGGCCCGTATGTGATCAAAAGAGTCGGGAGGTTTGGTGATGTGGAGATTGAAGACATGCAAAGTCAAGTTAAACAAGTTGTGAACGGACATCGCCTCAAACCTTATATGGAAGGAAAGGACTTGAACATGATTGACAAAAATAAGGTGAGTTTTCTTCTAAGCTCACCGGATGGCTTCATTTCGTAAAGGAAAGGCTCAGGTATGTTGTATAAGGTAAATAGTTTTTGTTAAACATTTATTTTTAAAAATTATCTTTCTCATGCGAGTGTGTTCGAACCAAGTGTGGGGAAGTTTTTAGGAATTTCTTCACCGTGTTGAGGACAACTCGGGTTTTTCATGGGGGGTAGGGTAATTTTTAGTTTTTAGTGGTTTGTAAATAATTTTAGTTAGTTTTTAATGATTATTGATTTTTTTAAAAAAAAATTGCATCAGGTGCCACCGTAGCCTACGGTGTCCACCGTAAGCTACGGTGGACCTGAAAACCCTTACGTTGGCTTCTTTCTGTTTACGCTGAGAGTTTTACGCCGGGCTACCGTAAGCTACGGTAGCCACCGTAGCTTACGGTGGACTCTGAATGTCAGCGACGGGCTAGTGCAGCATATGTAAAAAAAATAAATTTCCGAAAATCATAAAAAATTCTCATCCATATCTTTTACTTACTTTCTCCTTCTTCACATTCATCCACCATCTTCTTAATCATCTTTCTCTACCAAACCCTAATCCCCAAACTCTATCTTCTTCAAATCTTAATCAAAATCAACGATTTTCGGGTCTAACTAGACTAGATTTTCGCAAGGAATCACATTTTCTGCTCGGTTTTCATCGATCTTAACTTTTTGGGGTTTGATTTTGGACGTTTTTGGTCTGAAAATTGTGAACATCAAGTGGGTTTTGCAAGTGACTAGTGATTAGTGTGATTAGAGTGTTTAATACGGCTTAAAGATATGTTTCTCTTCACTCTATTGCTACAAAACTCATTAGTTAAGATTACATGTTGTACATTGCTTACACTTGCTTGTTGAATGTGAGAAAGTTTGATGATAGTTTGAAACTGTGTTGTGGTTATGAATGTGGTATGGAAAATTAAAGTTTGACAAAAGTTGAAAATGGAATATGTTCTATGTTTAAACGAAATGCTGTCAAAATTTTGTGAAAAATGGTTTATGACTTTCATATATTCACAACTGTAGAAACAAGCAAGTGTGGGAATGTATATAGAGATGAATACTAACTTGGTTAATGTTTGTCATTGTTAGATGGGACGTTCGGCTAAAGATAAAGGAAAAGGGATTGCGGGTTCATCTAGCACTTCTGCTTCCGAACAAGCAAAAAAGCGGAGGTTAGAACAACAATAAGAACAGGAAGAAGAGGTGGAGTATGTTAAACCAGATTGGACTCACAGACCACTGACAGATCATGATTTGAGATGGCAACCAGAGTTATTTCACGAGAAAATGAATACTTTAACAAAGAAGTACGACGCGTTTATTTGTGAGAAAGTGGTTCCGGAGCGTGAGTTTGGGCCGTTTGATGTTTTTGATCGATTCAGGGCATTGGGTTGGGAAGCAGCCCTCAAGTGTTATGATAGAAATGAGAAGTATGTTTTCATTGATGAAATTGAAGAATGGATGGCAACATTGAGATGTCCTTCATTTAATAAACCCTTAGTGATGAAGCTTATTGGAATTGTTAACAACATTGAGGTCATTATGTCATTTGAAACATTGAGGCAAATTGCACGATTTGACAGTAAGCCTCAAAGCAACTATGTGTATCCAGATTTGAATGATTTGTATTATCAACCTGACCGGCATCTAACGTGGAGAATGATGTTCGAAGCATTGTTTTTACCCGGAACTTATGATGGGAAGTTATTGAGGAAGAATTTGAAGATTGAGCTAAAGATGTTGCTCATCATTTGTTTACACAATGTCATGCCAAGAAGAAGGGATATGCAAGAAGTTCGGTACCCCGATATCCCAATTTTATACTCTTTGATGCATGGAGGACCACTTGTTTCATTCCGGTATCTAGTACTTAACAATATTTGGATAAGCCGGATAATGTGAGTAGGAAGATTATTCCACATTGTCGGTTGATTACCGCGTTGTTGATCCGGTTTGGTGTTATTAAAGATAACGATATTGGAGTTGGGAAGAAACACAAGCCGTTAGATGTGACAAAGTTGGGGGGTGGTTGGGAGTACTGAGCAAATGACATGTACCATATGTTGAAAAGCGAGGGACAGAGATGGAGGGCATTGAAGGTTGATGCTCGACCTTTGCAACCGGGAGACAAGATGAAAGTGAGAGTGATGATGAAGAGGGAGAGAGTGGAGAGGATGATTATGATGATGAATCGGATGAGCGGGTTGCGATGGAAAGCGAATAAGTAGGTGGTAGTTCAAGTGCGCAAGGACTGGGAAGTGCCTTACCATTTGATTATTCGAGGCAAACATTTGACCCAAATTGGGCACACCATGGCAGCATGCAGGATGTGATAATCAACAATAGGCCAGCACACTTCTATAATTGGGCCGAGACTACTCAGACATTATTTGATCACCAAACTTTCATGGGCGCGAGCATGGAATGGGCCCAAAAGCAAATGTATGATCGCCAAGAAGTGTGGAACCGAACCCACGCTTATGCTGAGCATAGAGAAATTAATCATCGGTATGAGGATGACCGTCAAAGGAGAATGCATGAAGCATGGCATTTTGGTCAACCTGTGGTGGCTGACCCACCGATCGTCGACTACACCACATTGCCACCATATGACGGTACGGTGAATTATCCCATGCCGCCATTGCACCATTCCGAATGGGTGAACCCGCATCAAGCTCAAGGAGAAGGTCAAGCTGGGGAAGAGAATCAGGGGGCGTTTGGTTTCAGTGAATTCACGGACGTGATGACGTCCATCTTTGGACCACCGCAACCACGTTACTTTTGAGCTGCGTCAGCAGCAAATCAGGTGTCCTCTTGTACATTTTTGTATTATATTTTTCTGTTTATGTTTGGGTCTTGGGAGGTTGGGTGGAGTAATGACAAGTTGGAATTTAAGGGTCGTGCTTGTGGTGGTGTTTTTGTTATCCTAAATACCCTACATTGAGGACAATGTGTCTCAAGGTGGGAAGGAGGGATGAAAATTAAAAAACTAAAAAAAAATTGAAAGAAAAACACCGGAAAAGTTGTAAGATTGTCGGGGCAAAGTTTTGGTCCCCTTTCATGGTGATAATTCCCCAAAAATCAAGTTTGCTTAGTTATATTAAAAGTGTGGTCGAGTAGTATTCTAGGCAAGGTTAGTATGCTTTCAGTTTATCCAATCACATAACATGCCACAGTCGCTTGGGTATTGGGAAAATGAAGTGCGGTGACGGAATGGCTATTCTCCGTTAGAACTCGTGCCATCAATGCATTTCAAGACCTTAGCTTGGCATAAATGCAAAAGTGATTTGAGGCACTTAGGTTAAAACCTTGTCTCGGATGAGTGTGAGTGTGGGTTTTGGGGTTGGGCCTCATAAATTACATACATGAGCGTGGATAATGAGAGAGGCGGGGGGTTGGTTCCTTTAGAAAACTTTATTGGACCTATTCTTTTTATTTGATCAAACCCTGATGTAACTGTGAGACGATCCGGCTTAGTAGGTTGTTCTTTGTAATTGTAGTTGTTTTGTTAGTAATAAATAAAGAGTAGTAGTTAATTGTTTATGCAAGTTATTATGTCAAAAAAAAATGGAGAAAAAAAAGATAGAGGAAAAGTCGAGGCAATGTTTAAAGCCTTGTGGTTCGAGTTTGTTACGAAAGCTGTTATGTAGATAGTGGTATGTTTTATTGTTTAATTTAGTTTTGATGTAACAAGCCGGATCGGATCATTTGAGCCACTTTCAATATCCCCATTCCATACCTTTACCCCTAGCCTCATTACAACCCGTTTAAGACCTCTTGATTTGCTTTTATGTTAAAGCACGATTAGGTGGAGATTTGATGGTGGTACAAGCGTATGCAAGGAGAATTGAGTATGATTGTGATATTTGCAACGGTCATCGATAAGTGAGTTAATGAGTAACGGTGTGTTATATGCAAGTAAAAACCGGAAGCATGTTAAGGTTGACTAGAATTCTATGTTTTAAAATATAATATCAAGTAAGCTAGTGCAAACTTCTGATTATGTGGGAATAGGGTATGACGCGGGACCTTAACTGAGCCGGGTTTGTGGTTTGTGTGGTAGTGGTGTTCTAAAAACAATTGGTTTGACGAATTGCTTGAGGACAAGCAACGAGCAAGTGTGGGAATGTGACGGGTGGATTGAAGAGCCACCCTTAATTGTAGTAACTCTAAACAAAACATGAGCGTTTACGTGTTATTTCAAGGATTTAGGTTACTACCGTATATGTTGCGTGTTTGTAGGTACAAGGGCTAAAAATGCCGATTCAAGTGAGCTATGATGGAGAGGAGCAAAGAACTCGAGAGTTGGTGATGGAAGTCAACAAGTCAAAGAAGAAACAAGGAAATTGGAGCTGAGGCTACCGTAGCTTACGGTAGGGTTCCAGCGTTGTGGCTTAGCGTAAACAGATTGAGGTTGGCGTAGTGGCTTTCAAAGCCACCGTAAGCTACGGTGGACCCTGACACAAAAATTGTAACTGCCATTTAAGGCTGTTTTGGGATGACTTTTGGGTGTCTTTTTCATTGTTTTTGATTAGAGACACTTGGGGAGGCGATTTGGAAGAGCTATAACTCAATTTTGAGTGGTTTAAACATTGGAGACTTGTTTTTTATTCATATGCACATTGTAATCGAATGGATGATGACCCGAATCATGCTCGGCTAATTTCCTTTGTGTTTTCCCTCGGATTGTAAGGTTTCATATTGTTTGTTGATTGAATGTTTATGCAATTGCTGAGATGGTAATTTAGTATTATTGATTTCATAATTATGATGTCTATGTATTTGATTGATAAGTTGTTAGTTTGTTTAATTCGTGTTCTAAACCGTCAGTTCTTGGTGCTATAGGCAATCGGGATTAATCGGGTGGAATTCGGGGTCGGATAATCTAATTGATTTTGAGTGACAACCTTGCAATTGTTAATCCAAGTACTTAGTCCTCAATTATCACAATCATTTGCATATTCATGAATTATGTTTTATAGTTCGTCTCAGATTAAACGTTTACATTAACATTCATTGAAACCTGAAACCGAGGGAAAGCATATCCTCTCATTTTTTATTAAAAAACCGTGTTAAGTGTTTTAGTTAATTTTCGTTAATAAAAAAAAACAATCAAAACTTTGAAATTTTATTTTCTTTATTTAGTTTAAATTTAGTTAATCTATAAAACTACTTCTTAACACATATTCCACAAACTCTTCGTGTTCGACACCCATATACCACTATCTAATTAGTTGTAATTGGTTTATTTTTGCGTGAGTCTTCGACCTTGTGTCACATATGACTTAACTTAACGAGAAAATCTAACCGGGTTAGGCGAAAAGGACAAAGGCTGTAGGATTTTGAAACGTAAATGACGAAAAAGATCAATTTTGAAGATCAGGGACAACGAGTGAAATTTGGGTGAATGATAAAGGATAATTTCTGTAATTCTGTCATATATATATATATATATATATATATATAGGATCAGGATCATGTGAGAACTTTTTGAGAATTGAGAACTATAAGAACCATTTTGGACCACAAAAAAACCCAAAAATAAAAAAAATCATAAAACAAAAAAAAACACAAAAATAAAAAAAGTAAAACAACCAAAGTTCTTATTTATCATCCCGGTTTCTAAAAAAACGTAAAAAAATTATCGGTTTAGCTAAATTATACATATATGTGTAATATGTACATATATGTACACACATATTTTTTTCCTATACACATATGTATATTTTAAGGTAAATGATAATGTACATATGTGTACATTACGTAACTAGAGATTAAATGAAAGTATACATATGTGTATAGGTATAATACGAATTAAAAAGAAAAAAAATCAGTTTTCTTTATTATACATATATGTATAATATGTACACATATGTTTTTTCCTATACGCATATGTATAATTTAAGATAAATAATAATATACATATGTGTACATTACGTAACTAGAGATTAAATGAAAGTATACATATGTGTATAGGTATCATACGAATTAAAAAGAAAAAAAAATCGGTTTTTTTTAATGAAACCGGAATAAAATATAAGAATTTTGGTTTTTTTACTTTTTTAAAATTTTCTTTTTTTTTGTTTTATAATTTTTTTAAATATTTTTTAAAGGCTTTTTTTAGTGATCCAAAATTTTTCTCAAAGTTTTTAATTTGTCAATGGTTCTCTTAGAATCTTTACCTTATATATATAAAGGGGTGATTTCTTTTAAGAACACCATTGAATTTAAAGAACTTAAGAATCATATCTACCACTAAAATTTTGACACCTATACAATTTTGTCACTTACCTTAAAGGGTAAAACTGACCTTTTAACATGTCGCCATCATATCATCTCTCTCTTATATATATGTAACGAATACACTCTCTCTCACCTGTATCTTTCTTCATTTTTCTCAATAATTCTTTCTTCAACTTACCTTCAGGTTTCTTTGAATCAGACTCAATTTTCTTGATCAAATCTTTTTTGACTTTTTTTTATTCCTTTGATTTCATTGTTATAGAGCTAAATCAATCAGTTTGGTTTTTTAGATTTTTTTTAGTTTGTTTTGAATTTGTCAAAACCCTTTTTTTGTGTTTTTTTCCACTCAAAATTTGTTTTCGTTCTTCAAGACCTAAAATATGTGTAGTTTCATATTTTCAATTTTAGATTCTCGGTTTATTCAATGTCTGATCACTTTTTTAATCAATTTAATTAAAAAAAACTTTCTTAAAAAAAAAAATCCAAATTACCCTCTTGACTTTACTGAAATTTAGCCAATTCGGTTGAAATTTCAATGTGTTTGTGTGTTGTTATATTTGATATACGTAATTTATTGTATTTGTGTAATGTGTCTTGTACGATTTATGTAATTTTGGTTAATTTAAGTAATTTATGTATCTCATGTAATATGTTTAGTTTGTGTATTTTATGTACCTTTAGTTATATGTAATAAGGGTTTTTTATGTAATTGGTGTAGATGTAATTCGGATAATTTGTGTAATTGGTGCAAATTTTGTTTGTGTAATTTATGTCATTTGTATATTGTATAGTAATTTGGGTACTTTGTGTAATTTGTGAGGTAGGAATAAGTATATATTTTATGAATAAACAACATAAATAAATATGCGTACGAATAAGTTTATGTTTGTGTTGTAAATATATCTAATAACAAAATACATGTGTAATACCAATAAGTTTATATTTATGAATAAATACTGCATACATCAATTAAGAAAATAAACAAAAATACAGATATGTAATGCCAATAAATTTATATATTACATGAAAGTAAAACTATGTTTGTTCCACTACATTTTTTTATTTGAGTTTATTTTGTGTTTAAGGAAAACGAGTGATCCCATTTTGATTTGGATGATGATAAGGGTAATAAATCGAAGAATAAGTAGATTTACAATTTTTAATTTTGTTATTTTATTTTGGTTTAAAATGCTGGTATTGCTTTTTATATTAAAAAAGTTACATTGAATTTTGATCAAGATAGAAGCCGTGTTTCAGAACATTTTTTTTTAAACTCATATCCTTTTGGTTTTTGTTAAAAATAAATAATCACATCACATTTAATAAGATGTTAAACAAAGAGACGATGTGATGCAGACATTTCTAGTAATTTGAAAGGTGGTGAATGGTTAAATTACTGAACTGCCCTTCTGTATTTTATATTACTTTCTAACTAATATTCATTTATTTAAATAAGTTGTATTTATTATTTTATTCTAATTTAATATAAACCACAAATGTTTAAAAAATGAGTGATGGAGAATGGTTTTTAAAGTTCTAATAACTCAAAGTAGTTCTCAAATTACCCTTCTTATATATATATATATATATATATATATATATATATATATATAGTGAAGATCAGGATATTCGAATTTGGTTTACTTTTCAGGGATGTTTGGCAATTTTCATACCAGTAAGTGCTGAATTAATAAAAAATCTGATTGGTTAAGAGGCTCTGGGTTAGTAAGTGTTAAGTCAATGTTGAGTACATAGATGTGGTGGTGAAGGAAGTGGTATGTGACTGGCAAACTAAGGATTATGAATACATGTAAATGGACAAATGGGTAAAATTTCATTAGCATCGTTTTAAAGCTTAATAGATAAAATGTTTGTTGGCCGATTTAGAGATAATATTTTAATAAAGTTATTAAGAAACTACCGACCAACCTTTTCAAATATTTTTATGTCTTAACTGCTAAATCGCTTACATTTAAATAAGGTTTCTTTTTCATTGGTCATTAACTTTTCATTAATATTTACCAAAATATCAAAAACTTTTTATCATACGAGTTTCAAACTTCTCACCTCTATAGTTTTATTTACGATAGATTAATACAAATTTTTTTTTTCACTGTAGATTTGAACTCTTACCATTTAAAAGGACTCCATCTTCACAAACACCTTGACTCACCTCTACATGTTGCGCAGCCACGTAATGAGCACAAAACAAATTATTCTTTCACCTTTGTGTTGTTAAGTGATGCATTTAATAACTTGGCAACTAGAAAATCCAAATTTAATTAAGGTTGGTCCTCCCATGGTGGTAGAATCTCACTATATATTAAAGCAACATGATTTTTTCACATGATATTATTCTACGGCTTTCATATAGGATGCCACATAGATGTCATGTAAGCAGTTTCCTATTTTATTATCTCTTCTTTCAAACATAATATGGAGCATGAACCTGTTTAGTTATGTTATAACTCATGACCCGGTTTTTCTTCAAATACAACCATCTTCATATGAAGATAACATTTTGTAAATTTTGAAAATAAATTATTGTGTGATATAAGTCTCGAACCCAAGACCTCATGTTTCAAACAAAAGATGTTTACCAACTCCACTTAAGTAGTTATTGACTTCTAAATTATATATTGTTAATTCACTTATAATTAATGTATTACATATACAATTTTTTTACTTTTATTATATTTTCACCCGTGTGAAACACGGGCTCTAATGTGTGGTCTTATAACGGATTCTTTATCTTGCATTTATATATAACTAGTTTTAGAGCCCGTGTCACACACGGGATAATTCAAATCATAAAATTATAAGTAAAACAAATAATTACATAGTATATATGAAAAAAAATGTATGACATCTATGCTTATATCTATACAGTATGTACATAAATTGATTTTATTTATATCACAAAATGTTTTTTTTAAATGAACTTAATAAAAAAAATGTCATGCAAAAACGTACCCGAGAATGCTTCTTTCTATTGAAAAATTCATTCTCGGTGTCATATATGTATAATTGAAAGAATTTTGGTTATGAACCAATTTCGGAAATAATAATTCTCATACTATAGTAGTTCTAACCACTCGGTCTAAATACAAAAGGAGCATTACCTTTATTGATATATTTATCAATTTACCACACATTAAAGGAAAGTAGAACATTAAATTGTAACAATGAATGTTCTTCAAGAACTATGTTTTTCTGAGCTACACCATAAAAAAGATTTTGATAAGTTTCAGATGGCTTATTGACTTTGTCATAATGACAACATAAAAAATCACATGTTAACCTATTCAATTTTGTGAATATTTTATTTCATTTGAGCATAGTTTTGTATGACATGCTTCCCATACAACGTTCTAATCACAATTGAAAGAAAAATTAATGTTGACATAAATATTTCATATTTGATAAAAGTTAGAAGTATTGATAGGCATGGGGGTGGCATTACGAAAGTGTTCGCAATTTTTCTTAAATTTTAATAGTTGATGGAAGAATAGTCAGTTTGTCAAATCTCGAACCTTTTGATTATTTCAAAAAATAACCTTAAAAATAAATTTGAAACCTGAATCATGTTTAAAATTCTAACTTTCGTGCTTTTGATATTTTAAAGTCAACAATTTGAACCCATAACAAATTTTAAGATAAATCTATTTTGCATTCTCAAACTTATAAAAATACTCAAAAATTTCATTTTTGACCCGTAACAAATTTTGACCTAAATGTAGTTAACCTGTACCAAACAATCTATTTACCAACTTTTGACCCATAAAATCAAATTTAAGTTCCACAAAAAACCCGAAACAATTTTCATTTGAAAAACATGATTTGTTGTTGATTTTTGGAATTCACCAAGTACTTTGAAATATATAGTAAAATAATATATTAATATTTATATTTACAAAAATATATATATATTATATAAATATAGTGTAAAAGGAAAGTGAATAATTATTGATTTATTACATATATTATGGTATATTAGTTTTGAAAGAAAAAAATTATAAGAATTAACTAAAACATAACAAGTGTTTATATTTATTTTATTTTATTATAATAGATTGATAGATAGATAATGTTACATCACCCGTACCATATTCTATACTTCTTTAAAAATTTGACTTTGTTCATTTTTAATTAACACATCAACGTTTCTTCACTTTTAAGTTATGACCCATTCATATTGTTTTAAATTTCACATTTGACCCATATCATATTTACACTACTTTTATACTTTTTTTTTACAACAATTGTCGTTTTTACACTATTTACAGTCCATATCGTTTTTATGCCTTTCTACATTTATATAATTTGAAAAATTGAAGCGTTATTTCTTTGGTACTTTCTACCATTTGACCCGTTCATACGTATTTGTTATAACTTTTTACAATGAACTGATCTTTTTTACTATCAACTGATCGTTATCTGCTATATATGTCTTAATGTTTAACTCATTTGGCCTCATGACCCGAATTATATTTTCATGTTCTTCAAACCTTTTTGTATTACTTATTGGTTTCTTTCATACTTTTTACCTTTTACATTAACTCATTTCATATGTTGACCCGCATATTTTTTGCATCTTTATTTATTTATTAGTTTTTCTTTTACATTTGACTCATATCGTTCTTATACATGGTCCTACAACATGGTGTGGGCAATTTTGGGAGGAAAAAAGGGATATAGTAAAAAAACAAAAATACATAAATTATACAAATATTGAACAAACAAATTACATTAGTTATACAAATATCAATCACAAAATACACTGATAATGAAAATCATGGCAAGCTATACAACAAAGATCAAACGACACCCGCATCATCATGGTTCATTTTCTAGTTTGTCTCGGGCATCTTGCACTTGAACAACTTCATCACCACCCAAACTACGAAATAAATGGTATGTATCAACGCAAACACCCCACAACCCAATATTAAAATCAAACAAGTCCAGATACTCGTCGTGTCCACATTTCCATCTGGCGAAACAATACTCAATGATGCCCAAAAATTCAAAACCATGGTCACGATAGTAAACATGGTTCCAAGCGTGAGCACCCATATCACGAACTTGTTGTTCAATGGCAATCCACTTATCAACACAAGTAATATGACGAACGAAGTTACCATAGTGAAAGAAGTATATGTAGTAAACTGATTAAAATCATCCATCTCTGATTGATACATAAACCGTCCATTTCGGGCTCCTAAAAGAGTACTGCTTGGAGGGTTGATCCCCGAGTAGAATGACATCCCCGCTATCATTAAAGCTGCAACTATTAGAATCCCACGGTTCTTTTCTATCCAGTGGTATTCGTTGTTCACATACCGAGCCCATGTTCTTGACACGAACCCTTTTCGCTTATTTTGTGAGGATCTCGTTAATGGTTGGGGGAGAACACCGGCTTCCAATTGATCGTTGCGTGTTATCGGTACTTCATTAGGCTTTGTTTCCATTTTAATTTGTTGATATGAAATACCATCTCTACTTGGTACCTTATATATACAAATGCAAGTTGCATAATGTTGTGTGGTTTCCTATTTCCTTGATGCTTCTCATAAAAAGTCAAAAATTTGACCGATATATTTTTATAGATATAACAACGCGCAAATGGAGTCGACATGGCAAAATATCTACATTTGTTGTGTTTCTTAAATAAAACAACTTGCCAACTAGACAACTAACATTCATTTGCCAAACTGCCAGAATGTTAGTTGGTCCCAAAATGGCAAAAACACGTCTATGCTAATTACATGGTCCCCTTATTTATCTATACAGTTGCATGGATGGTTTTGTGGCACAAGGTTTTTGAAAGTCACACTTTTAAATTTTAATTACAACCATTATCTTATAAGTCTAAAATGTATGTTCCTTAACACTTATGACTTAACAAACGTAACAAACATTAAAAATTTAGTTAAATATAAGTTAATGATTAAATGGCCAATATATCATTGTGTTTAGGGGTGTTCATCGGATCGGATAACGGATTATTCGGTTTATTCGGTTCGGATTTGAAAATTTTGAAACCCTATCCGAAATCCGATCCGATCCGAATTAGGGACATTCCTATCCAATCCGAATCCGATCCGAATTGAATTCGGATAGATTCGGATCGGATTCGGATAATCCGAAATTATCCGAATAATCCGTATAACATATATACAAACTTAAGTTTTATTAAATAAACATAGAAACTAGAAAATAAAAATAAAACACTACAAGAACAAGGAAGTTAAGTAATGTTAGGGAGTATAAGACGACATTTTTGTCTATGGTGTGTTAGGTTGATTGAACGAATAATAAAGTTATAGTTATAAAGTTATTATAAATGTTAATGGACTTGGCTATATACACTAATAACATGTTATATATTCGGATTATTCGGATATCCGAATAATCCGAACAATCCGGAATTTTTTGAAATCCATATCCGAATCCGAATTAGTTATTCGGATATTCGGATCGATCCGATCCGAATATCCTAATAAGAATTCGGATCGGATTATTCGGGTTTCGGTTTCGGTTCGGATATCGGTTTTTTTCTTATTTCGGATTTCTTGAACACCCCTAATTGTGTTTGACCCGTTTAGTTATAAACGAGAACCAACTAACCTGCTTAACTTATTTTTCTTACAACTCACTAACTCATTAACACGTTACAACTTGGTTGTCATCGGTCACACGTTTGATAAGCTTAGATAAATGGACTAAAGAGTTTAGGTTACACAATTTTAAGGGTGTGCGGGTTAGGGTTGATGCTTCTGACATAAACATAAAACACGAAGAAAGCATTTGTTCATTTTGTAAGAATAAATATATGGATATATATATTTATGTATGGCCATCATTATCATTTATACAATAATAAATCAAAATAATTAAATTATACCTTATTATTATATTAGCTAGGTAATTGTTGATGGACCATATTATCATTACTTGCCAATCAAGGGTTTCCCCTTGGGTGTATATAAATACATGAAAGAGATTAATTAACATCATAAGAAAAACCTAACTCTCACAATTAAGAAATTCGTGACCCCCTATCTCTCCATAATTCGGTTTCTCAAGAACCCTAATCCCCATCACTAATATACATCCTAAATGAGAACTCGACCAAGCTGACAAATCATGTCGTCTACATCTTTCTCCGGGCGGTTACTACTTCTCCTACTGTAACATGTATGTTTTACTTATGGGTTTATCATAATATTTATGTTTTCTATTAAATACGTGAAGAACTAATCAACACATTTTCGTTTGTTTATTAAAGAAACAAACATAAATGAGCTAGTTTCCCCTAACAAAGGCATTGATTTTCTAAAATCAATACATAAAACTTGCACAAATTCGTCACCCAAAGTTATGGATGTTCAAAATTGTTGAAACCAAAATTATGGTTTAACCGAGCTAAATCAGTTGATTCAGTCACAAATGTAATTTGGTAAACGGTTTGAAAATACCGGATTACATGGTCCGGTTTGAGGTTTGGTCCGTTTGGAATTTGAAACTGACCTAGTAAACGAATTGGCCGCTATAATAAAAAAAAAAATGTTTTGTTTTTCAATTTAGATAACTTAAAAATACGTGTTGTGTCGTGATAAACTTTATTGAAACATGGGATCACTCGCAGCCGCCAAGATTGAAAAAAAAAATAGAAATTAACCTAATCCTGCATGTGTTGTGTGGTCTTGCAATGGATAATCTCTCTTTTATGTGTAAAAATATGATTTTCATGATATTGAGAAAATGTGTATTCCTTTGGCCACAAATAATTAATATTTATATATTATTTATATTATTATTGTTTATGATTTTGTGTTCTTCTATGTAAAAACATTTAAGGTTTGGGACACAATTCAGAAATAAATGCTTGAACTTTAATGGTTGGAATAATTTGAAAGTAGGGGCGTGTAAAGTTCGTTATGTTCGGTTATATGGGTTTAACCATAATCATAGCTAAGCTTTGGTTAAGAAAGATTGATTAACCATAATTGAATGGTTGGTTAATCAAAGGTTAGTTAACCATTGGTTCCGAATTGGTTTCGGTCAAATTCGGTTAATTTTTCAATATACCTTTTTTCCTTTGTTCCAGTTTAAAATGGCTTATGAAATTTCGGAGTTAAAACATACTGATTTCAAGCTTAATTATGGTGTTTCAAACTATGTTATAAACAATTGCAACATAAATTTTAATGTTCAAAGCAAGAAATGGAGGTATAAAATATGAAAATAGTGGTATAAAATGTGGAAAAACACAAACATATAAGGTTCGGCTTGGTTCAATTAAAGTCGGTTAACGAAGACCGTAACCATAACCGAATGATCTATTAATCAGATTCACTTAAACATAATCAGTGATCTGTCAATAATTCAAATGACCGTTAAAAAATTGTCATACCACATCATTTTATACCTTTTCACATGTATTTAACTTGAGACACTGATTTTTACTTCCTGTACTTCTTACTAATTTAACACAGGCATCATTCTAAAGTCTAAACCTCTAAATTTTCTATTTTATCTTTTTTTTTACATTAAACTCGTTGATATGTTTCATTTTGTACGGGTTTTTTTTTTAAATATTAAACCCATTTGGCCTATAAATCCGATTTGTGTACCTTCTAAACATTTAACTCATTTAGCCTATAGATCCATTTTGTGCACTTTATAAACATTTAACTCATTTGACCCTTACACATTTTATATTTTCGCTTTATTACATTTACCGTTGGTATGTTTCATATTATGAATTTTTACATATTTCTCCTTCCTAAACCTTTGAAATTACATATTTCCTCAAAATACAAGGTTTTAATGCAAAATGTACAATGCTCTTTAAGCATGGTTTGAGAAAATATGTAATTTCAAAGTTTAGGAAGAGGAAATATGTAAATGCCCCTTCATATTATACTTTTTAACGTTGTCTCGTTTTTATACGCTACTTAAGAATAGTGTGCTGACGATTCAAGCAAGAGAGAAAGAAACGAAAGACATGTTAAAAGAACAAAATACGTTAATTACATAAATATTAAACACACAAATTACATTAAGGTGCTGTTTGTTTTTTAAGACAAAAACTGTCTGCAATTTGATTTCATCTAATTTCATGTCTGCAACTGAAGATGTGGTCTGAAGGTTTGCAATCTGAAAATACAATACTGTTTATTTTATAAATTGAATATCGTCTGCATAAGCTGAAAATTAGTTACAAATCATACATATCACAACATACTGTATAGAAGTCATTTAACGTCTATAGACTGCTAAAATAATTGGTGGTGGTGTACGAACTGTGGAAGTGGGTGGTGGTGGATGATTGGTGGCAGACGATTGTCGTAGGCAGTGAACGGTGGTGGTGGACGGTAGGTGGTGGTGATGGACGGTTATGGTGGGTGGTGGACGGTGGTGTGGTGGTAGTGGACGGTGGGTGGTGGGTTGTGGACGGTGGGTGGTGGTAGTGGACGATGGTTGTGGCCGACGGTGGATGGTGGTGGTGATGGATGGTGGTGCTGGTGGGTGGTGGACGGTGTTGGTGGCGGACGGTGGGTGGTGGTAGTGGAAGGTGGGTGGTGGTGGTGATGGACGGTGGTGGTGGTGGTGGGTGATGGACGGTGGTGGTGGACGGTGATTATGGCCGACGTTGGGTTGTGGTGATGGTGGCGGATGGTGGGTGGTGATGGTGGACGGTGGTGGTGGTGGCGCACGGTGGGTGGTGGTGGTGTTGGACGTTGGGTGTTGGTAGGATACTAAGAAGTGTGAAGAAGTTGAACAATAGCTTATTTTTTAAGACTATAAAAGCATTTTTCAGATCTTTTAAAAAAAACACACAATCTTCAGAAGCTTATGTCTACGCGCCCGCAGAAGTAAGCCCGTTGCAGACATTTTAAGCAAAAACAAACAACACCTATAATACATACAAAATTACTAAAGATGCAAAATACATTATCCGATGATCAATTCATGACAAATGACAAACTATACAACAAAGATTAACCTTCATCCGCATCATTCTGGTTTCATTTTCGGTCTGCATCAGGCATCTTGCACCTTAACAACTTCATCACCAAAACTACGAAAATTAAGCCCAAACACTCGTCGTGTTCACATACCCATACGGTCCCTAATTACCCAACTATACCCGATAATTTATAAACATGCTGGTCACCACAGTGAGCATGGTTCCAAGCGTTAGCTACGTCCATATGGCAAACTTGTTGCTCAATGGCAATCCACTTATCAACACAAGAACTATAGCCAATGAACTTACCATAGTGAACGAATTATATCCAACAAATTGATTAAAATATACTAAACACATAATTATATATACATACATCAAACACATAAAACTATGCAAGTATAAAACAACATCAAATTCATGCAAAGGCCATGTTAAAAAGAACAATGGCAAACTATACAATATGTTTAAACTTCAACTACATCCTGGTTCCCTTTATTGCACTTTGACAACTTCATCACCACTCAAACTACGAAAAAGATGGTATGAATCAACGCAACCACGCCACAACCCATCATCCAAATGAAACACATCAAAACACTCGCCTCACCAAAATACCCGTCCCGTGTCATCATACTCAATGATATCAAATAAGCAGTCACCATGCACCCCAAAGTGAACATAGCTCCAAGAGTAAGCACCCACGTCCAAAACTTGTTCCTTAATGGAAATCCACTAATCAACACAAGGACTATGGCCAATGAACTTATCATAGTGTAAAATTATCATAAGGATGAAGAAGTGATTCCGTTTCACATGTGAAACACATGGATCAGGTTGTGAATGGCAGAGAAAAGATATGAATTAATTAGTTATAATTAGGACTTTAGGTTAGATTAAATTAGTTTGTTTAATAATAGCTGAGTTATAAGTTGGCAAAAAAATAAGGTTGATTTATAGTAGGTTTAGGATTGTGTTTAGTTTAAATAGAAGTTTTGCGAGTATATATAATAGAAAAATGGGGCATTTATATATTTCCTCTTCCTAAACTTTGAAATTACATATTTCCCCAAACCATGCTTAAAGAGCATTGTACATTTGCATTAAAAACTTATATTTTGAGGAAATATGTAATTTCAAAGGTTATGAAGGGGAAATATATAAAAATTCCATTTAAGTCGGGTGTAGCGTGCACACTTATTTGATCTTGTTAAAATTTATAATCCTATTGGTACCAAGGGGGCGTAGCCAAGAGCACCCCTGGTAGAAGGGTTGGATGGCAACCCCTAGCAGTTATCAAAATTAGGAGCGAGTTTAAAAGATTTGAATTTCAAAACATGATAATTACGATCAAAGCAGTTATCACTGACCCTAACCGTAATAACAATTGTTTTGATCATACGATCTCTTATTCAGGTTCATCAAAACACTCACAAAATCCATATTCGTTTCTTGCTCTCAAATACAAGTTTTGCCTGATCAAAATATTTGGGAACCATAAGTAGTTTTGATCTGAACGAGCTATACGATTCTTAGATATCCATAAATAACCCGTTTTTCAGTAATTTCTTCAACACGCTAGTAAGGAGGAAACCGACTAATATGAGAAAACTTGGATTCCTTGATGTTTCTCGTGAATAGTTGACGGAGACTTTTTCAAAGTCAAACAACTCGGAATATTAGATGGTGACAGAAACTTGCCAAGTGCCTATCATCCCATGTTACAACTTACAAGATTATATGAATTCGAATTATAGAAAGTGTATTTTTCAATATACAAGATGAATCAAATGTTAAAAGATGCATTGTATTTTCATAACGGAAATTTGAAGGTTTTAAGCTCAATAATTTAGTTACTTTTGAGTGTAAGAGATTAATAGTAATTTATGGGCTTTAAATTTCTTCTAAGAATTGAAATTCTTTAGAGCTTAGATAACTATGAAAGCGAGAGAGATCTAGTTCTGACTTTTGATTTAAAATACGTGATATATGAATAATTATGTAGCTATGAGTTATGACTATTTTTCAACTGGAATTAGTCTAAATTTTTGTTTGACTAGTATTTTATCTTTTTTGTTAATTTTAAGCAAATCCGTTTATATCATTTAATATAAAATAAAAAGCAGACGTATTTTTTGTATTATATTGTAATTTTAGCATAACATGCATCGCTTAGTTTTAACAAGTGAATTTTAATAAATAAATCAATAATATGTAGTTAGTTTAAAATAAGTTGCTACTGTAGCATTTACTCCTAAAAGGTATTCCAAGGTACAAACTTTCTTCACTAAATTATTATTTGGTATATGATTTATTATGAAAATAACCGTACATTCCAACACATAGTTCAAGGGTAAAGGGTTACTAACAAAAAGCCTTCGATAAAATTCAAATGTTGTTTATAAAGAGATTTTTTTAACTTTGTAAATTGTAAATTTAAAACTTTTTAATGTACTTATTAGTTAACTTTAATTGTGTTTTTTTTCTTATTTCCATTGTACTATAAATTTTAATTTCGAATATTGACTCAACCCGTATAAATACTAAGGTCTTAAACCTACTTATCAAATGAAACTAAATGTTAACCACTGAATTTTGATACTTAAATAAAGTGGGCTGGATAAAGTGGGCAGACATACAGGCTGCAAGGGAGCCCATAATTATTCATATCTTGTCATAAGTATTAGTTAACTAGCAATACTTTCTGTTTATTGTTTATTATTATTATTATATTATCATACATTTTAATCATAGTTACCTTAATATTCATTATACTTTTATTCAAATTTAATTATTTACCGTTAGTTTTATACTTGCTATATTTAGTTATTTGCTATTGTAAATTCTTAACTAGGAATTAATGAATTATATACTGTGTCATGTTTTAATTTATTAATGAAATTAAATTTTATATTATCTTACTAAACTATTAAAGCAATACAACGTTTCCACATGACATTTTATGTCCAAATAAGCTTCCAACTCATCAATTTTTCATTCATATAATTTTTATATTTTAATTTGAACATTAATTTTAAACATTAACTCCTAAGTTGAAGAAAGTTTCAAAATAAATTGTTATAATCATCATTTATTGAGGAATAAAGACAATTAATTGTCTTCATTGTTATTTTTTTAATTTTGAGACTTTGTTATTTTTTTTTTTTGGATTTTGGGGAATTTATAAACGTTTGAACTGGATGTTTGGATTGAAATGGTGGTCTAAGTCACGATGTTTGGATTATATTGTTAATTTATTAAACGCACGGTTTAATAAACATTACAATTATATCTCATTGTTATATTCATATTTTTAGCATCTTTTATATTATGTACTTAAATGTCTTATAATTTCAATAATAATGGTATTTATAACACACAACTTATGTTACATCTAAATGTTTACGTTTCATAGTTTACAACATATGACTTTAGCAGATGATGAAGTTTTAACTAATATGTCTTTTTCGTTTCATTGTATAAGTTAGAAATATGTGGCATAACTTAAAATTATGTTTTAAATTGTTATTTTTCTCTATTTGTCTATGCTGGGTTCTTTTAACAAAAATAACAATAATAATAATAATAATAATAATGCTAAATTATCTGACGTTTACAATTCGTTAAAATGTATATAACACATACGCGCGCGCCGCTTTTTGATAGGAGTAAGCGCGGCAGGGCATTCTTCATTCGAAACTAATGAATGTCAGGTCGGGGCTTTCTGCCTTGTTATCAAAAAGGGGGTTGGGTAAAGCAAACTCCCTCCTTGGACGAGCACGGGCTTAGTCAAGTGGAACCGGGTTGTGCTACCAGATGCTCCGATCGAAAAGAAATCAGTGAGGCCATGCCGACTTGTCCCTGCCCCCGGTCTCTCACTTCGTTTCGTTCTTCTTCTGTACCGTCACTTGAATGAAGACACCCGATCGGCCCGCGCGCGCACGCACACGCACACGCACACACACACATATATATATGAAGTTTTATATATATTCCGTTCGTGTGTAACACGGGATCTAAACTAGTTATTTAACAAACAAACAAATATACATGAACAAAAGGTTTAGCTTATTTATTTGATAAATGAATGAATGTCCGTTCATTTTGATACTTGAAGGTCGTGCTCTTATTGATTTAATGAATGTTGACTTGAATGACCAAATGAAAGCTTTGATTTTGGTTTTTATTTTTCTAATAATCTGTTTTTCTTATCTGTAATTGCAGCATCTGGTCATTATTACAGATTAATGTTAGTGATATTTATTTGTTCAAATTCGACTCAACAGTTTAGTTACCACCTGACCCAATAATATTTTGTATTTAAAAAGTCAGTTTTAACCCTGCATATGTGTTCACTTACGTAGTTCGATTAACAGTATAAACGAACGGTCCGCAAATGCAGACGAACTAACATAACTGAATATAGATGAACATACATAAATGGACATAACTGAGTGAAACAAATTACATGCAGACAAGAACATCAATTTCTTTTTTACTTATGAGCTTCTATATAAATTCTCAATATCATCAAATTCATAATTATTTAATGTGTACGGTTTTAATATGACAAATATGAGCATAAAAGAGTACGTAGTTTACTCATGATAGTCAAACGATTTCGGTTTTAATTACAAATTAGACAAGAAATACTTCTTTTTTGTTAACAAATGGCAACACGACGCAACTACACAAAAACGTATTAATAAAGGTTCGTTTTCGGGATCATAAAGATAAAATCGAAAATGACGTTTGACTTATATAGACTTGAGTGAAACTGCCATATTTATGCTCATTAGTATTATTATTACCTCAGGCACTCTACTCTTTATGGCGGCTTACAGGCATTGGATCACCCCTTGTCTTTTCGCTTCTGAATGCACAAGGAAACCATCGATATGTCTTGTACAATATTCCTTCAAAAGTGAAACAATGTGTTTAAAAGTCAACAAAGCAGTCAAACTTGCATCAAAAACTGAAAGAAAAAAAATATCAAACTTTTGTGATTATGTACATAATTGATTAGTACCAACCCGAAACTTTTG
The DNA here is from genome assembly GCF_021521415.1 of Bidens hawaiensis. Lineage (NCBI taxonomy): Eukaryota > Viridiplantae > Streptophyta > Magnoliopsida > Asterales > Asteraceae > Bidens > Bidens hawaiensis. The sequence goes on from NW_027491327.1 coordinate 1,330,455, forward strand.
TAATCAAAATTGAAACGTGTACCGAGCTTGATACAAAATCGATTATTAGACCTATACATAATTGATTACATAAATGTTCTTATACAACACTGTTCAGAAATATATTCAGTTAAAGTCATCTACATAAACATAAATGTTGTTGGATACATACCGCATATAGACCTTTAAATAAGTCGTGTTTTCATATTATAGAGTCGAATGTAATATAGATATAGATAATATAGATAAAAACCATCAGTCACCAGAGAGGAAAAATGCATACCTGGTACAAAGTCAAAAATCTTCCAGCCTCAGCATGCCCTTCTACAACTTGAAGTCGCTTTTTAGACCCTCTATTCATAACATGCTCAAAGTTAGCATTGCTAAGTAGTTAAAAAAACGCAACCAACGAAACTAACAATCTTGCTATAACTCTATGACACCCGTATTCTTGAAATTCTGCAATCATGAAGTCATAGATTCAAGAAAACAATTAGAACTGCTAAACCTTAAATATTCTTGATTGTTACAAATCAGCAGCAAACAGGTACAAGATTGTGACCACCAACACGTTAGTTATTCATAAAAAATGGGCAAATTTATGAAGCCAACCAGGCCACTTTGAGATGGCCCGATTTTCAATATGATGAATTAAAAAAATCCGATGCGTTTTGTCGAAAAATCCGATGCACGGTGCGAGCGCATCACATATTCGATGCACTCTTCATTATATAAATACTAAAGTTTAGTTATCTCAGCAACAATAGAAATATGTGATCCAATGAAGGGTTGCAGGGAAAAAAAAGGACAAAGAAATTGTAACAAGCATTCATGAAATTGGCCACACCTCCTTAAACTACAACAAATACATACCTTTGACTCGAAGCTGAATTAATCATTTAATTGATCTGCATTGTGGCTAAGTGGTTCCAATATTACCCCGTACAACAAAATGAATCTACACCCCTTTTGACTTCATATGCTAAATACTGATTACACCTTTCTGTTAACAATAACCAGAAAGGTTATTGCTGTTACGTACCACATTACACCTTTGACTATGAAGGTAAGTGACAGGGTTATTCAATTAACCTAATCAATAATGAAACAAATACAAGTTTAATGTAAAGAAAGGAAGAAAAAGAAGCATCATAGCATGTATTGTTGGATAGACAGATTATAATTTAAGGAATTGGGAAGGAATTTTTATGAACTGGTAATAATTTCAACAATAGCAACACTAACAAGGCAAACTCAATTGAATATCAACAATATCCAGATTACTATTATTTGAAAAAAAAAATGATGAACCGGTAAAAATTTTCCATTAACCTATATTTACAATTATAATCAAACAAAATTGAATCTAGGAATTGAATACCTGAATTTGCTAACGATGAACCCTAGATTAATCTTGGAATCGAAAACCTAACAATTTGGAGGATTTGTGGTGGTTTTGAGAAAGAGACGATGAGGATGGGTTTAAAGGACGCTACAACAAGTTAATTCGCCGGACGATACAACAAGTTTAATAACGGACAATGCTGTATCGGCCGATGATGTTAATACTCCGGAGATTGCAGGCTTGCTGGAGAAGCGTTGAAGGGATTCTGCCGCCAACACCAGGACCTTCAGAGCCTGACGATGAAGAATTTCTTGTTGCTACTTTTATAGTGGCGGGGACACAATTAAAAGAAATTTATATTACATATTACACAGAATTGATTGAGGATGAAGCCCTGTAACGTAACGTTTGGAGAGAGAGAGAGAGAGAGAGAGAGAGAGGAATTAAAAGAAAGAATTGAAGTCTATGGTTGTATTGAAGTGGCCGGCTGTGATGGTGGTGTCTGAGTTTGAAGCCGAAGTTAGGGAATTTAATATTACGACTTTTGATACAAGAAAATGTGTAAATACTTACATCTTTATTCTCTCTCATACTTTCATTTTTTTTGCCAGATTTAATCTCAACCACATATTTCATTCCATTTAATTAAATATGTGGCCTAGAATTGAGTTCTTAAGTTCTTAAAACTCAACATGGTTCTCAAAAAAATCCCTCCCCTATATATATATATATATATATGAAGTTTTATATATTTTTCGTTCGTGTGTAACACGGGATCTAAACTAGTTATTTAACAAACAAACAAATATACATGAACAAAAGGTTTAGCTTATTTATTTGATAAATGAATGAATGTCCGTTCATTTTTAGTGCGTTTATAATCCTTTATTTACACTCATTAACACAAAACCAAACAATTTCATTTACTAACCGACATAAATAAGAAAATGTGTTCATTTAAGTGTTCATATTCATTCGTTTATTCAATTAAAGTTAAATGAACGAATACGAACATGCATCTATTTGTATATATCTATAAAAAAATAAAAATAAAAAAAACCTCTTAGGGTTATCCAATCTAGTTTATGATTCTATTTTTTCTAATTTCTAAAGAATAATTTTGAAACAAATGTATCAGTTGACTCTTGGTCGTTGTGTGTATTGTGATGTATGTGATTCTTGTTTTATTTGGGAACAAGTCAAAAAAAAAAGCAACCTTTGTTTTCCATCATATTAGGATCACCAGTCATGTGTTAGCATTTCATTAATTCATTCTAAATCTGGTCAACAAACCATTGCCAACAAAATTAAAAAATTTAGAACGGAATCAATTTTCAACACATTCTTTTCCCTTTGATCCTCATTTAATTTATTATTTCCCAACCCAGTTTTGTTGGGTTCTTTTCCTTTAGTTAAGATTCATATGTTTGCATAAAAATAAAAACAATGTCTTTCACAGGAACTTTGGATAAATGCAAAGCTTGCGATAAGACGGTTTATTTTGTTGATTTATTGTCTGTTGATGGGATTACTTATCATAAAGCCTGCTTTAGATGCACCCATTGCAAAGGCACTCTCGCGGTTTGTTAATTTCCCATCGCCTCATTTCCTTGTTTATTAATGTTTATCATCAAAATTCAAAGTTACTGTTTTTAGGTCCATATATTACATGGGTTGATATTGGATTATGGTGTCAAAAAATTTCTAGATTTTGTATTTTCATATATATTATGCGCCTTATCGAAATTATGGAGGTTAAACAAAATTTTACATGGAAATTTTATGTTATAAAAACAGCTCCTTTGACCATAAAAAGTCAAGTTTTTGATGTATAAGAATCTATTGCAGATGAGCAGCTACTCATCCATGGATGGTGTTCTTTATTGCAAGCCTCACTTTGAACAACTCTTTAAAGAATCCGGGAATTTCAGCAAGAATTTCCAAACAGGTAACATCTATAACTAATATTATACACAATGCATGCATGCGTAACGTATATATGCATGTTTGAAAACTTTGTTATTCGCTTTAGGTTTACTCGTATAATTAGTATGTTTGATTTTCCCTTTTGTATGCAATTTTTGCAGGGAAACCAGAACGAGAAAGCGGGGTATGTTAATCACACAATTCTGTTATATTTTGATGAGAAGTTATATCCATTAAGTTCTATATATGATTATGTTTAAAGTGAATATTTAGACGTTAAATTTACGCAGCAGTCGAGATCAGCTCCAAACAAACTTTCTTCTATGTTCTCGGGTACCCAAGACAAATGTAGACAGTGTAACAAAACTGTCTACCCCCTGGAAAAGGTTAGTACCGTATGATTACTATTACACTTCTACGCATCGGTACAAGCAACAATTTAGACATCATATGATAAGAAAGCGATATGTTTAATATATCTGTTGATGAAAAAAATTTGTCGGTTGAGGGGGTCAAGAGACCCCTGACCTCGTGTGACTAAAGGCATACCTACAAGTTAACATTTGTGATATGAGCATGCTGCGGAGTTTAATCCGCGAAACTGGTGCTTACTACAAACTCTTTCATAGTCAGATTAAGAAGCATGGATTGAATAAACCTCTAATACCATGTATATTAATAGGGTTTATTATTAGAGAAGGAATAAATAAGAAATAATGTAAATAAAGGAAAAAAGACATCTAGACTAATGAAGTTAAATTGGCTAAGTGAAAGCCCAATAAGGAGCTTGTCGAAACATGAGATGAAATCTGACCTGATCCAAGACGATGTTTCCACGGATGTCGAGATGAACGAGCTGTGCCTTGATCTTCTTCTCCGGTTCTGCTCGATATCTGCAATGACTTTTGGGGGTGTGGAGGTGACTGCTAAGAAATCTCAAGGATCTATTGTTTACAGACACAAAAATATTGTGGTGGCTCTTATTGAGCATGACCCCCTAATAAGGAGGTGGAGACCTCCTTATATAGAGAGCCTCATGGCCATCATCATGGTACCCTAATGGGCCTAGCCCAGTTAGGGTTACCTCCACAAAACCCCCTCAGCCCAATAACATTGTATTAGTCCATATAATAAAATAAGCCAAACATAATAAATTTAGGGTCGTAAAACCGGGTTTAGTACCATACCCCTACAAGCCCCCCAAGTCCAGTGTTGCTCCTAGGCGTGCAAGCGTTTAGGTGGAGCGCTGGACTTTATGAGGTGTGTTAGGACATGAAGCGGTTTTTTCCCTTTTCTTCGGCCTTGTCTTTATTGTATTTGAGTTTTGGGAGGTTTTCTCCATGATGGTGACATGTTGTGATCTTTGTGATAATGACGGTGCACTGGCATGAATAAGATATAGCACGCATCATAACAATAGTGGCGCAAGGCCTGATAAAAGGTAGAGCGCGCATCTCGATAATGATGCTTAATAGTTTGCGCTCGAGGTAGTTTACAAGCTATAAGAATAATGAAGCTTGCGCGCGAGGCGACTTACGAGCTATAAAATAATGAAGCATGCGCGAGTTGCGGCTTACAAGCTGTAAAAATAATAAAGCTTGCGCGCGAGGCGACTTACGAGCTATAAAAATAATGAAGCATGCGCGAGTTGCGGCTTACAAGCTGTAAAAATAATAAAGCTGGCGCGCGAGGCAACTTACGAGCTATAAGAATAATAAAGCTTGCGCGCGAGGCGACTTACGAGCTATAAGAATAATAAAGCTGGCGCGCGAGGCGACTTACGAGCTGTAGAAATAATAAAGCTGGCGCGCGAGGCGACTTACGAGCTGTAGAAATAATAAAGCTGGCGCGCGAGGCGACTTACGAGCTGTAAGAATAATAAAGCTGGCGCGCGAGGCGACTTACGAGCTGTAAGAATAATAAAGCTGGCGCGCGAGGCGACTTACGAGCTGTAGAAATAATAAAGCTGGCGCGCGAGGCGACTTACGAGCTATAAGAATAATAAAGCTGGCGCGCGAGGCGACTTACGAGCTGTAGAAATAATAAAGCTGGCGCGCGAGGCGACTTACGAGCTGTAAGAATAATAAAGCTGGCGCGCGAGGCGACTTACGAGCTGTAGAAATAATAAAGCTGGCGCGCGAGGCGACTTACGAGCTATAAGAATAATAAAGCTTGCGCGCGAGGCGACTTACGAGCTGTAAGAATAATAAAGCTTGCGCGCGAGGCGACTTACGAGCTATGATATGATGATAATGACTGGCCCACAAGGGCCTCTTCTGCCCAGGATGACTATCCCGGCTTGTCTTCAAAATAATAATGGAGGCACAAACGGCCGGATAATAATAATAATGTCATAGGCGTTTGTGCGGCTCGTAGCTGAACCTGCGAAAACACATCAACCTGAAGTGGATGTATGACAAGGTTCCCATCCTCGGGCAAATTATGAGGCGTGCCCAACCTATGTTGGCGCGTGGCCGTTTGGGATATTATTAGGCTCCCGACCTTTAAATTTGGCGCGTGGCCTATGGGTTTATGAGGATTCCCAACCTTTTAGTTTGGCGCGTGGCCTATGGGTTTATGAGGATTCCCAACCTTTAAGTTTGGCGCGTGGCCTATGGGTTTATGAGGATTCCCAACCTTTAAGTTTGGCGCGTGGCCTATGGGTTTGGGGATTCCCAACCTTTAAGTTTGGCGCGTGGCCTATGTGTTTGGGGATTCCCAACCTTTAAGTTTGGCGCGTGGCCTATGGTTTTGGGATTCCCAACCTTTAAGTTTGGCGCGTGGCCTATGGGTTTGGGGATTCCCAACCTTTTAGTTTGGCGTGTGATATGCGCCACGCGCAGATGTTTCCTGCGCAGATGTGATATGCGTGAGCACATGCGATGCGTGAGCATATGCGTGAGCACACGTGATGCGTGAGCATATGTGTGAGCATATGCGCGAGCATACGTGATGCGTGGGCATATTCGATATGCGTGAGCATGCGTGATGCGTGAGCATACGTGATGCGTGGGCATATGCGATACGCGTGAGCATGCGTGATGCGTGAGCATACATGTGAGCATATGCGTGAGCATACGTGATGCGTGGGCATATGCGATATGCGCCACGCGCATAGGTCTTGGCTTAAAGCCTCGACTATATTTTGTGGGTTGACCCGCCCCGCTCGATGTTAAGGCGGGTGCATACCCCCTTCAATAATCCCATGCGCGGCCCTGACCTGAAACCTCTACTATGTTTTGGCATGTGCTTTGCCTTAGTTGTGCTTAGGTATGTTATGGTCCAACTGCGCAATATGTGGGATGGATGCTGTGAGTAATTTGAGCTAAGGCTCATATTATTGGGCTAAGGCCCTGCCGTTTTAGAGTTAAAACTCGTCAACGCGTCTAAGCTTGAAGCTCACGCATGTATGTTTTACTTCGTTTTATTTTTAGTTTGATGTCAATATAATGTTGTCATATTGCTCAAATTAATAAAAGGAAGTGTGAAACATGTATGCAAAAAATCAAAATCAGGCTTTGCACACGCATTGCGGCGGAGTCGTGACTCGCGGGCGTGCATGCATGGTGGCGAAGCTTGATCCTTGGCAGTGCTCATGCGCGGCGGCGGAGAGGTGACTCGCGGGCGCGCATGCATGGCGGAGAGTTGCGTGGGCATGCATGGCGGCGAGTCTTTTGCGCAAAACCCACATGGTGGTTTCCGCGGAGTGAAAATTCACGGGCGCGCGTGCATGGCGGCCAGAGTCTCCGTAATCTAGACTCTAATTTTAAACCTAAAATCCAGGTCTGTAACCCAGATCTAGATCTGTAAATCAGATCTAGATAGATCTGAAGCTGGGAGCGAAGAGAATTTAAAACCATCACAGATCCGGAGGCTTGATAATCCGAATCAGGTAGTTTTCTTTTCTGGATCTACAAATCCTTTTCAGCTTCATTTTTGCACAGATCTGAAAACCTCTTTTTGATCTATGGATCTTTTTGAGCTTTAATAGAACAAGTCTTGGAGCCTCTTTCTGTAAACTTTCAGATCTGGGTTTTTCTTGGGAGAGATCTGAGAACCGAGATGAAGATCGAAGGGTAGTTCGTTGCCGTCCCACGGATGGCGCCAATGTCGAAACATGAGATGAAATCTGACCTGATCCAAGACGATGTTTCCACGGATGTCGAGATGAACGAGCTGCGCCTTGATCTTCTTCTCCGGTTCTGCTCGATATCTGCAATGACTTTTGAGGGTGTGGAGGTGACTGCTAAGAAATCTCAAGGATCTCTTGTTTACAGACACAAAAATATTGTGGTGGCTCTTATTGAGCATGACCCCCTAATAAGGAGGTGGAGACCTCCTTATATAGAGAGCCTCATGGCCACCATCATGGTACCCTAATGGGCCTAGCCCAGTTAGGGTTACCTCCACAAAACCCCCTCAGCCCAATAACATTGTATTAGTCCACATAATAAAATAAGCCAAACATAATAAATTTAGGGTCGTAAAACCGGGTTTAGTACCATACCCCTACAGAGCTCAATAACTTATTAGGCTAAGGGAGTAAGGGGCTATTTGAACCAATCACCTAGGTCATTAACAGAGTTGACCGATTCAAAGGCATCATTCAATATGTTTGTAAATCTGACTGATTTCGAATTGGTGAACTAAATTAAGAGGCTATCAAACAGACTAACAGAGTAACATTTATAATATGAACTACACATGTTAAAACGCGCATTGTTAATGAACATTTGTAGGTGACTATGGAAGGAGAACCATACCACAAACAATGCTTCAAATGTGCTCATGGAGGCTGCCCTCTTACACACTCATCATATGCTGCCCTTAATGGTATTCTTTACTGCAAACACCATTTTGCTCAACTCTTCATGGAGAAAGGAAACTACTCGCATGTCCTTGAGGCCGCCAACCGAAAGAGCAATGCCAAGCCGGAAGACGTTGCGCTTGAGCTGCCACCACCACAAGAGGATGGTCATGACGGCGATGGAGGTGGTGGTGGAGGTGGAGGTGAACCCGAGGATGATAGCCAACCCGAACCACCACCGGAAGAGGAGAAACCACTGGAAGATGACTAGTGATCCAAAATATATTCATATACTTAATATATACACACAAATCTTGGTTTCTTTGTTAATGTAACTTTGTCAAGACTGTTTTTTTAATTTTGTTGACCATTGAAATTGCGAGTTTTCAGTGGTTTTACTTTCAATTTTTTATTTTGTTTTGAAAGTTGATGACTTATAATGTGTAAACTTTTAAAATTCAAATATATACCAAGGAACTGTCTTGAGGAAATGTGTATACGTGTGAAATAACAAAAGTACTTATTGCTTCACTAATATTTTTTTTTTTGGAACGACCAACTAAGTAATGCTGGGTACTTCGTACGTGGCCCCCAATGGCTAAAGGTAGCCCGAGCCGGCCACGAGTCCGGACGGACGGAGCCCCTAGCGGTCCACCTATTGAGGGATTCCCTGGATAAAACCCGACCCTCACGCCCGCCAAACGGCATGACAGCAAGGAGCTGGTAAAACCGGGTGAGATCAGGACTCGAACCTTGGGAAGCCAGGGTCATCCCTCACATCTCCCATATAAATTGGTGATAGTGAAGTTTGAACCTCATACCTCTCACTAGTAAAGTGAGTGCTCTACCATTGAGCCACATCCAATTTATAAGCTTCATTAATAATTTAATTTCAGCAATGAAAATGAGAATAGTTAGTCGGCATTAAAATATTAATTAGTCATTGAATTTTTGATAATCTAGAGTATGACTTGTTGGGTGATAATAATTCGTACCGACAATTTAACTATAATGTTCTTAACTTTTGCTTTGTTGCTAAAAACAAACTTACTCGCGTAATTGTCATAGATTTACACTTGACTTCCATCCGATTCTGCTCACAAATCGATAATGCATGTTTTCTCATTTCGCTCATGATCTCATCCGTGTCAAGGAGTGAAATCAAATGTAAATTTTTATTAGTATACAAGTGTGATTCTCCTTATCGGACAATGAGGCTTGTATAAATACAAATTTTCTTGCTAATTAAGCCATAAATTTGATATCACAAAATAGGGACGATAACTTGGCATCGGATGAACGGTGTAAAATGACTTTTGATGATCACTAGGAGTTGGTCTTGTTTGAAAATGAAGTTTCAATAAATGCCTCTTGATGCGGTCACTACGATTGTCTTGTTTGAAAAATGAACCAGTAAACGACTAATTCATTGATTATGGTCCCGCTATACTCCTATATACATAGAGTGATGCTAAAATATTCATTATATGGTAGCCCCATGGTGTAGAAAAAGTGAGGCCTCATTAATAATTTTTTTTAGAAGTGACGAATGATTTTAATATACACAAACAATATCGAGAAAAATAGTACAGGAATGAACAAACCTTAAAATAACAACCCAACGATTTCTTCTATCAAAACTATGTCTTAATTTTTTTTTTTCCAAATGATCAACAAAGTCCAGCCACCTTAGTACACCAACTGGCAAATTGTCTTCTACGCCAACTATTCGGGTACACCCACAATCAAAATGTAAAATAAATAAATATAATATTTGACATTTGTGAGACTATAAATTTCACAATTTTTAAAGATTAATATAATTGTTTAAATAGATAAGAGTAGTAATGCGTCATATTTAAATATAATTGTAACATTAGATACTTATGTAACTCTTAAGATTTTTATAAAGTTTGGCTATACAAGTATATACGGATGTATCTAATACGAAACTAACTTAAAGTATATAATTATGAGAACCGCATAAGAATTTAATACATTGTGTATGAAGATATGATAGTTAGAAAGAGAGTTATCCAAGTTGAGTGGGTTAATTAATCTATAAATCACAAATAAAACAAAACAAAGGTACGATTGTTTATACTCATATTTGTTATTTACTATGTAACAGTTTATTTACTATATAACAGTTAAATTACTGAATAGAGAATATTTTATATTTAATGTGACATATTTTAGTTTTTGTATCTAATACATCATTCAGTCCCCGTCTTGTCAAACTTGAGAGCCTCGATGGGAACATTCTTGAGAACAATTTTAAATATACTTCTTGCGACTCAATACAATTAGACCCTCATATTTTAATATTTTCTTAAAAATTACTTTTGTCATTCATGTTAATTTTGATAGTTTTATCACTCATTCACTCTAAATGGGAAATTAATTACCAATCATATGATATTTATTTAAGTCACTGATCTTTTAACCTGTATGTTATGGAGGCGTCATCCATGTTGTATGATAAAATGACATTGTGAAGACACTCCCTTAAACAAAGTTGGTGCTATGGAGGTCTAGCGCCATCTACATGACGGCACCATCCAAATTGTTGGTGGGTGTCCACCCCACGAACAACCAATCACAGATTATTTTTTTGTTTGTTTTGTTTTTTCTTCTCTTTTAAATAATTTAATAATTGTTTTAATCGGGTTGTAACTAGTTGACTCATAATCGAGATGACTAGTTATCTTGTGATAGTGATGTGGTGTGACAACCTAGTTTTTCCACACACAACCTTTAAAAGGATAAATAACGGATTTTCTAGAGACACCGAGGGGGGGTTGCTAAAAAAACCGTATACGCCCAGCGTAGGGCTATACGTAGGGGTGAGCATTTCACTGGTCACACCCGTGAACGCGTCCCGTATTCCATATACGGTCCGGGATCCAGGTTTGAAAATTCCATCTAAACGGGAAACGGTTCGGTCCGGGTCATCCTCGGCAGAACAATGATGGAACCCGCGAAGCAATCCTTCTCCGGTTATATCCTAATAGATAGAAGCAATACATTAGTTCTTCTCGCCTTACTTTTCTGCCTAAAGTTTATGTTGACTAACATTGTGTTATGTGGCATAATATTATATATTCAGGTTCAATATCTAACGTTTCATATGACATCACATGCTTGAGGTTTTTAATATTTTCTATATGCAAATGTTGTAGGTTCTTATATTCAGCGTGATATTAAAACACTTGTTTACTAAAGCATAACATCGCATATTTGTGTAGGAAATCACGTTTTTTTAGTTGTGCTGGAAGTTAAGAATGGGCATAAAGGTATGTAAACATGGTTCGTGGGTAACCCGCTTAAAACCTGTTCCAGAAACCGTTTAAAACCTAGCCGACCTATATGGTAATGGTCCGATTCCGGGTTTGAAAATCCCTTTTAAATGGTTCCGGGTTTGAACCGGTTCTGGTCCGGGTCGTACCCGTTGCACACCCCGGCTATACGAGTGAGGTCCTATACTCTCCATAGGGGTAGGGGGGGGGGTGTTTGTGTGTTTGGTATCCCTAGTATGACCCATAAATAATCATGAGGCTATATAAATATATGTTAAAATCCATTTGGTGTTGTGTTGGTACCATAGCCATAGATTTAAGTTGAAAATAACAAGAGGAGAATGATGTCGAAAAGGAAGTAAAGGAATGCGTGTTGCCCAAGAAAAACATCATTGTTACCTAATATTTCCACTCCACTCACCTTCCACATGTCACATGACTTTTATTTGTGCTATATACATAACAACGTGTTTTTAATATTATTAAATAGAACTCGGATAAATAATAAAGGAAATTTCAGTGTGCAAGTTATCCATGGTGGTTTTTTTAATGACTAATTTCTTTTTAAGTTTTGTTAAGTCTTCCAAACTCTTTTTAACATAAGACGTTTAAAGGTTTTATATTTATTAATAGACCACCACCCTTATTGGTTATGGTGGTTGACCATGCTATCTACAATCATATTTGATATTATGAAAGGAAAAAAAAGAAAAGAAGAAAAGAGGGTAAGAGTAAAATCATGAACGTAGTTGTGGGTTTGTATATGTTTATGACTTGATGCTTATTGATGAGATCAATGTTTCACTTTCGGTATTTGTTTAATGTGGATGATGCTCTCATTTGGGTCCGGACCAATGGGTTTAGACCCAACATGTTGGCCCACGATGATACCTCTCTCTCTACCGACTTTCTTTGTCTCTTCCAATCTACAAACAAACATGTAAATATCATGTTTGTGTATATATTGTCATTGTATAACACAAAACGCGTAAACTAACTTCCCCGTCTAAGTGTGTTTGGGGCTTCATATTGTGGATCTTCTAATGTGCTGTTAGGAATGAAAAATGACACATCACCACCGCCAAGACGACTTAAAATCACAATAGTCATTTTTCTTTGCACTGTTATACATACAGACCCCCTAAGTTTAGTTATGAAATCTTTATTGCAACATTAAAAGACGTTTTAATTTTTCTAAATTGTTAAAAAGAGGTGTATTCTAATTTTATATATCTTAAACTGTTAGATGATAAAATGAACTGTCATTTATACGAATATTAGTTGGCCACATACATAATAATAATAATAATAATAATAATAATAATAATAATAATAATAATAATAGCAGCAGCAGCAGCATGCAAAATAAAATAAGTTATCATGGGATACAACTTAATTTGGAAATGTTTCTTATTAGTTATATTATCGAAGCCAACTAGGATTAGAAAAATAAAAGAACTAAACTTCTTGTATTTTTGTACGTTGTTACCAAACTAACTTTTTTTCTAATTTAGCCGTGTGATCATATTCTTATTTCAATATGTTTTGATCCATAAATGAGAATTGTAATTATGTATTCTTATTAACTTAATTAATTATTTATACATCCCATTATTAACTAATTTCAGACATAATAAATTCAATTCAAATAAAGTAACATAGTTTATATTTTCTCAGGCAAAATTAAAATTCAATTCAAAGTTAATATTGTGTACGTAGGGCGACAAGGTGAGGTTTGTAAATAATTTTGATAATAAGGATGGAAGAGGCATTCTCGGGTACCCCTTGGCGGGTAGCCTTTGGTAAGCGAGTACACCGCCACCAGCCAAGCAGGTAGCGCTGAAACCATGTTAAGTTGGTTATAGTAGCCGAGAGGAAAGATGAGGAGAGAGAGAGACGAATGTGTTTGTGGGTGGAGAGGATAGAGAGACAGATGGCTGGTAAACCGTAACACCACCGCTGGTGATGAATGCTCAATAGGCACCTTCAATTTGCGATGAGTTGTCGAAAAGGTGTTGGAGAAACACCCCCACCCCCACCCCAAGCAAGTCATCTCTCATTTTGATACACGCACAACTTACTAATTTAGTTTACTTTTTAACGACATTAGGAGAGATGGTTGGCGTCTCCCGTAGGATTGAAAGCAGTACCAAAATTTGCATGAAATACCGATATCGAACCAAACTTTTTAGTAAATATTTCAATTTTTTGGGATTGGTATCGATTTCATCCCGAGGTCATCCCGACCTGACAGGGAGGGAAACAGCTTTTGAGCTTATCTGCAACACATCCGGCTAAGATAAAACATTATATGCAAATTGCGTTGTAGCTTCTACAAAGCAGTCCCCTATCACTTCAATCCATTTCTTAATAGGTTCGATCTACCTAGAGTCATTCACATACTAAGTTGTTTTTCCATTCATCTTCTCCAGTTTTTTTAAACTTATAACAATTATCAAAATTTTATCAGCCCTTACTTTATACTAAACTAATACCGAACCTTACTATTTATCTACATATTTAAACATATGAAAAAAATTCCGAATTTATATGTGATCCAACCTAACCAAACCATACATGATTGTAAAAATCGTGTTTAGATACCGATTACTCAACAAATAATCTCCAAATACCCCGTCTAAACTAAGCACTTATAACTCCTCAGTCGATCGAGTTAACGGTGCTTATCACATGTCACCCATGTTACCATGTACAAATTTATTAAAAATAAATCGTTTCATACTTGTAACCGAGTATAACCTTCCTGAACATTCCAATGAAGTTGTATAAATTAGATTTTTTTTAATTTTTTTTAAGATACTACTGTTAAGGTGTCCCATTATATAACATAAAAAAACAATTTATAAAACAATAAAAACAATGGATTTCATGTACAAGTGTACCAAACTTCGTTAAATTAATATTTCATTAAATAAGTAGTTGGTATTCAATGTAAGAGTAAATAAGCGTGTTATATTATACTCTGACGCAATAAAATCCAAACAAAAACGCATTGGTCTTCAGTCTTCTCCCATGAACCATCTTTGAATCTTCGCATCATCTTCTCCATATTATTCTTATTATTATTATTATTTAAACTTGAATCAGACACAAGGGTTCTTGTTCTTCAGATCGTTAGCTGGGTAATAAGAGATTATCTGGTAATTGTTTCACTTCACTCTTTTTTGTGTTAATTGAGCTTGTTTTGATAATTCAGATGTGGGTTTCAAAGATTAGGGCTTTCTGCTCTCTGATTTGTGATTATTTTGCTTGAATTTGGAATTTGTTCTGTTTGACCCAAAAGTCAAAATTGATGTCTGTAGATGGAGTATATAGTATATACTATCAACTATAAAGTAAAAGTATTATCCATCAAGATTCGACTGTGAAGAGGTAGGTACCAGCAAAGTCCAGTTGGACCCGCAAGACACACCTTGAAAAGGTACGTCTGCGCAAAGACCAACTGGTTCCGCATGACCCACCATGCTCAGAGAGATGAAGACCTTACGCGTAGTACGCCAGCTGTTTCCGCAGGAAAAGCCTCCCAGTGGTAAAGTACCCCGCCTGTTCCCGCAGCTGCGGATACAAGCCATGAGGGAAGGCTACCCGCACTAATAGTAAGGCTACACGCACAAGGCACTAACTCTTAATAATTCAGTAATGTCACCTGAAGAAGGAATGAGCAAGGCGGGAATACTCCCGCCCAAATGAGCCAGTCCGTACGCTTCTGGAAGATCTTTTGTACTATACCTGCCAAGGTATGGACAAAATAGACAAGATCTGACCAAAGCAGCCCATGAACCAATCACAGGGTGACAGCTCACCGACAACAGTACGAGGAGGAGCACGTTCTAGTACAAAATGTCACTATCAGCCGCTGCCTACCCACCAACCCTCATCGTGGCACGTATATAGCCTGTAGTTGGTGGAAAAGGAATAGTACACAGCCGGCCATGTCACTATCAGCCGCTGCCTACCCACCAACCACCAGCATAGCACGTACGTAGCCCACAGTTGGTGGAAAAGGAATATTATACAGCTGGCTGTACCTGCTTGGAAACCTACCTTCGGCTATAAATACTACAACACCTTGGAACGGTATCATCATCTTATAGGATCACATATCATCTGATATTATCTTATCTTCTCTAGCTATTTCTTTTAATATACACTTATATTCAAAGCAATCTAGTCTGATTCTCACGCCGGAGGGTGGTCACAAGGAGGTCCCCCCCCCTTCTCAGTGACGAGCTCACGGTGTCTGTTTTGCATGTCATCAGAAGAATAACCATCTTCGCCGGACCTAACCCTCGTGGGAAACATCTACTTAACCCTAAGATTATCCGTAATCTGCCGGGGTCACTTAGTGTTTCTTCATTGGCGCCATCCGTGCATAAAAGCTAGAACTAATTTTCTCAGTTTTTTCAAAACCTCTGGAAAGATGGTTAAGGTTACTCCGATGCCAAGGCCAACGAGTGACCAAGAAACTCCGGTAACCACAACCCCAGCTACTGGGGGGAACACCGGCGAGTACACAATTTTTACAAACACTACCCCGGTTACCCAAGCCGGGGCAAGTGCAGTAAACAATCCTTCACTGGGATTCACCGATACCCAGTTGGAGAGACAACAGACGAGGCTCCCCCGCCAAACACTTGATCAAGTTAAAGCGTGGGCGGAAGCACGTCAGAAGGAATTCCAAGCTGAGTTGGATGAACGCTTACGTTCACTCCAACAGGCTGACGAATTCGGAAGCACTCAACATCTCAACATGAGCAATGAGTGCGAGTACTTGGACGATGATTGGGAGGAGTCCGACAGTGACGCAAACCCTCGTCATAGGGCGAAAGGGAAGCGCAAGGAAACGGACTTCCAACCGAGAAAGAATTTTGGAGAAACCTTCAAACCAAGGAACGCGGGGGGAAACCCACGTGACTTCTCCAAAACCTTTAGACCAACTGTTGCAAATGCGGGAACGTCCAAGTTTGCAAGGGACATTGCGGAAGCAATCGCCCCGAAGAGTGCCAAACAGATGTCCAACATCGGCACTTATGATGGTATATCCGACCCAGACGATCACTTGAACAGATTCATAGCGGGAGCAACCGTCAGCAACTGGACGGAACCCACGTGGTGTTATATGTTCCAGATGACGCTGGTTGGAGCGGCCAGGGCGTGGTTTGATCGTTTACCGGTCCACCACATCTATGATTGGGCGGACTTCCAACACAAGTTCAGCCAGCACTTCAGTCAACAGAGGAAATATACTGAAGAGCAGTGGACGATCCTCAACTGCGTTAGAGAGGAGGATGAATCTTTACTAGACTTCATCACTCGCTTCAACTCGAAAAAGCTGAGTCTGGGCACCATAAGCGAAGATCTTGTTCGCGCCGCTTTCATCCAGGGCGCCGAATACCCAGAGCTTATCCGCACGTTGACGGGTAAAGACGGCATGCCATCCACATGGGATGCCATCATGACGGCGGCCAAGCGCGTTGCCGAAACGGAGAAGCAACTGGGTAGGGATCTTCCCTAGAGTACAAACCTCTACACGCAGAGGACTAGAGAAAACAACGTCCGGACCGCCCGGCAAAACAAAAAGAGGAAGCTAGGTATTTGGCAGTCAAGGGTAAACTTTGACACCTCATCCAGCTCTCGCCCTCTAGTAGGCGGAAGGGATAACACGCACCCATCAAGCCGAAACCCCCGGTGGACGCCACTCACCAAAAGCGTCACGGAGATATTTGCCACCGAAAAACTCCCATGGCCAAAAGCTCCAATGATCCGGCAGCGACATAACGCGGATTAGAGCAAATCCTGTGACTTCCACGGGACAAAGGGTCACACCACTGAGGAGTGTACATCCTTGAAGAATATTGTTGAAACATTCGTCAAGGATGGAAAACTTACACACCTTGTGGCATCAATCAAGAATGGAGGGAGGATTGATAACCGATACAAAGGCAACGGACGAAAGCCCGTTGACATCAGCATCCACATGGTTCATAGTAACGTCAGAGGAAGAAAAAGACGAATGACAGAACCATGCGCGTGGAAGGAAGCTGAGGTGCGCTTCCCGCGAGTGCCAGGAGGACCCAGCAAAGAAGGCCCTATCGTCATCAAAAGCCAGCTGGGGCACTACATCACTTCCCGCACTCTTGCTGACAACGGCGCCTCGTTAACGGTTATGTACAGGCAGTTCTTCGACAAGCTAGACGACGAAGACAAGGAACGCCTGGAAACGGTCTACGCCTCGATGGAAGGGTTCGACGGCAGCACAAACACCTCCTGGGTATCCTATCTTTCCCCGTCACTCTCACGGACGGGAAACACTCCCGCACAGAAGACGTGGACTTTGTCGTAATGAGGAAGCCACACCACACATACGACATTCTCTTCGGGAGAGACGGGATGGCAAGATTCAATGCCGTGGTATCTTCAGTCCACGGCATGATGGGATGGCCAACAGCTGAGGGTGTAGCGATGATCACCGGTATTCCCCAGGTATGCATCGCATCCGTCTCATCTAAACCCAAACCAAAGATGGCTAAACCAACCATCACCGAACCAGAAGAATGGGCCTTCAATGGCAAATACCCTGACCAGGCTGTTACCATTGGCCCAACAGTCACTGATCCTACGCGCACCTTACTCAAACGCTTACTACACAAAAACGCTGACATCTTCGCGTGGACACCAGCTGACATGACTGGTGTACCTCGAAGTAAGGCAGAGCATAGGCTCAAGTGTGACCCGGCTTTTACGCCAGTCATACAAAAGCGCAGAGTAATGGGGGCGGAACAAGCTAACGCGTGTAGAACCCAATTCAAGGAACTCCTTGACGCGGGCATCGTACGCGTTAGCAGGTATCAAACATGGGTTGCAAATCCCGTCATGGTACCGAAATCTAACAAACAATGGCGCATGTGCATAGATTTCAAAGACTTAAACAAAGCATGCCCCAAAGATTATTTCCCGTTACCCGAAATTGACCTTAAGGTAGATTCGTTAGCACCATTTCGCCATAAATGCTTCATTGATGCGTATAAGGGGTACCATCAAATCCACATGGCCGTTGACGATCAGGACAAAACCGCATTTCGGACGCCCGATGGCACATTTTGTTATCAAATGATGCCATTCGGACTTAAGAATGCCGGGTCCACATACCAACGCCTGATGGACAAAGAGTTTCATGCCCAAATTGGGAGGAACTTGGAAGTCTACATGGATGACTTGGTCATCAAAAGCCATGAGCCAGAAGCGATGTTGAAAGACATCGAAGAAACTTTCAACACGCTCAGAAAGATAAACATGAAGCTCAATCCGAGCAAGTGTTCCTTTGGGATGGAAGAAGGGAAGTTCTTAGGAGTCATTGTTACTAAAGATGGCTTCAGAGCGAACCCTGAAAAGGTCGAAGCCATTATCAAAATGGAATCACCTACTACCATCAAGCAAGCTCAGACACTGAATGGACGACTAGTCGCACTTAACCGCTTTTTGGCAAACCATGCGGATAGGTCGTTCCCATTCGTGTCAACATTGAGAAACTGTTTAAAGAAAACGCACTTCCGCTGGACACCAGAAGCGGAAACAGCTTTTCAGGAAATTCGGTCACGCTTGATCGAACTCCCAACTCTCACAGCACCAGAAGCGGGGGAGGAATTAATCCTATACCTTTCCGCCACAGATAGAGCAACCGGGGCAGTCCTGCTAGTAGAGCGAAAAGGCATCCAGATGCCAATCTACTATGTTAGCCGTGTCCTAACAGACGTAGAAACCCGGTACTCTACCCTGAAAAAATTAGTCTTAGCACTTGTACAGGCTTCACGCAGGCTAAGAAGATATTTCCAAGGTCACCCAATCACCATTCTCACCAACTTCAAACTTGCAAACGTTCTAGGCAAACCCGAATTGTCAGGAAGCCTAGCCAAATGGGCAATAGAATTGGGAGAATACGCGATAAAGTACAAGCCGAGACCAGCCATAAAAGGCCAGGTCTTTGCCGACTTTATTGCAGAAGTCCCCGCTTCGCGGGAGAAAGAGTGCCAGGAGGAGGCTCAACCCTCTCCAGCACAGGACATCGATGATGTCTGGCGACTCTACACTGATGGAGCAACCAACAACGAGGGTTCAGGCGCAGGGTTGAAACTAACCAACCCAGCAGGCCAAGAATACACTTACGCTATTCGACTGGATTTTCCAAGTACGAACAACGAAGCGGAGTATGAAGCATTCTTGGCCGGGCTGAGAATTGCGCGTAAGATGGGAGTGAAAAACTTGGAAGCCCACGTGGATTCCATGTTAGTAGCCAACCAAATAAACGGGACGTACACGGCCGTGAACGACACAATGGCCCTGTACCTCGCACAAGCAAAAACCCTTATGCGCGATTTTAACGATTGTAAGGTCATACACGTCAAGCGTAGCGAAAACAAATCTGCGGATGCGTTAAGCAAGCTTGCATCATTAGCCTTCACCCACTTGGGAAAGGACATCCGCATTGAACTCCTTGGAGCACCATCAGTCCCGCACAAGGAAATCCGTGTCATCCAAACCGGCACAGAAACGTGGATGACACCAATAATAAATTACCTTGCGGCGGGTATACTACCAGAGTCAAAAACACAGGCAAGAAAAATACGCTGTAAAGCACTGAACTATCAACTCATCGATGACATCCTTTACAGACGTAATTTTCTTGGCCCACTCCTAAGATGCGTGGACAACCAAGATGCTGGCTACCTCCTAAGGGAAGTGCACGAGGGCATCTGTGGAGTACACGCAGGTCCACGCGCTGTTGTAGCTAAGCTAAACAACGCGGGATACTTTTGGCCGGGGAAGCATACGGATGCGCTGGCATACATCAGAAAGTGTAGGTCTTGCCAACTCTACGCACCCAACACGCATTGCCCGAAGAATGAACTTGTTCCAGTCACCTCTTCATGGCCATTTCAGAAGTGGGCCATCGATGTGACAGGCCCATTTCCCACAGCAGCAGGGAACGTTCAGTTTCTAGTGGTAGCCATCGACTACTTCACCAAGTGGATAGAAGCAAAACCCTTAGCCCAAACAACCGCAAAACATATCAAAAAATTTATTTGGGAATTTATTATTTGTCGTTTTGGACTTCCACAGAATTTGGTGAGCGATAACGGCACCAACTTTGCTGACAAGAAGCTACAAAAGTGGCTGGAAGAACTTCAAATCACCCACACCTTTACCTCAGTGGCGCACCCGCAGGGTAATGGTGAGGTGGAAAAAGCAAATAAGAGCATCGTCGACGGCATAAAGAAAAGACTCTTGGAACACAGATCCGGCTGGGTGGACGAAGTTCCACACGTCCTTTGGGCAAACAGAACGCTGAAAAAGGCAAGTACGGGAGAAACCCCGTTCAGCCTCACTTATGGCACTGAAGCCATGGTCCCGGTCGAAATTGGTCTACCCTCACCAAGGGTCTTGACTCAGCCAGAAGACAATGATGCAGAAAGACGGTTAGACCTTATGCTAACCGAAGAACGCAGAGACTTAGCCGCAGCGCGTGAAGAGAATTACAAGCGACAAATGCAAAAATACTACAACACGCGGGTAAAACTCTGCAACTTCAATCTAGGAGACTACATATTGCGTAACAACGAGGCTTCGAACCAAGAGCGCCCAGGAAAGCTGGCCCCGGTCTGGGAAGGACCATACATTATCAAAGAAGTTTTGGGAAAGGGCGCATACCGGCTCGAAAGGCTCGATGGCACCCCCATCCCAAGAACATGGAATGGAGCTCAATTACGCAAATGTTACATGTAGATCAATTCCAAACTTGTAAAGAAAAGGCCTAGAGCCACTTCTAATGGAAATGATTCTCCTTTATCACATTGTGTTGATAGCCTTACCTTTATACTTATGAACTTTCCACACTGATATGCCGGTA
Source organism: Bidens hawaiensis (assembly GCF_021521415.1). Taxonomy (NCBI): domain Eukaryota; kingdom Viridiplantae; phylum Streptophyta; class Magnoliopsida; order Asterales; family Asteraceae; genus Bidens; species Bidens hawaiensis. Next base: position 1,351,736 of record NW_027491327.1, read on the forward strand.
TTCACCGCATAAATAAGTGTGAAAAGAAGTAAGTCGTTGCGTGTGAAAGGCGGCAAAACCCACATAAGCATAAAAACGGTAAAAATTTCTAAGGAAAAGATGAGGAAAACCTTCACGCAGGTCAGATATAGGTAAAGTTTAGCCATCCTACTAAGTGAAAGTGACGGTCTTACCCGCACAATCACGAAAGTGGAAGCAAAACTTTAACCTATTATCTGCCACGTTGAAAGGTTAACTTATCCAAAGTACTCAAGAAATTGCTAAGTTAAACTAAAATATGCGTTAAACAAAACATATAAGGTTTACAAGGCAATGCATTAACAAATAATTTATATTCCATCAAAATTCAAATATTACAAGAATTGCTGGGCATATACCCGCATACAAAAATATAAATCTATTCTAACAGTGGGAAGGGATCTAAAGGATCAAGCTTCAGGACCACTCCCGCTTGAACCCGCACCATCAGTTGAGTGTGGCGGTTCAAGGAAAGCCTTGAGAATAGCTAGCCCATCATCAGCAGCAGCAATCTCGTTCACCTTCCCTACCACCGGATGCGGGAAGGCAGCATACTGATTCACTGCCTGGTCATAAGCAGCTTCAGTATCCACGTCATAAAGAGGGAAGTTGGAAGGCGGGATGCCTTGTTCAACAAACCCTAGACCAAGCAGGAACCCAGCCTTTTCCCCATCCTCATGAGAAGCGTTGAGGGCTGCGCTCATGGCATCGTCATAGGATGTGTTCGTGAGAACCCGATGCACAACCTACAAAATAAAAATATATTAAAAACTTTTCTAAGTATAAAGAAAAGCGTGAAGAAACTACGGAACTACGCATACCTGCGACAACGCTTCTTGTAGAAGCCACTCCTTGGTGACCAGAGCCTCCTGGAGGGCAGCTTGAGCTTCATCACGGGCGCGTTCGGCTTCGTTTTTAGTAAGGTTGGCAAGCAACACATCTTTAGCTGCATCCTCTTCAACGCCCTTCAGCTTACGCTCAGTGTGGTCAAGCATGCCCCTCTGGTCCAAGATCTCTTGGAGCTTCTTGGCGTCTTCCATGGCCAAGGCATCATGAGCCTGTTGGAGCTTCTCTAATCTGGCCTTAAGTTCTTCAACTTCAGTGTGTAGAGGCTCAGCAACAGCTTCAGCCTTGGTGGCCCTTTCGGTTGCGTTCCGTGCAGTCTCCTTAGCCAACCTAAGCTGTTCGTTAACAGCTTGGGTAGCCTTGGAACGGGTCTCGAGCCGGGCCTGAACTTCAACCTCGAGGGCCTTGAAGGCCTTTTCCAACTCCGCAGCAATGGCGGCAAGTCTCCTGTTCTCCTCCCGGATAGCCCGCGCCTGAGCCACTTCCTGGCTACGCGCCGTCTTTAACTTGTCGTTTTCACGACAAAGCAACTCGACGCGCGGCTGCATCCGGGCAAGGAGAATCCGAAGCTCATTCGTCAGCCTACCCTCCTGGTAGCTAGACATGGCTTCCCCCAACGCACCACTTGGGGCGGCGTGGCGTGCCCATTCGACACAATCCGCAGCAGTCCGGAGGGTCGTTCCCCGGCGGATACTCCACCGAGGAGCGTACACCTCGTTGGAATCACGAACTGCAATAAAAAAAACAGTTAAAAAAAAAGATGATAAAAGGGATAAGGCCAAAATATCCCCACGCACATGTAGGGTCGACAACAGGTCGATAGGCACCAAACCCATCACCTGAACCCAAAGGATATCCATCCAAAAGGTCAAGGAGATGGGAATGAGGCAAAGATGGACTAGAAGAGAGAGAGGGCTTATTTATAATCCAAGTTGTTGCATGCGGTTTTCTTGACATCATGACTTTTAAAAGTAAAACAAAAATAAATAGATAGGGCCTATCTAAATCCAAGTTGCTCCATGGGGCCTTCATGGAAATAATATTGCTATTTAATTTTGTCACCTGGATTGTTTGAACTTGATTAGTTTTGAGGAATTTAAATTTATTACTTAAAAAAGACAGGAATTTAAATTTATTACTGAAAAAAGTTAATTACACGAAAGGTTTATATGGTATGCTTCAATAATAGAGTGAGTGACTTGGGTCCCTAGGTATTGTAAACAATTTTAACAAGGTAAATTGGAAATAAATAATCCTAACTTTTGTGTATTGGTTGATAATAATCCCAACTTTAAAAATCACTACAATTGGTCTCAACTTTCAACTATTTTTGTCTCAATGGACCTCCGTTAAAAAACACTTAACGCCGTTATGTTTTTTTCCTGAATTTCAAATGATGTTTTAGGGCTTTTGATCGAAAGAACGATATGATTCGACTGATGTAAAACTTATCTCGAAACGGTTATTCAAACGACGAAACAATGTTTCAATTCGGGTGTTTGAATTTCCAATTAACAAAAATCAAGTCATTTGAAAACTGTTTGGATAAAGGTAGTGATTTTTTTTGTAAATTTGGGGAAACTTTGTTTGCCCTAATTTATTTTTTAATATTTGTTGAATTGGTTGTGAATAGAGAAGAAAGAAAACTGTAATGAAAGGCATAAAAAATATTATTTAATTGAAAATGAGAGAAATGTAATGGTATTTATTTTAATTATAGAAATAGGGATGAGGGATGGGTCGAGAATGCTCTAAAAGCATTCTCATCCCACCCCTTATCCCTAAACCAAAAATTACACTAAAACTCACTATATTTTCTCTCTCTATTTCAATTAAATAATACTTTTTATACTTTTTATCATTACCTTTTCTTTTTCCTTCACTCACAACCACTTTTAAAATATATTAAAAAATTATAGCAGATGAACCGTAACTTTTCAAATATACAGAAAAATCACTACTTTTTCTAAAATATAAAAACTCTTCACTCACAACACCCTAAATCACTCTCTAAATTATAAAAACACACCTCACATAAAATGAGTGGTTGGATGAGAATGCTCTAAGACTGGTGAAACATTTCAGTCTTTTTTTTTTGTTGCTTTCTTTTTTTATTTTGAGTTATTATTATTTTTATTAATTTTTAAGGGAATTTTTTATGCTACAAATCCTTTTTATTTTTTTCATTTATATCCCTATTTATAGAATAATTTGACTCTGATTTTTATCCGGCCTAGGGTATTTTAAAGTGGTGTATGAGATACAACGGATCCAATCATTCCAAATCTTCATTCAGTATTTCTGTTTAATATGATTAAAGGAGACTTTGAAAAGTAAACTCAAAATAAAAAAGAGAGGTGACCCATTTACTATCCAAGTTGTTGCCTTTCGTGAATCATAACCTTTGTAAAGTAAATCCAAATTAAAGAGAGAGATGGCCAATTTAGGATTCAAGTTGTGCATGTGGCGTTGTAGAAATTTCTTTGTTGCTTTTGTTATTATTATTAACATTTGAAAATGAAATTTGGCCCCACAACGTAGCAATATTGATTTTTTTTTATTTGAGTCGTTTTACTTTACAGCTCTTGTGGTTCACATCTTGCGATCAATAATTCAATATATCCTACTTTCTTTGCAATCAGCTGGTGATCATTTCTTTCTCAAAAATCAAAGAGACTTGATAATTCAGTATCTCATCCCAAGCACACCTTTAATGGCTTCTTCAAGTTCATCTGCTAACAACAAGTACGATGTGTTTCTGAGTTTTTGTGGCGAAGACACCCGCAAGACCTTTGTTGATCATCTTTACACAGCTCTTGATCAATGGGGCATATGCACCTTCAAGGATGACGAGAGACTCGAGAAAGGAAAAAGGATCAACGATGAGCTCTTACAAGCCATTGAGGACTCGAGAGTCTACATTATTGTATTTTCCAAACGCTACGCATCTTCATCATGGTGCTTAAACGAGCTACTGAAGATCATGGAGTGTCATAAGACGAATGGGCGTATTGCTTTCCCCGTTTTCTACGATGTGGATCCCTCTGAAGTCCGAAAACAAACCGGATCGGTCGGAGAAGCCTTTGCCATACATACGAACAAGAATGAGTCAGAAGTTGGAGAGTGGAGAGAGGCTCTTAAAGATGCAGCCAATTTGTCTGGTTGGGATTTGAGAAAGACCGCTGATGGGTAATCCTTCAATATCTGACGTACCTACTGTCAAATTATAAAAGTAAAAGTTAGTCATGTTGAAATAAGAACAGTAAAACATGAGATATGACACTTGCATTACAATTAGTGCATTATAGACCTAAAAAATATCATTCATGTGGCTTCTTGTGCAAGTTAATTGAATCCCTTCTATGATTTACAGGCATGAAGCTAAAGTCATAAAATTAATTACTGAGGAGGTTTCACTCAAGCTACGTCCCATTGATATAAACATTGATGCAAGCTTAGTAGGCATTAAACAAAGGATGCAAGATCTTGATTCGTGTTTAAAAATTGGTTTAAAGGATGTACGCATGATAGGGATCAAGGGCATGGGAGGTGCCGGGAAGACCACTTTGGCTCGAGCTATTTTTGATAAAATAGCATTTGACTTTGAAGGCCGAAGCTTTGTTGAGAATGTGAGGGAAAAAGCCTCACGGTCAGGTTTGGAGAAGTTGCAAGAACAAGTGCTTAGAGATGTATTAAATAATAAAGACATTACTGTAAGCGGTGTTCATGAAGGAAAAAGGTTGATGAAAAAGATGTTGCGTGGAAAAAAAGTTCTTGTTGTTCTTGATGATGTGAATCATAAAGACCAGCTTGAGATGTTAGTTGGTGATACTTCTTGGTTCGGGCCAAGAAGCAGAATTATAATCACAACTAGAGATGGGCAGGTGCTTGAAGCACACAAAGTGGAATGGAAACGTGATGTCAATCTTTTAACGAACGAGGAAGCAATTTGCCTCTTCAATAGGCATGCATTCAGGAAAGATAAACCACCTAAAGAGTTCGAAAAGCATTCACAAAAAGTCTTAAGTTACGCTTCTGGTCTTCCTTTAACAATCAAAGTTCTGGGTTCAGATTTGTGTGGTAAAGATGCTAGTGAATGGGCAGATGCACTAGAGAGACTCAAAACAATTCCGTTGAAGGAAACTCTTAAAATATTGGAGCTAAGTTATGAAAATCTTGAGGAAGATTACAAGGAAATATTCCTGGATGTGGCGTGCTTCCTTCGAGGTTGGGAGAAAGACGATGCAATAAGAATGCTTGAAAGCTCCGGATTTTATGCTAGAAGCGGTTTAAGAGTTCTTGAGCAAAAATCTCTAATAACAATTTCAAAAAACACTTTTAGTGGTTCAACTACTATAACCATGCATGACCACTTAGTAGAAATGGGCATGAATATTGTACGTCGTGAGCATCCAGAAGAGCCCAAAAAACATAATCTATTATGGGTTCAGAAAGAAATCGAACATGTCTTGTCTGATAACACGGTAAGAGTCAAATCTATTTGTAAGATGGAGATGAAATACTCACAATTTTTTCATTAGTTATAACATAGCTTTTACGGTCATTCTTGAATTATAGGGTAACGAAGCAGTAAGATGTATAGATCTTGAAAACACTCCTAGTATTTATTTGGAAGGTCTTGGAAACATGAAGAAACTTAGATGCCTAATTGTGGACAGGGGAGCGTTCACAAATGGTTTTAATGGCTATGTGAAGATTGACGAAGCTCGCCTACACTTTCCAAATTCGTTACGATATTTGTTTTGGTACAACTACCCCCACTGGTGTTTACCCAAAACGTTTGAAGCAAATAATCTTGTTGCACTTGAAATGCGTAGAAGCAATATCGTACAGCTTTGGGAAGGAGGAAAGGTAATATGGTTGATTGGTTGTTATTTAATGGTAACAGCTTACATTTACCTTTTCTTGTTCTCTTTTCATCTTGTGATAGGCTATGAAGAAGCTCAAATTCCTTGACTTGGTTATCTCAACAACATATTAACGCCTTTTGTTTGTTTTTCATCTTGTAATAGGTTATGGAGAAGCTCAGATTCCTTGATTTGGGTCGTTCAAAGTTGAGGAGCCTTGACCTTGGGCTGACTCCCAAACTCGAGAGGTTAAATCTTTTTGGTTGTTATGATTTGGTAAAAGTTGACGTGGACGGGGGATGCCTAAAAAGCCTTGTCTACTTAAACTTAGATTACTGCAGCAGTTTGAAGTCTGTATCTTTTATCGAGCAGTTGGAATCACTTGTGGTTCTAAATATATGTGTATTAGGTCTGATGGAATTCCCGGGTTGTATAGTCACAGGGCACTCCAGCAATAGTTTGCAAGTGCTGGATCTTTCAAATAACCCCAATATATCAAAAATACCCTCATCAATTGGAAATCTTCATAAACTTGTCTCTCTATATCTTAACCTTGACTCCAGTGGAATAGAGGAATTGCCAGAGGAACTTGGCCAATTGGAATGTTTAGAATACCTAAATTTAACTTCTACAAATGTTAAACATCTCCCTAATAGCATTTGTATGTTGAAACGTCTGAAAATCCTACTTCTTAGGGATTGTCGTAGTCTTGAGAAATTACCTGAGGAATTGGGTAATTTAGGATGTTTACAGTGGTTAGATATTAGTGGTACCGGCATAACTCATCTTCCACAAAGCATTTCTTTGATTAAAGGTCTGAAAATCCCCAAATCTCCAAATTGAAAGATGATAAATCTGACGAAGGTCATCTCTCTCTCTCTCTCAGCTAACTTTCACTTGCCTTATTTTAGTTGCCTTAATTTAATGTAAATGGATAAAATACAAATAAAGCCAGCTAGTGTGAAGTGTGAACATTATTTAACAAAACTTTTTTGACAGTCATTTTGTACTGAAATTAGCAAATTGGGTAGTAGAAGCGTGTGCATGGGTTGGTTCAGTTTTGGACTAAAAGCAAACCAAACTGGTTTCGGTTATTGATTTAGTTTTCTCGACTTAGCCAAAAATAATGAATTTGGGCCTTAAGTTCTTTTGTTAGTTAAAAATAATTATGATTATTATATATTTGGGTTAACTATATATTAAACTATTATAAAAAAAACTTAACTTTTAAAAGAAAAATAAAAAATCTATTAGTTTGGTTCGGTGAATCGGTTCGGTTCTGTTTTTTCGCTTTTACTCTCACGCAAAACCAAAACCAAAACCAAATCGGGCGATGGATTTTGCCTCGGTTCGGTTATTTCAGTTTTGGTATTTTCAGTTTTTCAGTTTTGGATCGATTTTTTAACTGGTGCAAGGTGCAGGTTTGTAAATATTATGCAATCGATCTGAATGTGTAACATGCTACCTGTGCTTCTAATGTCGCTGATCTCATAATTTTTTAATTAGCTCAGATGATCTAATTTTGCTAAACTAATCACAGATCGCTTGCTTCTATGCTCAAAGCTTCTTTTATACATAAAATTTCTGTTCTATTTAAACTTACGAACACAGTTTGACCATCATGGAAAGTCAAACTAATGTGATTTTCTTTGAATTTAATCTAATTTCAAACATTATATTATACTTATTTCTGGCTAGCGCATGTTTAAACATTTCTTGCAAGATATTTGTTTCTCTTATCCTAACTAAACTAAAAAAATAACTGGATGAATAACTTAAATGATCTTGAGATTATTGATTTTAAGATAATCTTAACCTGCAAAATTCTTTGCTATAATCACTGATTTTGTCAGTCTATTTTTTCTTTTCTGTTCTAGGATCTATTAGGTAGGCCAATGCAAAGAAACAGTGGACGCCGGACGGTCCTCAGAAATGAAAGTACTTGCTCGTATGCCAAGAGACAACAGGTCCACGACTTTTAACACTTTTCTGTTGAACATTAGTATTAATGAATCTTCTTGTAAGTTGATATATGTTTTGGATAAATGCACGGAACACTATGTTTTCTTTTTCGTTTGAACTTAATAATGTTTTCTTATAAAGTTTTACACATAAGAATAAGTTTGACTTTCATTAGTCAAACATTACAAGTTTGATTGACTTTGACTATAATTACCTCCCTCTTTCCTATTTGCGTGTAGAAGTAACTTAATAGATTTTGCTTAGCCTCTTTAACTTGACAATAAACAACCACTTTGGGAATCGTGCACATGAGCGTATCGATACCATACCAATATAAGATGACATGTTTGACCCGGTCCTTAAATGTGCTTCTGCATATCGTTCAACTAACGGGTCTGGACTAGGTGGGTTTATGCGGTCACCAGGTGGAGTAGTCCCCGTTTTGTCGACTTCATATGGAATCTTTTGGAAGAAATCGACAGTCAGATATGAAGACTCCTTTTACTCTCGTCACAAAACTTTTCCAATGCTTTACCTGCAGCATCAGCGAGAGCCGATTGCAGGGTCGGAAACCGCCTTAATTCCTGTTTTTATAATATTATAAAGTACTTAATAATAGTAAAAGAGTTCGACCTCAGTTTCTGCAACTGATGAAGATAATTCATATACCCCTGTATCATACAAAATCGATTTTCATGTGTGAAAATTCAAAAATTTAAGCGGATTCTTCAACTTTTCAAGAAAATGTAGATGCTAAAAATGAAATTGATAAAAGCTAAAAATTTCAAAACTTTTTGGTGTTAAGTTTGAAAAGAAATTCCACATCAAATTTGGGTTAGAAAAAACAATATGTTTGACCTCATAAAAGTCAAACTGTACTCTTTGGGATGAATTTGGATGAAGATAAAACCACAATGAATGTTCAAATCTTAATATTGCATTTGGTACAATTATTTTGTCATAGTGTACAATCTTAAATGAGGTTAACAACAAATAGAAGTGAGAAATGACATACCTTGCAATATCCAAAGCATAAGAAACAGCAGTCAATGGATCAAGTCTTCCTTTCTCTTTTAGAATATCATACAAACTTCCCTAAAAAAATCCCACATTTTTTTAAGTAAAACGCTAAATCAATGAACCCAAAAGTAAAAATACCCACATTTTTTAGATATTCCGTTAAGAAAATAAGCCGGTCCGAGTCTTTCAAAACACCAAGAAATTGCACTATGTTCGGGTGACGCAACTTTTGCCATAACGCAAGTTCCTTCAAAAACGCCTTTCTGTAAACATATTATAAAACAGAAGGTCAGATGACCAAATGAATACCACCGCCGGCTCAGTGAAGGATTCCGTGAAGATGGCACTGACAGCCGGCGGAGATGATGTTACAGTTGGAACAGTTGCCTCAACAGGATGAGCAACTGAACCAATGCTGCAAACAGGCGCAGCCGCCTGGGTCATCGCCTCGAGTAGGTTGACCAAACCTACCGTCATGGGTCCAGAGATGCTCCTTCCCGCTCCACTCTGGAATGCGGTTGCATCCACGCCTGCACGAAGACAAGATATATAAGTATGATGGCGGAAAGATATGCAGTTAAGCTTAATATAATTTATACTTACGAGTTTTCTTGAGCTTGAAGGTTCTGACAGGCGGGGACGAACCCGATGGAGCCGGGGTCTTCATGCCGGTCACCGTCGTCGTACTGGGCTGCCCGGAGGTGACAGCTGTCTCAACCTCCGGAACAGTGGTCTCACCATCACCAGGGTTCCCCACTGCCTCCTCGCTCCCGGTCTCCGAGTCAGACCGGTTCCCCTGATCGGCAGTGGAGGCAACCTTCGACTTGCCCTTCGCGCCAGCAGCCTTCTTCTTCCTCACGAAGAAAGGACCATCTGCGGATTCCTCATCAGAAGATGACAAAATTAGAGGAATTCCAGCAGAGGTTTGAGCATGGAGAGGGCGGGGGTTAAAGAAACCCTTACCTGGCCGCGTGGCGCTCAGAATCTCGTGGCCTGGCGGGTAGACCTCCACAAACCGATCCGCCGTTTGCTCCAGGATGGGCAACTCGTTCTCATCAAGAGCACGAGTACCTAGCCGAGCGGGACCACCGCTCTCACGCGGTTGCAGAAGCGACTGCAAGTTGTTTCCCTCTGAAAATAAAAAGAAAGAAATTGTTAGAGCAAAAACCCTAAATTAGCAAATAATATGAAGCATACCGTAAGGGATAGAGTTCAAACCGTATTCGAGGACGATGGGAATCTGTGGCGCCTCTGCCCCAGCACCTTTCCACACCCGGCTCATACCGAGCATCACCATCCCAGACTCCGCAAATCGGTAAACCGGAGTCTGGATCCGGGAGATCTTGGTAAACCATTCCGCCTCCTGGTAGTTGGAGGCGTGAAGGTTGGGGAGTGCTCTCCCGTTCTTGAATGTCATCGCAATAGGGACGACACGGGCAGAGATATAGAAGAACTCCCGCTTCCAAGACCGAAGACTGCGCTCGGTAGCACAGATCTTCAAACCCTTGATCCGAGTGACCAAGGTGTACCAGCCTTGGATGCACCTCCAAGAGTAGAAGGTCATCAGGCGGTCGACGCGGAGCTCCACACCCAGAATGAGGCACACCCATTCAAAATGGCGGATCTTGGCGATCGCCATTGGGTGTACCTCCGTCAAGTGTACACCGTGTTTCTCCAAAACACGGTACACAAACTTCGTCAATGGGAACCTGAGATTCCCATAGATGAAGAATGCAGCATACACCCCTATCTTGCCCTTGGGGGCATCGTACACCGTCTGGTGAGGCTCAGGAAACTCAGGCTCGAGCATGAACTTCTTAACGATGTACTGATAAAGGTCGACGGAAAGAGCACACTGGCACTCGCCAGCAGTACTCTTATCGTCCTTGTCAGAAGTGGACGTTGGGTTCTCGATATACACGTCGGACTCTTCGGCGGTGACTTCTGGATCATGAAGGGAAGACATGTTGGGGATGGAAAGAAGAACGATTTCAGGAGAATGCTCGACAAAAGTTAGAGTATTCGCCGGAAATCGCTTAGAAGAAGAAGGAAGTGAAAATGTGAGTTGAGATGCATCCTCTCCTCCCTTTATATACTCATCGCAATGAATGCGATGAATTTAATGCGGAGGAGAGAGGAAAGCGCAGGAGCAATGAGAAGATGACACGTGAAAAGCAAGCTGGCAACAGCTGTCGACAGGACGCGTGCCGTAAGGACGCGTGCCGTAAAATTCGCGCCCACGCGCCCGAAATCTCGCACCCACACGCTTGAAAAAGCGTCTGGAATGACCATATAATGTCACGTCGCCATAACTTCCTGCATGTCCTGAAACTGTCAGAAGAAACCGTCGGAAGACGCTAACGTCCCTTCAACAGTTTGGACTGTTCTTATCCTTTCACCAACTCTTCGAATTTCAAAAAGATTCAAAAAGACTCAAAAATAAGAGGGAATATACCCCCTTACCTTGGGAAGTAAAAAACCATAAGACAAGTGCGGGTACAGAGTCAAGGCGAAACCCTTCACATACTTAGCACTTGCAGGGAATTGAAGCCAAGAAGGATCTTATGGGTCGTGCTTGCGGAAAGGGAAATAACACCTCCGCATAGGGAAGTGCACGAGGGAAGTGCACGAGGGCATCTGTGGAGTACTCGCAGGTCCACGCGCTGTTGTAGCTAAGCTAAACAACGCGGGATACTTTTGGCCGGGGATGCATACGGATGCGCTGGCATACATCAGAAAGTGTAGGTCTTGCCAACTCTACGCACCCAACACGCATCGCCCGAAGAATGAACTTGTTCCAGTCACCTCTTCATGGCCATTTCAGAAGTGGGCCATCGATGTGACAGGCCCATTTCCCACAGCAGCAGGGAACGTTCAGTTTCTAGTGGTAGCCATCGACTACTTCACCAAGTGGATAGAAGCAAAACCCTTAGCCCAAACAACCGCAAAACATATCAAAAAATTTATTTGGGAATTTATTATTTGTCGTTTTGGACTTCCACAGAATTTGGTGAGCGATAACGGCACCAACTTTGCTGACAAGAAGCTATAAAAGTAGCTGGAAGAACTTCAAATCACCCACACCTTTACCTCAGTGGCGCACCCGCAGGGTAATGGTGAGGTGGAAAGAGCAAATAAGAGCATCGTCGACGGCATAAAGAAAAGACTCTTGGAACACAGATCCGGCTGGGTGGACGAAGTTCCACACGTCCTTTGGGCAAACAGAACGCTGAAAAAGGCAAGTACGGGAGAAACCCCGTTCAGCCTCACTTATGGCACTGAAGCCATGGTCCCGGTCGAAATTGGTCTACCCTCACCAAGGGTCTTGACTCAGCCAGAAGACAATGATGCAGAAAGACGGTTAGACCTTATGCTAACCGAAGAACGCAGAGACTTAGCCGCAGCGCGTGAAGAGAATTACAAGCGACAAATGCAAAATACTACAACACGCGGGTAAAACTCTGCAACTTCAATGTAGGAGACTACATATTGCGTAACAACGAGGCTTCGAACCAAGAGCGCCCAGGAAAGCTGGTCCCGGTCTGGGAAGGACCATACATTATCAAAGAAGTTTTGGGAAAGGGCGCATACCGGCTCGAAAGGCTCGATGGCACCCCATCCCAAGAACATGGAATGGAGCTCAATTACGCAAATGTTACATGTAGATCAATTCCAAACTTGTAAAGAAAAGGCCTAGAGCCACTTCTAATGGAAATGATTCTCCTTATCACATTGACGCTGATAGTCTTACATCTACTTATGATCTGACCACACTGATATGCCGGTATTCACCGCATAAATATGTGGGAAAGTAAGTCGTTGCGTGTGGAAGGCGGCAAAACCCGCATAAACACAAAAAACGGTAAAAATTTCTAAGGAAAAGATGAGGAAAACCTTCACGCAGGTCAGTTATAGGTGAAGTTTGGTCATCCCACTAAATGAAAGTAACGGTCCTACCCGCACAATCATGATAGAGGAAACTGAACATTAACCTATTGACAACCACGCGTCGAAAGGTTAACTTATTCAAAACACTTAGAAAATTTCTAAAAAGATGAGGAAAACCTTCACGCAGGTCAGTTATAGGTGAAGTTTGGTCATCCCACTAAATGAAAGTGACGGTCCTACCCGCACAATCATGATAGAGGAAACTGAACATTAACCTATTGACAACCACGCGTCGAAAGGTTAACTTATTCAAAACACTTAGAAAATTTCTAAAAAGATGAGGAAAACCTTCACGCAGGTCAGTTATAGGTGAAGTTTGGTCATCCCACTAAATGAAAGTGACGGTCCTACCCGCACAATCATGATAAAGGAAACTGAACATTAACCTATTGACAACCACGCGTCGAAAGGTTAACTTATTCAAAACACTTAGAAAATTTCTAAAAAGATGAGGAAAACCTTCACGCAGGTCAGATATAGGTAAAGTTTAGCCATCCTACTAAGTGAAAGTGACGGTCTTACCCGCACAATCACGAAAGAGGAAGCAAAACTTTAACCTATTATCTGCCATGTTGAAAGGTTAACTTACCCAAAGTACTCAAGAAATTGCTAAGTTAAACTAAAATATGCGATGAATTTAATGCGGAGGAGAGAGAGCGCAAGTGCAATGAAACTATGACACGTGGAAAGAGCAAGCTGGCAACAGCTGTTGAAAGGACGCGTGCCGTAAAATTCGCGCCCACGCGCCCGAAAACTCGCGCCCACGCGCCTGGAAAATAGTCTGGAATGACCATATACTGTCACGTCGCCATAACTTCCTGCATGTCCTGAAACTGTCAGAAGAAACCGTCGGAAGACGCTAACGTCCCTTCAACAGTTTGGACTGTTCTTATCCTTTCACCAACTCTTCAAATTTCAAAAAGATTCAAAAAGATTAAAAGATTCAAAAATAAGAGGGAATATACCCCCTTACATTGGAAAGCGAGAAACCATAAGACGAGTGCGGGTACAGTGTCAAGGCGAAACCCTTCACATACTTAGCACTTGCAGGGAATCGAAGCTAACAAGATACCTTGGGAAACAAGAAACCGTAAGACAAGTGCGGGTACAGTGTCAAGGCGAAACCCTTCACATACTTAGCACTTGCAGGGAATTGAAGCCAAGAAGGATCTTATGGGCCGTGCTTGCGGAAAGGGAAATAACACCTCCGCATAGCGGGAACGTTGAGAACTAGCTTGTTTGAAACTTCAAGGCGGAATTGGTGGTTTAACATAACTGATCACTATGTCCAAAACTACCAAAACCTCGTGAAGAATCTATGCAAGTGAAACTCAACGCTCCCGACGTGCGAAGGGGTTAAACACCTACCCGCATCATAACCAAAGATCAAGCAGAAAAGTCGGGAATTTCTGCGAGTGACATTAGGAAAACCGCGGGAAGAATCCCCACGGAAAACCTTAAAACTAAAAACCCTTTTCAAAACCCCTTGCTTAAGTCCAAAAGTTCACCTCACTTATTAACAATTCATGAGAAGAACAATGGACTGGGGGGACTTGAAGAGGTAGGTCCCAGCAAAGTCCAGTTGGACCCGCAAGACACACCTTGAAAAGGTACGTCTGGGCAAAGACCAACTGGTTCCGCAGGACCTACCATGCTCAGAGAGATGAAGACCTTACGCGTAGTACGCCAGCTGTTCCCGCAGGAAAAGCCTCCCAGTGGTAAAGTACCCCGCCTGTTCCCGCAGCTGCGGATACAAGCCATGAGGGAATGCTACCCGCACTAATAGTAAGGCTACACGCACAAGGCACTAACTCTTAATAATTCAGTAATGTCACCTGAAGAAGGAATGAGCAAGGCGGGAATACTCCCACCCAAATGAGCCAGTCCGTACGCTTCTGGAAGATCTTTTGTACTATACCTGCCAAGGTATGGACAAAATAGACAAGATCTGACCAAAGCAGCCCATGAACCAATCACAGGGTGACAGCTCACCGACAACAGCACGAGCAGGAGCACGCTCTAGTACAAAATGTCACTATCAGCCGCTGCCTACCCACCAACCCTCATCGTGGCACGTACATAGCCTGTAGTTGGTGGAAAAGGAATAGTACACAGCCGGCCATGTCACTATCAGCCGCTGCCTACCCACCAACCACCAGCATGGCACGTACGTAGCCCACAGTTGGTGGAAAAGGAATATTATACAGCTGGCTGTACCTGCTTGAAACCTGCCTTCGGCTATAAATACTCCAACACCTTGGAACGGTATCATCATCTTATAGGATCACATATCATCTGATATTATCTTATCTTCTCTAGCTATTTCTCTTAATATACACTTATATATTCAGAGCAATCTAGTCTAATTCTCACGCCGGAGGGTGGTCACAAGGATGTCCCCCCCCCCTTCTCAGTGACGAGCTCACGGTGTCTGTTTTGCAGGTCATCAGAAGAATAACCATCTTCGCCGGACCTAACCCTCGTGGGAAACATCTACTTAACCCTAAGATTATTCGTAATCTGCCGGGGTCACTTAGTGTTTCTTCAGACTGTGATTCTGTGTTTAAAAAGATGGAATGTGTTTATTACAGGTGTGTATTAAGACTGTTAAAGACACCCACCAACTGTTTGTGAAAAGTCCCCTGAGAAAAATTTATAAAAAATGAGCAATCTAAAGCTAGGAGTCGAGGTCAAAAGTGCGCACGGGCTCATGGCGAAAGACGGGCAGGGCTCGGCTAGCCCGTACGTTGAGCTTCACTTTGACCATCAAAAGTTTACTACCACTGTGAAAGAAAAGGATCTTGATCCGTATTGGAACGAGACGTTTTATTTCGGTATATCTGACCCGAATAATTTGCCGAACCTTACGCTTGATGCTTATGTGTATAACCGATCGAAAGGAATTACCTCGAAGAATTTCATGGGTAAAGTTCATATTAATGGGACAGCATTTGTTCCTTACTCGGACGCTGTTGTTTTCCATTACCCGTTGGAAAAGAAGACTATTCTTTCACGTGTGAAAGGCGAGCTAGGGTTGAAAGTGTTTGTTACTGATAACCCGTCGATTATGGTCTCGAATCCACCTCCTCAGATGGATAATTCTTCACATAACCGAAACGGGCCAAAAGATTCAAGGAAAACATTTTTCCATTTGCCAAATTCCAACTCGGTCCCGCCAGCGCAGGTTCCGTCGCAGCAATCGTACATGGCAGCTATGAACCAGCCGCAGCAAGCGTATGCATACGGAGTTGAGGAAATGAGAAATCAAAGTCAAATTGGTCAGCTTCAAAGTCAACCGAAGTTGGTGAGGATGTACTCTGGATCTTCATCACAACCAATGGAATACGCTCTCAAAGAAACAAGCCCATTTCTTGGAGGTGGTCAAGTGATCGGGGGTCGGGTCGTGACCCGTGATAACCGACGGGCCAGCACTTATGACCTTGTGGAACCGATGCAGTTTCTTTTCGTTCGGGTCGTGAAAGCACAAGACCTCCCAAGCAAGGACGTGACCGGAAGCCTCGACCCGTTTGTCGAGGTCCGGGTTGGGAACTATAAAGGCATCACACAACACTTTTCAAAAGCATCGAGCCCGGAATGGAACACGGTGTTTGCGTTCTCTCGAGAAAGAATGCAAGCAACCGTGTTAGATGTGGTGCTTAAAGACAAAGACACGATTAAAGACGACTTTGTCGGGCTTGTTCGCATTAACCTTCACGATGTTCCAACACGGGTCCCGCCGGATAGCCCGTTAGCTCCCGAATGGTACCGGTTGGAGAACAAGAAGGGTGAGAAAAAGAAAGGTGAGTTAATGCTTGCGGTCTGGATCGGGACACAAGCCGATGAAGCATTTCCCGATGCATTTTTTGTTGATCAAGCAACGAGCAGTGTCGATAGTGCGGCTTCTACAATGTACACTCGGTCAAAAGTTTACCATTCTCCTAGACTTTGGTACGTTCGGGTTAATATAATCGAGGTACAAGATCTTGTTTGGGATGAAAAATCTCGGTTCCCAGATGTATATGTTAAAGCCCAGATTCACAACCAGGTTTTGAAAACAAGACATGTTCAAGCAAGAAATGCAAATGCATTATGGAATGAGGATATGATGTTGGTGGCTGCTGAGCCATTAGAAGACCATTTGATTCTTAGTATTGAAGATCGAGTGGGGGGTAATAAGGAAGAGACGTTAGGGAAGGTGTTTATACCGTTAAACAGTGTTGAAAGACGTGCAGATGATCGGATGATTCATTCCCGGTGGTTTCATGTTCAAGACCCGAGTGATCGTGATGTTGACGAGAAGATAAAGAAGAAAGATAAGTTTGCAACTCGGCTCCATGTTCGGGTTTGTCTTGATGGTGGGTATCATGTGCTGGACGAGTCGACTCAGTATAGTAGTGATCTCAGACCGACTGCTAAACAGCTGTGGAAGCCGTCAATCGGGATACTGGAACTCGGTATCTTGAATGCTAGTGCACTTCACCCGATGAAAACCCGAGATGATAGAGGGACTGTTGACGCGTACTGTGTTGCTAAATACGGTCATAAATGGGTTCGAACGAGGACAGTTATCGACAGTTTGACTCCAAAGTTCAACGAGCAGTATACTTGGGAAGTATACGACCCGTCAACTGTCATAACCGTAGGTGTTTTCGATAACACTCAGCTTGAGAACGATTCCAACTCCAAAAATATAAGGATCGGTAAGATTCGTATCAGAATCTCGACTCTCGAAACGGGTCGGGTTTATACCCATTCGTACCCACTGCTGGTTTTGCACCCATCGGGTGTGAAGAAAATGCGGGAGTTGCATTTAGCGATTCGGTTTTCGAGTACTTCGATGGTTAATATGATGTATATGTACTCGAAACCACTGTTGCCGAAGATGCATTATGTGAGGCCGTTGACGGTGGTTTAGCTTGAGATGCTGCGCCATCAAGCTGTCCAGATAGTGGCGGCTCGGCTCAGCCGGGCCGAACCGCCACTGAGGAAGGAAATAGTTGAGTTCATGACTGATGCTAATTCGCATCTATGGAGTATGAGGAAAAGTAAGGCTAATTTCTTCAGGCTGACGTCGGTTTTTAACGGCGTTTTTGCAGTAAGTAAATGGTTTGGGGAAGTTTGTTTGTGGAAAAATCCGATCACGACGGTGCTCGTTCACGTCCTGTTCGTGATGCTCGTGTTGTTCCCGGAGCTTATTATGCCAACTGTTTTCCTCTACATGTTCCTCATCGGGCTCTGGAACTACTGGTTCCGGGCCCAATACCCTCCGCATATGAACACCCGGTTATCATATGCGGACGGGGTTACCCCCGATGAATTAGACGAGGAATTCGACACGTTTCCAACGTCTCGGCACCCGGACATGGTCAGGCACCGGTACGATCGGTTACGAAGCGTGGCGGGGAGAATCCAATCTGTTGTCGGCGACATAGCGAGCCAAGGTGAACGGCTGCAAGGGCTTCTGAGCTGGCGGGACCCACGGGCGACTCTTTTGTTCATGGTGTTCTGTCTTGTGGCAGCGTTTGTGTTATACGCGACGCCATTTCAGGTGCTTGTGGTGCTGAGCGGTTTTTATATGATGAGACATCCGAGGTTTCGACATAGGTTGCCGTCTGCACCGTTGAATTTCTTCAGGCGGCTTCCGGCCCGTACTGACAGCATGTTGTGAGGATGGTTTTCTAGGCTTTTGGA
Source organism: Bidens hawaiensis (assembly GCF_021521415.1). NCBI lineage: Eukaryota > Viridiplantae > Streptophyta > Magnoliopsida > Asterales > Asteraceae > Bidens > Bidens hawaiensis. The sequence goes on from NW_027491327.1 coordinate 1,370,089, forward strand.
GCACAAGATTGGTATTATGTTTGTGGTTTAATTTCTGCGTCTATTGTTTTTTTCGACTTCCGTGGCACTGAAAGTGTTGAACAGCAATCGGGTTAAGTTTGTGAGTTTTAATGTTTATATGATTTGAAATGTGTATGTTGGTCTTGTTTGTAAATAGAGAATGGTTCTGCAGATATTAGTTTCAGTGATGGCATGAAATGCTGCTTTGGTCACTACGCCCTGAAGTATGTTTACTGTGGTCTATGGTTAAATTAGTACTTGTATTTGAATTTAATCAAAGTATGCATGGAGTTAAAATAAATGACTCAAACTTGTTAACTTGAAGCATGTCTATATAAGGCGACAACACCGACCGCCACTGTTACAACTCACCACCATTGCCATTGTCGACAACGCTGCAAAAACATAAACGTCATTACTCATGTCAATTGTGAAACCAATTTGATTTTTTTTAAAACAACCGTTTGACTAATGAAGACGACTGTTGAAGATATGGTAGCTGATGTGCTGAAAGCGTTTTATAAAAATTTACCTAATCTAGACATTCTAGTTTTAAATTTATAAACCTAGACTCTCCTAACACTAGACCACTAGACATGCAAGTGTACCTATTGACTGTAGTAAAGCCTAATGAAGTCCAGAATATCAAACCCAAAGGACACTAGCGACACCTAAACTAGACCCTGATTAATTAACTTAATTAAATAGATTTAAATGATTTTTGTGTTTTTTATTTATTAACTATAAACTAAAGAATACTTAAACCAAAACTGACACTAACTGACTTTAACTCGATTACCTAGACGAACTCAAATATAGGAGAAGCACTACCTAGGTTTAGAATCCTACTTGTGAATCTTGAATCTCTCTCGGCTATGGAAACTCTGATGGTACCGGAATCTTAAAATACGACACCCTTAGGCAACCTATGGATCCCTGATCATTCTTCGGGTGTGACCTAAAATAAAAGGAAACCGTAAGGGGCGTGTAAACTTACCGGTTGGTTGGATTACCTCTCAGTCTCTCCAACAATACTAAAGTACCCTAAAAGACAGATTACCTCTCAGTCTAACTGTCTCAACACACCCTAAAGTGCAAGGGGTAACCTAAGAACAATCAATAAGATACGGAATTACAATGAAACTAGGAAAATCTAGGAAACCTCCTGTCAGAGCGTTCTAGCCTAAACACTTAATCCCAAAGACAACCCGACTATCTATTACCTCTCAGTCTCTAGATAGGTAGAATATAAAATTTAATAAATCACCAACCAATGTTCCTATGGATTACTAAGTCTAGTAAAACCATAAAATAATCACAAACACACAGTAAGCGACCCAAATATGCGTCTACAACAAGACACATACAAAACAAAGATCAATAATAAGTCAAAATTATATATGTAAACACATCAAGTCAATTATAAAAAAATTCTTTACTTTAGTATTATCCAACACTAGAAACCATAAACCAATAAAAATCCTCAAATAATAAAGGATTCATCAAAACCCTACGTAGCTAGGGTTTTAGCCAACAACCATACTCAAGAGTAAAACATAACAATTAGGTTCAAACACTGAATTCATAACGAAAATAATAAATTTAAACCGAAAAAATAGTGTTATGAACGAGTAGGTGTTGAACCCCAACGCTTCTGGTTAAACTAATACGCGCTTTCTCCTTCTTGTGTCTCCAGCCAATCTGCCTTTTTTCCCTCTCTTGCGGCTGCTGTGCTGAATATCCACAGCGACCCTCCCATCGTTCTTACTTTTTTGTTTCTTATATATCAACAGGAGTTAACTTCTTTTGTGGCCCGGGTGCATGTAAAGCCCAACTAAAAAGAAATTTAGGATTTCTTTTACTTCCTTTTCTTCGTTCCACTGTCAACGAGCTGCCAAAAATTCCACAACAACAAATAAATTACAATAGTAATTAATTTAGCCATATACAATAAATTGATTTCTTTTACTATTTGTTTATATAATTTCTCAATCTCATTTAATTAATATATGAGAATTAACAATTTATGGAGCAAGCTTATTATTATTATTATTATTCACTTCATTGCTCTCAATCTCAAGTTCAGGGAATGCACTTCATATTAGTTCGTTGTCTCATGAAACCTGAAAACTTAAATATGAACCAAATATTAATAATATTCAATAAAAACTTGGCTCAAAAGCACTTAAAAAAATAGGAAATATTTATACAATAATATGTATAATTGAGACTACATCAGTAGCACTTTTGTTATAGTATTTGATGCTATCAATTATCTTATTGTTACGGGTGACGGGTGTTGACGTGGTGGTACGACGGGTGGGGTGCTCGGGTGATGGGGTGCTCGGGTGGAGTTTTGAGATGACTAGATGGTGCTCGGGTATTTAAGGAAATGGAAGTTGATGTGAGGAAGAAAGGGAAATGATTAGGAAGATGAATGGAGATGGAGAAGAACGTGTGAGGAAGAAGATAAGACATTGTGAAGCAAAGTGGGTAGAAATTACTCACTAAGAATCGGGACAGTACGGAAAGATGAAAATACCCTTAAATTTAACGACTGCTAACGTGTAAAATTGATGGAACGGCTGAGTGTGCGCCTGCCCATAAAGCATGGAGTAGAAATCGCTTAACTTAAGAATTGGACATACATAGTGCCCCAGCCTATAAAGCAATGGCAGATAAAAACTTTAATGAAGGCGGGGGTTTCAGTGGGAGAGGCATATCTATCTCTTTGGATAGATGAAAGGCTTGTCACTATCCCAGCCTTCCTACACCCTATTATATGAGTGAGACTTTGTTGAGTACATTATCTTTTATGTACTAAGAAGACGAATGTATATTGCATCCATCTGACGATTGTATCCCTGTCGTTTTGTCTTCACGTTTTCCTCTTGTTGCATAGAAGTGTATTAATTGCACACTTTTAAACTTAAAATACACTTAATTGTGTTTTCTAATTGTATCCCTCTTGTTTAATGGCCATATCTTTTACCAATGATGTATCAACCTACCTTCAAACTTAAAAAACACTTTTGACATGACTTATTATTAATACATGAGCCAAAACAAGTTCTAAATACTTCAATCAAAGTATGCAACCTAGGAATAGATAATGATACACGAATTGAAGCATCACCCTCGCAACCTAGGCTGGTTACCATTTAGCAAGATTTATAGACTGATTTGCATATCTGTATTCCATAACACATGCAAAATGCACACCAAACAAATCCATTGAAATAAAACAAAAAACATGATGATATGTCCATCAAGAAAACTGTTACAAAGAGTTTAAAACTTTTAGGAATACAGATGAAAAAAAGAACACGAACACTCACAGGCACAAGCCAATTCAACAATGGCTTAGCAACAGCACACCTTAATTTTTAAGGTTCCTAAACACCCCACACATATATCACATAATAAAACCTTAGAGAAAAAGGGCCCGACTTTTGCACATCAAGATAACACTCACGAATCATGGCACAAATCCGATATCTTTGAAGTATTCATGCTCCAGTGCAGTCCGGGCTGTAATTCTTCTACTGGGATCCAAGCATAGCATTTTCTGAAATTATTTAATCATTACAAATCAAAGTGAGTACTGGTTATCTGATTACTGAGCGCAATGACAAGTCAACAAATAAGAACTACTAGGTGACAAGTAGTTTAAACTTACACGTAGGAGATCAAGACCGGTTCTTTCAAGATTCGGGACCACAGTTGCCAGATCCTGAAAAAGTAAAGAATGCACTAATTAATTCTTTAAACATTACAAAGTCCCAAAACATTTAAAATTATAACAATAATATCGAAGATTAACGTAACCGATGGTATAAAAGTAAAGAAGTGATCACCTTTGATGACCACTTTGGAAAGGCAGACTTAAAGTCAGGCAGAGCAGTGACACCAGGCCATGTTTCCTCAGTTGGAGTTCCCATAATTCTATAATTAATTAAATGATGATATAAATGAGAAGTGAACATGTACATAAGTTCATAGTTACAACTATGCACTTGCTTATAAAATCACAATTTCATAAAATAAACCTGAAAATCTTGAACAGTTCATCTATCTCGGAATCTCCGGGAAAAAGTGGTCGCTGGTTCACCATTTCAGCAAATATACAACCAACTGACCACACATCAACAGGAGTCGAGTAGTGACGGGACCCGAGAAGAATTTCTGGGGCCCTATACCACAGTGTCACCACCTAAAAGAAGCACGCCAACAAATATGTAATATGTGTGCATTGTTACTATTCCTTGTGATTGGTTTTATTAAAGTTATGAATATAGATAACAAGATAACAAGTCCATACATTATGATTATTGTTAATGACAAAAAACTACCTCATGTGTGAATGTCCTGACAGGGATGCCAAAGGCACGGGCCAATCCAAAATCTGCAAGTTTGAGTGCATTGGTACGAGGATCAATCAACAAGTTTTGAGGTTTTAGATCTCTGTGCAGAACTCTATGGGAATGGCAATAAGCAATGCCACGTAGGATTTGGTAAAGAAACGTCTGCAAATTAATGGAAGTAACAAAATGTGAGATTGAATCAATTTCTTAGTCTCCAAATTAGAATTATATTGTTTTGATATAATGATTTTTAGGATTATGATCTTGTATACTGTTTTATGTTTAAATCACCTGTTTACTGTTTCTATACCTATTTTCTGTTGGTGACTTTATGCCTGATTACATAAATCATAATGACTAACAAGTAAACGTATAAACATATATACTGATTATATATACTCAATATGTTGCCATTGTGTTTGAATAACCCGTTTTCTGTTTTTGAATCGCCTGTTTATTGATTTTATAAACAATAACTTAATAACTAATGATCGTCTTTTTATGTTTAATTATATTTCAAGTGTGTTATAAGTATGTTTCAATTATATGTCCTAACAATATAAAGGTACACTCACTTTTACAAGGCGTGGATCCTTTGAAAACTCGGGGGACGAGTCCATATGCTTCTTCAAATCCAAATCCAGATACTCAAAAACCAGATACAACCGTTTGTCACTGTGCACAACATCCTGCAACCTGTCACCAACAACATAAACTAAATCACACACATACAAAATCATTAACCCAACTAACATGACTCTACAACTGAAACTACCTGACAATGTTTCCATGTTGCATCTCCTTCAACAATGAAATCTCTCTGATAGCAGTGCTCGGGACACCCTCATCTTCTTGCTCCAAACGAATCTTCTTCAAAGCAATCGTTTCATTGGTAACTTTGTCACGAGCCTTGTAGACCACACCATATGTTCCCTCACCAATCTTCTCAACCTTCTCATACTACAGTTTGAAACAATATTAATAATCAAATAGCATAAAACGTGATTTTAAAATGCGCACATCAGAAGCGCATAATGCGTGATGCGCACGACTCCCTGATGCGGTCTGAATCGCATAATGCGCACAATGCGGTCCGATGCACACATTTTCAAATGGATTACTTGTACCTTATGCATCTACTTGTACATACATAGTTAACGACTTATTTTGGTTACACATAAAACTTCTTTGGTGATACTATAGCTTCTTTATTTTTGAACTTATTTATTTAATCTCTTATTTTCCAGTGTTTAAAAGTCAACAAACTAAAAAATTACCAATAAATAACTTTTTAGTATTTTTAAACAAAAATCGCCTTGCATATGTGATGTGTGCGGCTGTGCGCATCACGCGTTGACTTATTGAATCAAAACGCATTGGACCACATCTCACCTTTTAAAATCATTGCATGCACATTTTGAAACCATTGCAAAAAAGCATATATCATTGATATTCTAGAAAAGCTTGAAATGTATTATACCTGCTCCATCACAAGTCCAGTGAAAAGAACTCAACTCAACTGTATCCACCTACATCCATGCAGCACCAATTAATAAAACAATTTCAGTAACTTCACTAATCACCAGTACCAATTAATAATACAAGAGCACCAATCAAACAAATAGTGTTTCAAAAACCCTAGGAATTCAATACTTACTATACATTAAAACAACTTGAGCCCTAAAAACAGAAAACAATTAACCAGACATCTAATATCTCCTACATTCCCCCAAATTATACAAAATTAGATCAATTCATAATAAATCTCAACCGAAATCAGTAAAATGAGAAACTCGCAATACACACAAACCTAAACCGTTTACAATCTACCTACATCATGCAAGCCCTATGCAGCCGATATCGGTGCTATAGCGGTTATCGTCCTCTCAAACAGAATATCAGTCAAAATATCGGTACCACTAACATCGGCAATATTGACAAATAATCCGATATATCACTGATCTTCCGGAACAGTTTCACTGACTTCACTAGTACCAAAATAACATTATACAAAAGCATTAATCAAACAAATAAAGCATCAAAAACCCTAGGAACTATAATATCATTATGCCTTCAACAATTTGAGCCCTAAAAACACATCAGACGTCTCATATCTCCTACATTCCACCAAATTACTCAATTTTAACTCAATTCAAACCAAATCTACAGTCAAAACCAGTAAAATCAAAAGATCGTAAGATGCACAAACCTAAATCGTTAACAATCTACGTCACTGAGTCAATACAAAGCAAGTCAACCATAACATGTACTCGTAACTGTTCTAAATCAGTATCGAGTGACGTCATTTCAAAATAAAACGTGACTCGGTCAACAAAAGTCAAAATCAAAGTAAATTAGTCAAAATAAGGTTCGATTGGTGCTGAAAATGAAGATGATGATTTACAGAGAAGAATCAGAGGAGAGTTGAAAGCATAATAATACCTGCGATGAAGAATTGAAAGAAAACCACACACACACTAGGTTTTGGTTTGGGGAAGAACACTTTGTGGGAGAAGATATATATATGTAGATGGTGTGTATAATAATATTATTTTATCACTAAATACACAATGTATTTTTATTTATTTTGCAAGTATTTTTTATAAACTTACAAGTAATTGTCGTGAAGTGGTATCCCTGGTTGTGGTGGTGACTTAGTGGTAGGAAGGTTTTTGTTCTTCGGTGGAGACGTAAGTTTAATCCTTATTTGTGTTATTTGAGTGGATAATGACAATAAAGGATTTAAGGTAAGCCTTGTATAAGGTTGTCAGTTCAGATTCCAAGACCGTCCGGGTTTTCGTCCCATCGTGTGTTGCACCAAAGAGTTATGCTCCTATAGCAGCACAACGACTGTCAAGTGGCGGCCGGCGGTATGGTTTTTCGGGGGAACGACCAAGCCGGTCCGGCGGTATGGGTTCAAAATTTAGTTTCCTTTAAAGGGTGCATGCATACTCATTATGCAAAGAACGATGAGCGGCTCGTTTTTTATCGTGAAATTGAGAAAAGTCAGAAAACCGCCAGAATAAATCGTGGACGCCAAAGAACAGGAGGTGACAGAAACCAGTTGCTGAATAATCACACCAGCTGTTTTGAATATTTGAGCTGCCATGAACACTTGAATTCAAAGTGACGAAATAGCCGCCTATAATGATTTGAATGGTCCGCTAATGCGTAATCTAAGCATTATTTATGGAATACCAGATCAGATGCGGTTAACCACTAATGAGTTGGCATCGCGGATCACGTGTTTACCTTTCGACATGGTGTCCATGCTGGTTCGTGAAGTAGTTGACTTGGTACTCTATGTGTTGGGTGTCATCCGGTATGCACATGGCAGAATCAGTATTGGTACTGTTGGTTTAGATATTTCACTTGGTAGGACCAGAGGCGCTCTTACCCGGATGGATATTGAACATTTTTTGGTTGGCATGCGGGATTTACTTGGTCAATTCAAGATATAAATCGTTCGTGTTCGATCCGCGACAGACATTCGCTTTCAAAGGGACCTAACTATTCGATTCAAAATTGCTATTTTTAGGGGGGGGGGGGGATATAAAAGTTTATCACTGAAACAACAAAAAACGACGCTAACCCATCTCCTCCCCAAATCCACTTGACCTCCTTTGAAAGTGAAATAAAAAAATTTCTCTAACAGCTCCATGAGTTCATTAACAACTTATAACTATAAGCAGACTGCTTTTTTGGGTTCCAATTTAGCATATACTCCCCCATCCCTTTCAACACAACGATCAGCCACTACACAAGATTTAAAAACTTTCGTCTTCCGAAGAAAACAAGTTGGGAAACAGGTTTTTTAAGGGATTTTCATCTAACCAAGCATCCAACCAAAACCGAATTTTAAACCGGCTTCCCACCTCCCCTTTAGTTAGTTTAGCCATCGAGACTTACGACATAGCAAGAGAATTATCCATCTTCGCAATCTTATCCCAGGTGCCTTTTTAGCCTTTTGTTATGTTATCCGGAAGAGTCAGCCACGTCCTTGGACTATATTGTAGTAGTTGAAAAAATAATAACTAAGGTAAGGGCCGAACCGGGTTCGAACCGGTGACCTATTGATCTGCAGTCAATAGCTCTAGTAGTTGAAAAAATAATAACTAAGGTAAGGGCCGAACCGGGTTCGAACCGGTGACCTATTGATCTGCAGTCAATAGCTCTACCACTGAGCTATGGACCCAACCTTATAAATTTCATTTACATATTATATATCTATTTCGGTGGAACACCCACGCATAACAAATGTAACATTCATTTCGCGTACAAACTATCAACGCGTGAATAAATCTCACACTCTATGAAACGTACAACTGTCCATGCGTAAGGTACAAAACTAATCGCTAATATTTTGATGTTTTTTGGAGACGTGAATATTTCTCGCTTTGTATTGCTCATTTGAATTACACATGTAAACAATACGTATTGCCTTGTTTTACATATATATAAGTTAACTAGTAAGTCACATACTTCGTTTAAATTTGTTAAACATGTAAGGGTGCTCGCCTCGGGACGTCTCCTCCGTGGAGTGTCGGTTTCATTGGTTACCTTTTAGGGCCGTCTTTGAGAAAAAAAAATAAATAAGCATGTGACATGAAAAAAAAAGGTCTAAAATACAAACTTTAAAACTCTTATATAATTTTGACAAATGTGAAAATAATAATAATAATAAAACAAAACAAAAGTTTTTTTAGCAAAATAATCTAACTACATTACTTAAACGAATCGTGACTTCTAGCATTGTTAGAAGCAAAGCTCTCGATTAACTCTTTGTAATCCATGGTCTATAAAACATCATTCTCAATAGCAATAATCGCTAACCTGTTAAGTCTTTATTGGGACATTTGGGTTGCTTTTGAAAGAAAATGTAATTTAAGTAATTCAAACTGACAAAACTAAACTTATAAAATTTCTATTTTTATTTTGGATTATAGTAATTTAAGAACCTGATATATTAGCTTGAATGTATAATACACAAATAAATTAGGAATTGAACAAATAAATATAGGCATGAATTCATTATTTTTAGCCAACCATATTTTTTACCCGGAATTTTAAAGTCGAAATTGCAAAACCGAACTTTAAAAACAATAAACACATACAACACAGGTTGAGCCACGTTTAGGTTAGACTTGTAATACAATGCTTATTGATTTTGATTTGAAAACCTTAGGTGCGATTTTAGAGCATTCACGACTCATCCATCAAATGAAAATTAAATGGCATTATACGTCTTCAATGCCTTTTATTGTGTGTAATATCTTGACTAGAAACGGTTTCAAACTTGCTAAGTTAACAAAAATCTTCAATCATCTTCAATGCTTATTATTGTGTTTATTGATGTTATAGTTTTAGTTTCAAACTAGCAACTAAATTCTTTAATGTTTTTAGGCTGTATGCTACGGTGGGGGTTAGGGATGGCAATGAAACCCGAACCCGATGGGAAAACCTGAAACCCGACATAAATGGGACGGGTAATACCCAACCCGTTAGGGTTTGGGACGGGTTTGGGATTGATTTTGAAATTTTTCGCGAGTTTGGGACCGGTTTGGGATTTCTAATAAACCCGATTACCCGACCCACCCGATTACCCGATAACATAGACCCATTACCCGATTATATACCCGATGTACCCGATATAGCTGTCACACCCCGACTTAGAGCCTGGGTGCGACGCCCGTTAGTTGGTATCTGTTTTAAAAATATATCAGAGTTGCGGGTTATTAGCGGAAGTCTTTAAAATATATTATACATTTATAAAATATCGGGTTAGAATACCCGTTTGGATATTGTAAAATATCAGTGAAAGTCTTTTCAGATAAAATATTATTATATTGAAATATCGGGAATTGAACACCCGTTTTAATATTCCAAATATCTGCCTTTTTAATAACATTCTGAATAAATATCTGAGCCATCAGATCACCTCTAATGACTATATCTCCAATCTTCTATCAGTCCTGCCTGTCAGTTCTATTCTTTTACAGTTTCCCTGAAATGTGGGGAAAAATACGTCAGCACACAGCCGGTGAATGACGCTGACTCAATAATACCAGTGTGTAAACAATCACAATACCTTTGTGACAATACTCATTAGGCACCCAACTCAATTGGGTTACAATTACCCTAAGTACATGTACAATTAATCATATACATAATATCATTTCTCTGATCAGTCCTGTAGACTACCAGAGGCATGTTTGATGATATGCATGGCCTCGGGGAACTCCGAGTCACCATGTATATATGGATCCAGACACATGTATACTCTTAATTTGAGTATGCCCGTTTCTTATTATTGCAACACAAAGTTTTAAGGATTCGTAAATCCTATGTAAACAGTTCAGACTCTAAAAGAGTTGTAAAAGTTTAGGGCGTATTCACCTTATATGATTGTAAATCAGTTTCTGACACTGATTTTTGTCTATTGATCTGTTTCGGTTACTGACCCATGTCTGTAAATCAGTCTCTGTTACTGATTCCTGTTTCTGTTTTCAGCTTTCAGATTGATTGATTGGATGTTATCTCAGACCTATAGTACGAGTATAACATTTGTATAAATATCTAGATCTACGATCTAGCTTCAGACCCCGTAGTCTATTTTGTATAGCTGTAACCTTGATAATTTATTTGTTTGTATAAAACATGTGGACCTTTAGTCCTTTTGTTTGTTTATCAGGTTTCTTCAGGAAGAAGCATTTATACCAGGTTTCTTCTTCAAGAAGAAACATTACTTTAACTATAACCTGTGTGAATAAGTAGTATCTTTCTTAATCATTATGAAATACTATTTAACTATAACCTTTGCATGAAAATGATTACGTTTCTTAATCGTGAAGAAACAATAATTTATCTATAACCCTTGCTTATGAAAAGTTATATTATACTTATCAGTAATCAAGGTTCGGGCTATACCCCCAACTATAGTCTAAGCTATTATAATAATATAATAATATTAAACAGAACCCCTACCTCACACGGTTATTTGGAGTTATATGCCTATGACTGATCGAGCGGCACTTCTACTCTGTATTACGTAACAGAGCTTACACTATCAGAGCTTCGGAGCTTGGCACTCTATTGGAGGTCGGCACGCCTTTCAAGGTTGGCACGCTTTTCGAGGTCGGCACGCAAAACGATGCAAAAAGTGAAGTGGTTGGTGTGAGTTGGAATTTGCCGAACATCCTTCTATTTATAGCTGAAATCGTGCATCTTCGCGTATCGCGAAGCTGCTTCGTGTAACGCGAAGGTGCGCTAGCTTTGCTGAGTCATCAGTAGGGTTGCCACGTGTCGCCACGTGTCACCAGGTGTTGCCACGTGTCTCCACGTGTCACGCATGCAGAAATGCCACTTCGCGTATCGCGAATATGCCTTGATCCGCAACTTCGCGTATCGCGAAGATGCTCCAAAGTCGGTCCAAGTCTTTTGTCTTTCGCGTATCGCGAAGATGTTGAGGCTTGATCCTTCGCGTATCGCGAAGAACGAAATTTTCATATTTTCATTTCCAGTCCTTGTCCAAAAATACATATGAGGCCCTTATGCGACTCGCGGCGATGCGAGCGTGCGAATTGCAAAGTGCGCCATCAAAACGCCACATTACACCCATCGCCCGAGTCTGAGTCTGAGTCTGAGTCTGTGCGCGTCGGGCGCTTCGCACCATCCGCTAGGACTATGGAGAGTGGTTAGCCACATTAAAACATTTATATGGAAACTTGCTTCCTTATAAAGAGCTTCCATTTCTTTTCTTGTTTCCATGTGGGATGAAACTTTTCTTCCTTATTTATACCCATATGGAATGCTTCCATTTTCTTCCATCTTTCCATGTGGGATGAATTTTTTTTTATTTCCTTAAGATAAGATGCTTTATTTTTCTTATCTTATTTTTCCCATTACTTGTCTTTGTAATTATTTTTAAATCCTTCAACTTTCAAAGTTGACATATTTAGTCCAAAATAAATATGGGTTTTTCCTAGATGTTACAATAGCTTATTATATTATATATATACTATATTCCTTGAGATATTTTACCTTTGTGGTAACCTTCTTTGTAATCGATTAGTTATATTTTGTCAAAACCCTGGTAGAAACCCGACGTGTTTTTAGCTCGATATACCCGACGAGTATTTTGTCAAAACCCGATAGGAAACCCGAAACCCGATGGAAAAACCCGAAACCCGACGGGTAATTACCCGATTAAAACCCGACGGGTTTGGGATGGACTTTTATAACCGCGTATGGGTTTGGGAATACCTAAACCCGACCCAAACCCGACCCATTGCCATCCCTAGACTGGGGCTTCGAAGCCCCTCCACAGTGCCACGTCAGCTGCACATGAGCACTGGGGGCATCGAAGCCTCAAGGGATAATGCCCCTCTATGGTGAGGGGGCTTCGAAGCCCAACCTTTTTTCTTTCTTTTTTTTTCATAAAATAATTCCTAACTCTAACACCCGTTCAACCCGACCTGACCCAACTCAACTTAAATCCACCCATCCCTACCATTTGTCTCCATATTCAGTAAACAAAAACTCCCAACTTCTTCTTCATGTGCATGATCCACACCAGTTCGTCTTCAAGAGATTTGAAGAAATCCCACATATTCAAAGAGCTTCTTACAGGTTACAACAAACTTAAAGCCAAACCCACTTCCAATTTCAATCAATTTTTATGTTAATTCCACGATTTAATACCAGGAGGGCCCACCCTCACCTCTTCCGTGATGGCCGTCCCAATCGCGCCTCTCCCCTCCGCGCCCCGCGACGGTGTACGGCGCCCACCGCGCCCCCTTCCTCCCCCTTCAGCGCCCCATAGCAACCAGTCCTATTGTGTTAATAATTTTGACAAGAAACTTTACGGTTTCAGAACTGTTCAAACTTCAAAACCACACAAACTTCAAAACCACACCTGAACCAGCCTTTAAAAACAAAGATGCGGCTCGAGCACGAGTAAGGGTGCGTACCTTTGCGAACCCACTTGAGTGCAGCTTTATCTTTACACTAGAGGAGCCCTCCCATACATATAAACCACTCAAATTTTCATCTCTTTTTCTGATATGGGACAAGTTCCCACATTTAGTTTGCACAAGTTCAAGTCCCATCTTTGAGCCTCGATTTGTCAATCTTAGCTCTGATTTGGCCATGGTTTGGTTCGTTGTAAAGACCTTACATCATAGATCACAAAACCTCAAATAGTGTTTATATTAATTAGAAAATCTACCTATCTATTAAAACAACACAATTTTCCACTTGTCATTCAATTAGACCCTCCACATAGGCTCCAAGTGTACAAGTTTCCATTTTTACAATTTTCCTTCATGAATGATAAAATGAAAAATATGTTGTTGGTGGGAATTGACCTCAATGCCTTACTTTTAAAATTTTTATGGTTTACCAACTCAACTAGGATTAATTGATGTTAGTTTTCTCTTTTTCTTAATTGGTATAAATTCACAACCTTCCATTTTATTACTTTTAAATGCAAATACAATTTATTTTTGTTAATATATATATTTTAGTATATTATTTATATCTTATGAATTCATAAGATATGTTAATATGTATATTATTAAATTTAACTTTTTAATTTTACTTTTTAACAACCAGTGTACCGTACGGGCTCTATCTTAGTAATATAAATATATTTGTCCCATGTAAATAATATAAATATATATGTGTGTGTGTGTGATGTGCACACATGTCCCATGCAAAAGATTTCATGGTTTCTTATTGTGACATCCCTCGATTTCGGGTCAAATTGTATTTATTTTGTATTTGTTTTTATGTTGTAAACCGACCCGATTTATATCCCGAACATTTCAAATATATAAAATATTGGATTTTATGTTACTAAAACATTCCCGCTTGTCTAAATTGAAAAAACCCTTTTACGGATTCGAAAACGGACTTAAAACGCTCAAGATACATCAAAAACGAACTTCCGGACGCGAACCGACGTGCAGACCAGCAGCAGACTAGCAGCCCCATCCTTTTTTTTTGTTGTTTTGTGACTTGTCTTGACCCCCCTTTTGCATGCAAACCTTGATATTTAACCCCGTGCTTGACCATTTCAACCCACCCTATATATACACCCCTATCCCCTTTATTAATCCCTGCTCATTCATCTCTTTCTCTTCCAATTCTCAAGCATTCAAAGGTGTTCTTCATATTTTTTTGGCAGTTTGACTTTCCAAAGTCAAACTGACCATAGTCTTACATTATAATCAGCTTGTTAACACTTATTTATACTTGAAGATTGTTATACAACATATATATAATAGCACCCTTTGTATCTTCGGTGGGCATTTCTCCGGTCTTGGTCGGTTAAGTGTCCGGGCCATAAGACAAAGCTACATGAAGGACTCGTAGTAGTCCTTGATTATATATATTTTCCGCATCTAACCATCAAACTTGTTACACTTGTTTAACTTCTGCGCATCTTAGTTCTATTTTACATTTTGAGTTCCATGGTTATGGGTTTGTAGAGACTAGCCTCGGTTATTCCCTAAATAGCTCCAAACCGGAAGCCGAACTCTTGTTTACTAGTTTGTTTAAATAGTTGTATAAACATGTTTTATGTAAGATTTGAGTTTCTAAAAACCATTTTAATTAGTTCCATGGTTATGGGTTTGTAGAATCTAACCTCGGTCTTATCCCGAAACAAGATCCGAACCGGAAACCGAACTTTTGTTTAAAGACTTTGTTGTTGACTTTTTGTATGTAAGACTTTGGTATTATTATTTATAAATTATTTTACAAGTTCTATGATGTTTGGACATGCGGTAACCATTCTTGGCCTTATTCCAAGATAAAAACCGAACCAAACCGAACCAAACCAAGTCTACTCGCTTAAGACACACAAGTGTGTTTTTAACCATTAAAGCTTATATATTTCTTTAAAAATACTTTATAAACTGATTTTAATTATTTTCACAAAGTACTCAGAATGTTGAATTCAACTTGATCCTATAACAAAGTTTGGACCGACAAAACCGAACACTCGCTTAACGGACGTTGTTAGTTTTAAAACAATAGAACTACATACTTGGTTAAGTCTCTTTAAGATTTATTGAGTTATCTCATACATTTATTATTTTGGGAAAGTTGACTTTGGGTTTGGTCAAGTCACCAAAACCCGAACCGACCACCCGAACACTCGTTAAAACCCATTTTAGTATCTATATTATAAAGGGACCTGCTTTCTTGCATTTTTACCCACCTTATTACTTAACATAGGTTGAGTAAAATTAAGGGCTAGATACTTTAACCCGGTTTCGAGCAAACTTACATTTTTAAAGGACTATTATTATAATTTCTTAAATATTTACATTTTAAACCTTAAACTTTAAATTGTTTACATTTCTTATCATTTATTTTCATTTAAAGACTTCCAAGACAACTTTTCTAATACATGACTTCTTCTCCTTTAGGCTTCGTTCGTTAAACTCATCGTTCAGGTTAATCTCCAAATCATCAAATCTTTCAAGTTTATTACTTGAACGTGAGTACTTTCATCCCCCGTTTTCACTCTTTTATATTTTGGGGGTGACATCGCAAACTTATTCAAATCCAAATGATTTATACTTGAGTCTTAAACCACAAACTTTATTGTATACTTTACTTAAATAAATGGTCGATTTGGTGTTATATGCTTATATGCTTAAGTGCTAATGTGTTTACCGCTTTTGGATGGTTGATTCACAAAATCCGAGTATATCTGGCATCCCCTTATAGAAAGGTGTCTTAATGTATTCTTATTAACGATTTCATTTATCTAAATTGTTGCTATTATTTATCATTTTGTATACAAGTTGTGGAATTTCATATTACATATCTATTGTTCAAAAACTATGAAATTGCTCACCAACCTTTGTGTTGACAAATTCTATTTATGCAATGTTACAGGTTTGACTTTATGTTGACTCGAGGACTTGAAGAAAAAAAAACGTTATCAAGACTATTAGGATATTAGCAAAACGAACAATATGTTATTTACTATGATTTGAATTTGGTTATTGTATGAACAAGTTATGTGACTCTTTGTGTTTTTTATGAATTTAAATGAGTTGATTAAATATTGTCACTTAATAGTGTCGTGTGCGATGAACAATCGGTTGCGCCTCGACGTTTCCGTCTTGGTCGGGGTGTGACACTTATTACCATTTCGTCAAACTAATAACGAAAACACAAGTGGAAGATGCCCCGTTTGAGGAGGCATTTAACAACATTTGTCAGGGTATTTCAGCGCTTGGGCCATATTGGGATCATATCTCGGGATACTCCCAAGCAAGCTTGGAGAGGCCCGAGACCATTCTTCTCTTGAAATATGAAGATCTGAAAAAGGATCATACGAGCAACGCCAAGAGACTTGCGGAGTTCATTGGATATCCCTTTACGGCCCCAGAAGAGAAAGAAGGTGCGATAGAAAGCATTGTGAAGATATGTAGTTTTGAGCATTTGAGCAACCTTGAAGTAAACAAAAGTGGTGTTGATGGAGTAGAACAACATTTTTCATTTGAAAACAAACACTACTTCAGGAAGGCTAAGGACGGAGATTGGCAGAACTACTTCACGGATGACATGATGAGAAACTGGGTGACACTGGTTTAGTTCTAAAATGAAAGGCTAGCCTCGGCTCGGCTCTTGATTCCAGTCTTTGCTTTAAAGTTTATAGTTTTAAATAAGACGGCTATGTCCCTCGTTGGATGGATACTTTCCATCTATCGTACGTTGTGTGATGTTCTTTCGTTGGATGGATACTTTCCGTCTATTGTACGTTGTGTGATGTCCTTTCATTCGGATATAAAACTTTGTTGTTTTATGTCTAGAAATAATGATATAGTTAGTATGCTTTGTGGAAAATTTGTTAAATTCCACTACGTGCACTATCAAAACCTTTAAGAAACATTTGATAAGTCCTAAAACTAATGTTTCCTGTGTGAATTTTCGAAAGTATTTTAATAAATTCTCGTGACCAAACAACGTGCTACCTATCACCGTGATTAAACCATCAAAGGGTTGTTAGCCTAGTGGTATCAAGTGTAAAATCAGTAAAAGAAGAAACTAACACGAGATATAGGAAACAAAGGCGCAAACTACAAACGATAACACTATTTCATCAAAAGTACATTCAAAAGTAGCAACAAATAAAACATCTAATGATGCGCTGCGCAGTTAACATGTAATCTTTGTCTAAATCAACAACTGTATGTTACTCGACCATTTCTGAGTAAGTTGGAATGGGATTCGCTGCACGGTAATCCTCTTTACTTCTACCATAATAAGCAGTCAATTTAGTGCTGGGATAAGTGATGAAATTCCAACCGAAAGCGGACCCACCAACAATGTAGCTACCATGTGCTACCACTTCTTCAACTGTAGCGGGCCTTTCTTCTGAAGGCTTTCTGGTCACCGTTTTCTCCTTCTCTAATGGAGGCTCGGGTTTGACATCTGTTGACTTTTTCTGGTCATCGACACTGTGGTCAGCAACGGTGTTCTTACATTTCTCCATAGTGTTTGTTTCTGATGTCATCTCTTCATATAGTTTCATTAAAACCTTCATCTCTGAAATATGTATGTACTTCAATGAGATTTTGGTGAAACATAATACAATATATGATGCGTTCTAAACCGTCTTATTGAAAGAAGTTAATGTATCTTTTAGAACATTCTGATTGTTGTAAAGAGTAAAGACTTACGTTGATTAATTTCACTCGCAGCTTTGGAAGTCTTGAAATCCGGAGTCCGTAGAACCTTCAAAAGAAGAGAAATTAACAGGGCAATTAAACGAAAATAAAAATTTGTATAAATGTTTTGTATATTGACATGTTGACAAATGCTTCATAACAATCAGACCAATAATGTATTAACAACCGGTTATAAGAAATATGTTGTGTAATGAGCCATGTATCTAACATTTGTTTAATTACCGTAAACATATTTCACAAAACATATAATTGAATATTGTACAGACATGCACTAATAAGTAGTGGTGTAAACGAGCCAAGCCCGAGTACGACTGAGATCGAGCTTGGTTCGTTTCGAATTCTTTTTTTAAAGCTCAAGCTCAGCTCGACTCGTGAGCCATTTTTCAAGGTCGATCCCAGATCGTTTATTATTTATTAAATTTATACCCATTTTAAGTGATTTTTTTATATCTCGATTCTCGAGAAAAACTAGGGGTGGCAAATGTGACCCATGGGTTGAATGGGTTGTATTAAAATGTATATAATGGGTCAGAATGAGTCAAACTAAAAAAAAGAAAAGGATTGAAACGAGTTAACATTTCATGAGTGTTTTTTTTATGGAACGAGAAAAACGAAACTTTTTAGTTTTTTTACTTTTTTAGTTTTTGATTTATATTTCGAGTTATGATTTTTGTTAATTGGTAATTCAAGCACCCGAATTGAAACATTGTTTCGTCGTTTGGATCACCATTTCGATATAAGTTTTACATCGGTCGACTCGTATCGTTCTTCCTATCAAAAGCCCTAAAACATCGGTTTGAAACCAGGGAAAAAACATAACGACGTTAAGTATTTTTTAACGGGGGACCAGTGAGACAAAAATAGTTAAAAGGTGGGACCGTTACTAGTGATTTTTAAAGGTGGGATTATTATTGGCCAATACACAAAAGGTGAAATTTTTTAATTTCCAATTTTCCAATGATTAAATATTTGTATGGTAAATGAAATTAAAAGAATTGAACAAATTCTTTAAATAAAACGAGTAGAATTCGAGTTTAGAGCTTATAGCTATCATAAAATTTGTAATTTGAAAAACATTATATTTGACAAATATAATAGCGTGTGGTAATCAAAGCAACGTGTTATGTAGTTTATCTACCTATACTATTAAAACAATACATTCTATGTCCACAAGTCGGACCTTATTAAAGCAATACGTTCTACGCCCATGTGTCATGTTAAGGATGTCCACATGTCGTGCCTTTGGGGGGCTGTGCAAAAAAAGTTATGGGAATCAAGGGCTCACTATGGCGTTGAACAAGGTTATGAATAAGATGAGAGATTAGAGTGTTAGAAAGGAAATTATAACCCATTTACCCATATGATTTTGACCCATGACCCATGGATAACTAAGATGAATGAGAATAGATTAGAAGAATAGAGAGAGAAATATTTGCCAAGAATGAATGTGATACTGTCACATCACTCTCATTATTTTCTCTTATTAGTATAATTAGATTAGATTATTATAGAGAGGAGGAGGGGTAGAGATCGACCCAAATTGACTTGGGATGAAAGGATTAGACATGATTTGCTAGACTGTCACCTCTATGAGGACATGATTGAAGATAGAAATTCTTGAAGACATAAAATTAAGATTAAAAATTTGTTAAAATTGAGTCTTAGGGACTTTGCTCGAATGTTTTTTAGCGCTAAATGATATATTATTGTAATACTTTTTAAATTATTATTTTATTCCCCATTAGTTATTACTATTATCACTATACTTATTTATCTAGTTATTACTATGACTATAATTATTATTATTACTATTGCCCATTTTTATTGTATTATTTTGTTTTTTCTTTGCTACATAGAGGTATAGTGGTTGGACTTTGCGTTTCTTTCATTCAGTTTAAAGGTAAGGATTTTGAGTCAGGATCTCTCTAGAAGCAGCCTCTTTATTTTTCAGGATAAAGGTAAGGTTTTCTTACATACCACCCTCCCCAGACCCTACTAATAACTTTGTTATCGGTATTATTTTCTTTACTGGGTATGATTGTTGTTGTTTGTTATAGATTATATTAGATTAGATTTTAATAATCTAAATTATTAACCATTAGTTAATATTCTAACAACCTCAACTTTTAATTATGATACCAATAATAATCCTAATCTAACATATTGTTAACTTCGTTTATTTCTGATGAAGTGACATGTGATGTAACTATAGCTTTGATTTATTTAATTTATTTGGATTAATTTTTAGTTAGAAATAAAGGTTTTGTGAAACTTTAGTATTTGGATTAAT
The DNA here is from genome assembly GCF_021521415.1 of Bidens hawaiensis. Taxonomy (NCBI): domain Eukaryota; kingdom Viridiplantae; phylum Streptophyta; class Magnoliopsida; order Asterales; family Asteraceae; genus Bidens; species Bidens hawaiensis. Next base: position 1,390,455 of record NW_027491327.1, read on the forward strand.
TTTTATTAAGAAAACACAAGGTTACATGAAATCATCATCATCTTACTCAGTAAATCCCACCAATAGCAAAGCTATGGTATGATCTGAGGAGGGTAAAACGTAGACAGCCTTACCTCTACCCCGTAAAAATAGAGAGGCTGCTTCCGGTGAGACCCCCGGCTCGACAGCAGTTTTGCATCAAGCCTTGCGCATAAGGCACACAACACTCAACCACCGGGACACCGGCTGATTGGTGCGTGTACCCTTGTCTTTCAGCTATCAACGCCACCACATGATGCCTGATTAACCTTCCACTACTTTTAACGTTATTTTCACAAGATTAGTAAAATAACGTCAAAATTAGTGCAATTTAACTTTTTCCCACCCGATGGTTCACACGTATATACATTATATCGGCGCCCCGCAAATAGGGCGGTCACAAGGTTACGTGAAACTTGGGGACAAAAAAATAAAACAGCTAAAAAATAAGACACAAGGTAAAACACAAGATGCAAGTTAAACCACTGAACCAAGGCCTTACACTTTGACTCAAAACCAAGGCCATTGATGATTATACACAAAGCCTACCAACAAAATAAAAATAATATTAAAACAGATTTAAACTGCATTAGCTTTCTTTCACGTCAACTTCATCTTTGCAATTTACCCAACCTTCAACAAGACCTGAAATCCGCTCTGAAAACTCATCTAACAATGCGCATTTTTCTCTTTCTGCCTCAAGCTCCCAATTAACCTGCTTGAGCTTCTCTTGCATGTTAAGGCACTCCCGATTAACCTGCTTGAGCTTCTCTTGCATGTAGACCTGTAAACGAACTGAACGTTTGGTGAACCCTTCATGAACCGTTCAGCGGGAAGTTCGTTTAGGTTCGTTTATTTAATAAACGAACGAATATGAAAACATGTTCCGTTCGTTCATTAATGCTGATGAATATTCGTTTATGTCTGTTTATTTATGTTCGCTTATGTATTAATATAAAATAATTAAATATTATCTGAATGAGTCGTCTACTTTTGCTGAATTTCATATTTGCGATACCTCTCTATCCTATCAAGCAAACGGGACTCTCTCTTTGCGTTTTTTTCATACCAGCTAGTGACCACTTTCGGGACATCCACACTTGTCTGACCTACATCATAATGGTCACTCAAAGACTCACCTGATTCTGTAATATCAATCGTTTTTTCGCGTCCTTGAGTGGTGGTGTCATCACTAGACAACTGACTCTCATCACTAGAAACCACCACAACATCCGGGCCTGTATCAACCTTCTTCTCAATATACGTCAGCAAGCCCATTTCTACATTAACACCAATCAAAGTGTCTCACATACATAAAAATTAAGGCTGCAATCGAACTGAACAAGGCATTGTTCATGTTCGTCCATTAAGCTTTCTATATTGGACAAGCGAACGATTCACGAACAGCAAACTGAACGAAATTTCTTGTTCGTTTGTTAAGGAAATGAACTTATTCATGAACGATTCACTAACACAAACGAACAAACACAAATTAAGACAAAAAAAGTTGTATTTGATTTGGCTAACCGATAATGTGCAGTGTCAATGGTTCGGTCCGAACATTTGATCCGAACAAACACAAATTAAGACAAATTGTGGTGCTGTTTTTTATAACATTTATATATATTTTGGTTCTATAGTTAATAATTTTGCTTAAATCTATAAAATTTACATGAAAGAATAGAAAAATCATAAAAAAATCTTTAATGAACAAACATAAGCAAGCAACCATTAACGAACATAAAAGGATGAAATCGAACAAAAATTGAACGAACATTGCCTCCTTTTGTGTTTGGTTTCATGGTTTGAGGCCTTGTATATATTGAACAAAATAAAAGATGCAATCTAATTTTGTCTATTCAAATTGCTTGGTGGTTACTAATTATTAAGAAGTGAAATATTAGTTAATGGGAAATGCTTAAACTAAATGAATCTGCACACATTGAATAAATTAATTGTCATAAATTAGATCATGTAAGTTTAGAATTTTAGATTGAACAAAATGCAGTAAAATAACTAGGTCATGTAGTTAATATTGCATTACCTTCATTTTGGGCATGTATCTTCGGATCGGCAGCATCCGATGATATTCTAAGAACATCTGCATTAACATGACATTCACAAAATGACCAAAAAAAAATGTAACATAAGTTACTGAGACAGGAACTCACCGCCAATGGAGGATAAACTTAAATCTATAAGTTCCTCCGCAAATGTATCCACAGAGCAAGCTGGAGTTCTCTCCACCGCTGAAGGGCTGCCACTCGAGGCAGTACAACGTAAGCACTCTTCAATCTGGGAAAAAAAAAGAAAAGAAAAATGATAATTAAATGGATTTACTCTAAATAAATAAATAAAAGCGTGTACGTATTACTTACACCAGTACTGGAAGTCAGTTCACTTGGCTATTAATCTAACTTATAAACCATAAGTTGTAAAAAAAGACGAAAAAGACGGAGACAGTTGTTCATCCCTATTAAGGTTGTACAATTTTATTTTTCGACCTGATCGATCACGGTAACAAAAGCATTTGACTTGGCTATTAATCTAACTTATAAACCATACCTCCAAAACAGGAGCAGCACCGGTGAAACAATGTTGACCGATAGCGCCACCCTCTATCCACGCTTTCGTCTTTCTCATAGAGGAATGCAGGTGATCCGTTGTCGCTTTCGCCCAGTTGACCGTTTCACATGCATCAAGATCATCAACCAACCGCCACATTTTCTTGCGCGGCTTCTGGGGGGTTGTGCCACACAAGAGCACTTGCTCTATAAGCTAGTATGACATCAGCTTTCTAAATTGTTGTCTGCTCTCATCATCATCAACAGGCATACGGCTCAAAATGTCCTTTAAATCCGAAACCGTTATAGTTTCTTTTTTAGGACCGATAACAAACTTCGCTCTTAGTTCCCATATAAACGAAGGAAATTCTTCGTTGAGATTTGAGCATTGCTGCGAATATTCTTCATAGGCGATCCCGGTATCTTCCATACCAATGATGTCGGCTACCTCTTTGGAGCAAAAGCCAAAACACGCCCCGTAGTCCAACACCAAAAGCTTCCTTGAAGCATTGTAGTAGTTGCATAATGCTTCAACAAGCGTTCCCGAACTTTCCCTTTTGTTGGTTACCGATGAAAGGCTACCAAAAACTGAATCCTTCATCAAATCAACTTTGTTCCCTAAATTTAACTGGGTTATTTTTTGTAAGTTGGAACTTGGTTTAATAGATTGACTCTGTTTTGGCTTACTAGTCTCCATTGTTAGGATTAAACTCAAACACGAAACCGAACACACACACGAAAGCAATAAACGAACACGAGGATTTAACGTGGTTCGGTCTAAACTGACCTACGTCCACGGGTGGCAACTAGATATTCTTTATTGAGTGACGAAAGATTACAAGTACATAATGTTGTTTATATAGAGACTGAACTAGGGTTAGTAAGTTATTATGCAAGAAATCTAAACCGGGCCGGGCTTCGGTCTGGCCACCCTACACCCATCTGCCCTTTGGACTTCAAATAATAAATCGGGCCAACAAAAGGCCTACGAAACCCAACAATCTCCCACTCGGAGGCCTTGAATACTCTCGTCTGCACTCCTGATTGTACTTCTGTAATCTGAACATTAAACTTCTTCTAGTTGCCACCGCCTTCTCATCAATTAACCTGAAGGCCCGTTGAAGCTCCCCGGAGCTCCAACACGTCAGTCACGGCTGAAACTGCCCCTGACCCGTTCTCTGTCCCTACCGGCTCCCACTGTAACAAACTACCGGATCCTGAGATAACCTGAGAACAAACACTCTCCATATTCAGCAAGTAATTCATTGGAGAGACTTTTAAAGCTGGAATACTGGTTTTCTTAATCCACTGTCGACCTGGAACTGTAACTGAAACACAACCTGTGCTCCCACTGTCACGATGTCCCCCAACTGATTTAACCTTCCTAGCTCGTTCATCCTGAATCTTCACTTTGGCTATGGGTTTGTTACTTGCAAAACAAACCTTCTTCTGCCCACGAGATTCTATGAACCGGATTTTGTCTTTCACCAAAACTGGATCCACTCCTTTCGATGACACGCCGACCATATACAATGAACCCATTTTCGTGCCACGAGCAACCACAAGATTCCCTTTGACTACTTTCCACTGCTCATTCCCGAACTTAACATCGTGCCCCTGGTCATCCAACTGCCCAACTGAAATCAAACGTTTCTTCAAACTTGGAATAACCCTCACGTCTTTCAAAGTCCAAGAAGTACCGGCTGAAGTTATCAAATCAACGTCTCCCATACCCGTAACCTCTAAAATATCATCATTCGCTAGTCGAACCTTTCCAAAATCCCCAAATTTAAGATTCTTCATCGTTTCACTACAGTGAGTGGCATGAAACGATGCATCAGAATCCATCACCCAAGCATCAACGCTACTCTCAACACTACAAACCAAAACCTCATCACTACTGACCCCGTCATCTGTGTCGTCTTATGTAACGTTCACCTCTTTCTTACCATTCGGACACTGATTCCTGAAGTGTCCTTTCTCTTTACAACCCAAACATTCAATATCCTTACGAGTCTTAGACTAACTCCTCTTCCTGCTCCCACTGCCTCACTGTTTTCCCCTATCTCTACCTTCTGTGACTAGCATATTGCCTGATGATTCACCTGAACTTCTGCGTCTTGAATCTTCTCCCAGAATCAGATCTCGAATCCCGTCGAAAGTAATATTTGTAGACGAACTACAAACTGCAGTCACTGTTTGCGACCAACTGTCGGGCAAAGAGGATAATAACAAGAGGCCTTGAACTTCATCATCAAACTTAAAGCGGGACAAGATCGAATTAAGATTATTGATATGCGTTGTAACTGACCCACCCTCTTTCATTCTTGTTGTCACTAGCTCTCGGATAAGATAGACTTTATTCGCTGCCAAAGGCTTCTCATACATGTTAGATAGTGCTTCTATCCTACCACGTGCTGTGGTTTCTTTCATGATGTTAAACGCCACATCTTCCGACAACGACAAAGTAATACAAGCCCTGGCTTTCTTGTCTAACTTCTTCCAATCTGCTTCTGACATCTTTTCTGGATTTACATCCTCAAGCACTACATCTAAATCTTTCTGACAAAGTAGCGCCTCAATCTGCATCTTCCACCAACCAAATTTCTGTCCATCAAACTTCTGTATAGAAACATTTCCGTCTTCTGCCATGACAATGACTAAACGAAAAACTGGATAAAAACAGAGACAGACACAGCAATGGCACGGGCCTGAACTTAACGGCTGTTCTACTGAACTCTGTTAAATAATCAACCTATTTAAACGGCAGCGGAAATACGAACTGTAAATCAGAAACTGAAACTTTAAACTGAAACGATAAAACCTGACAAACGCGGTTGACACTGATTATCTGTTTCTTTAAACAATTTCTTCTGACCTGACAACGGTTATTCAAATAATAGGATCTTGATTCAAACGTTCGTGGCTCGTACTTTGCAAAATATGATCTCCACCCAAAACAATATATATATAATACCAATATATATTATTGTTGCCAATACCAAATTAAATTAAAAAAGAAACATGTACCAAACCTCAAAAAGAAAGTAATAAATTCTGGTCCACACTTACTCCTTGTGTTCACAGCCCAGATTTTCCCTTTTTCTTTTTTTTTCAAAGCCTAATATAGGCACTATTCAACCTGGTCAAATAAAAAAATGAGGCTCGATCTAACCTTCCTGTTCACACACTTCTTCTTTGTCCTTGATCTTTTGATCATTGGCAAATCAACAAGGGATAGCGACGGTGCAAACGGCGATTACCGGTGGTGGCGAACGGTGGTGCAAGCAAAACTCCGACGCGGCGGAACCCTAGACGGCAGCGGTTGAAACTGCCGACTGCTGTAGCTTTCGAATGGAACCAACAACCAACAAAAACGTAGATCGACGAGCTGGGTTTAGTAGCGGCGTAACAACTGCGTAAACCCTAACGGCGATCGGAAAACCGTAGGCGGCGGCGGAACCCTAGCGCAGTAGGGTGGCGGCGGCTGGATGGTTTGGCGGCGACTCGGCTGGTTCAACGTGTTCTTCGCGTGATCTGAACCTAAGCTCTGATACCACTTGGTAGGATTAAACTCAAACACGAAACCGAACACACACACGAAAGCAATAAACGAACACGAGGATTTAACGTGGTTCGGTCTAAACTTACCTACGTCCACTGGTGGCAACTAGATATTCTTTATTGAGTGACGAAAGATTACAAGTACATAATGCTGTTTATATAGAGACTGAACTAGGGTTAGTAAATTATTATGCAAGAAATCTAAACCGGGCCGGGCTTCGGTCTGGCCACCCTACACCCATCTGCCCTTTGGACTTCAAATAATAAATCGGGCCAACAAAAGGCCTACGAAACCCAACATCCATATCTTCTGCTTTTGCTACCTATAATAAATTGCATTTTTAACAAGAACATCATTAATAAAAACATAAATAAATGATTAAAAAGGCAGATGTATAAATCGAATGAAAATATATCATTCAAACCCCAAGGTAAAGAGAAAAACATAACATAGCTATTTGTATTATATGACAGAATCATTCATTCTAACTCGAAACTTACAACATTAATTCGATTTAAGGAACATGAACACTCTATTATTCTATTCTAACTCAAAAGATACCTTTCTAAGTAACGAATTGAGCATACATACCGTTGGATCAAGAAATGGGCGGTTAAATTAAGCTCTTTTGAAAGTTCAAGTGTAATGGAGAAGGAGAAGAGAAATGTGACTGATGGTTTATTCAATTTCTATTTATAAATTTCATTATTTCAATTAATTAATAAAAGTGTCTTTTCATTTCATTTATTTATTTATATTTTTTGTAGTTTTAAGAAAAAAATTTGAAGAGTCGGTTTTTTTTGTGTAGTGGTAGAAATTATGGGTTTTTTTTAATGGAAATACAAGTTTAAGCCTCACTTACAACGCTTTGAGGGGACATGGGTAAGGAAGACTGAGATCATTTCGATCCTGAGGCTGTTCACTATGGATGGGCTTTAATGCCGCTCCATGTCATCGCCACGTAAGAAATGGGGCTTCGAAGCCCTTCTCCATAACTCCCCGCTGTGGTTTAAAGCCCTTGAGCGTCGCAATATATATATACATATATATGTATGCAGGGGCGCAGCTTTAGAGGGACCCGAGTGACCCCGGTCACTGCCATTTTCTACGTTAATAGGGTAAATTTCGTAATTTTTTCTGAAAATTTTTATAGGCATTAAGCGCGGTCACTGCCAAATTATTTTTTCAAATAGCTACCGGTCACCACCAATTTTTTTTTTAAATATAATACCCTATCTTTTTTTTTATAAAACATCACGGTTTTTGTAAACAAATGTTATAAAAATTGTAAAAAAAACTTAGTTTTTAATAACACTCAAATTTGGAGGGGGCTTGTTGTAAATTGTTGGATAGCATAACTTTAAATAAAAAACAAAAAACAAATGGGAATTAAAAAAAAGGATCGGCCTCAATCTCACGCACGCCCTCACCTGCTTCCTTTTCCCTTCTGCCTTTATGTTTGCCAATCGCCACCGACACCGACCCACCGCCCCACCGCCGTCCGCGCTCATCCATTGCCGCCGATCATCCCCGCTCATCCACCACCGCAAGGTAATACTTTATCTGCTCTTCCTTTGTGTTATCGTGTTGTCAAATCAACGATTATAAAATTAGGGTTTGTAATTGTGAATTGGAGATTTAAGGAAATTAGTTAATTAAGCTTGTAATAGGTATTGTATGATGAAATTTTACTCTAACTTAACCTATTGAATCTTCTTAATTAGGTAAATCATGAAGAAACAAGATACAATTTTTTCGTTTTTCAAAAAAAAGGATGATAAACAAACGAGTAAACGTCGAGCTGCTTTGTAATTCTTCTTCTAAGGTACTCACCCTCCTCTCGGCTCTCGTATTATTATCATATTATGGATATTTTAGGTCTAGTTTTTTTTTAATTGTAAGGACAATCGTTTTGAATGAATGAAAAAAAAAATTATATATATGGATGTCATATTGTTTGATCCGACCCGAACCACCGACACGAATTGAATCGCCAACCCGAAAATTTTTTGATCCGTGACTTCGGTCACCGCCATGGCGAAGCCACTGTATGTATGTGTGTATGAGAGGGAGGGAGGGAGAGAGAGAAAAACATATGACCCACTATTTATATCCAAGGGTGCGCCGATCACATAAGAAAAGATGCTTGCAAATATAATTAAGTGGGCGTAATAGTTGGCCTATAACCCTATACAACCATACGGTACTCGAATAACTTTCAACTTTCAAACTTAAAAAATATCCATATTTGAAAAGAAAAGTAAAGCATATTGTTTACAAATAATTTAAAAGAGGTCTAATAAATGTGATCTAAACCAATCCGACATTCCACCGTCTAGTGACGGATTCAAGAATAATTTTTAACAAATGATTAAAAAGGCAAATATATAAATCGAATGAAAATATGTCATTCAAACCCTAAGGTAAAGAGAAAAACATAACATAGCTATTTGTATTATATGACAGAATCATTCATTCTAACTCGAAACTTACAACATTCGATTTAAGGAACATGAACACTCTATTATTCTATTCTAAACTCAAAAGATACCTTAAAATCTAAGTAGCGAATTACCGTTGGATCAAGAAATGCAGCGGCTCTTTTGAAAGTTAAAAGTGTGGCGGAGAAGGAGAAGACAAAGTGTCTTTTCATTTCATTTCATTTTATTTATTTAATTAATTATATTTTTTGGTGATCCCATTGGTTATGTTTCTATAGAATTGAATTGAGTTTCAAGCAAATATAACATACACATGTACATAATACATGTATACACGTCATAACAGTAGCTTTGTTTAGTATGATCGGTTTTTGCCATTTAAAAGGGGTTACGGTGTAACTTTGTTGTCCTTCACCTGCTTCTCTAACGTTAGTCTGGGTTAAGTTTGTACCCCATGTGCCAAACACGTGCGAGGGCAGATTGGTAACTTTGCTTAAAGCAAATATAATCTTCAAATCATATACGAGCATATGGCAATGGTATGGAACCTCATTGATAGACTCACACAAGCCATCGCCATTGTAGCCGTCCATCAGTCGTGGCTGATTCTTCCATATTCCCCTCCCATCGCCACCACAAACCTGTGACCATATGGTTCTCCACTTACCCGATATATTAATGAACTATATATAACTTGTAGTCAATAGTCAATTTTTTTTTAACAGCAAAAGCCCAAACACCTGGAATCATCATTACAAATAATGATCTAAACAGAACATAATGACTTGATCTACCACCCCACAACTAAAAATACACGAAACAAAATACTAAAGCTAGACACGAATCAATAATTGTCATAAAAGAAGTCATAGTACATCTGTTGGACCAATTGTTATTAGATCAATAGTATTCTTTACCGTTAAAAATAGTAATTCTTTTAAATAGCGGTTAATGTGTTTCTTTCTTTTTTTATATGGAAAACAGTAAAATGATTCCACATATTTGCAATTAATGTGAAGTTGTCAACATCCTTATCTATGCTTATCATGATTGCTATATGCAGAGTCTAGTGGCACTTAAGGCGTGATTAAGATATCAGATATCACATCATAGTCGATTACATATATTATTTTTTTTGAAAAATTCTCACAATAGGCCATTTAAGGAGAATGAGTCTCAAAATAGACTACAAGTTTCAAAACTTTCATTAATAATCCACTAAAATCCATCTTCTCTGTGACATTTGGTTTCCTGTCGATGATTTTCGTCCCCCAGTGAAATAGTGACACGTGTAAAGATGTTGACACCCACCCATGAGATTTCAAAAAAAATCTGTCTGACCCGTGAAATTTCAAAGAAAATTAATCTTTCTGACACGTGATATTTCAAGCCAAGGCAGTCTCATCTATGAGTTTTTGAAAAAATTAAATCCACCTCTTTAATTCCACCATTGATTCACCACCACCACCACCGCCACTTGCCGGAAAATGGAGAAGACGAGGGAACCATTTATTCACCACCATCGCCGCCGCCACTTGCCGGAACCGGAGAAAATGACGGAACCATTGATTCACCACCACCACCACCACCGTAACTTGCCGGAAACGGGAGAAGACGACGAAGAAGACGACGTGATGCATATATGTTAATGTTGGAAGACGACGGAGTTGATTCACCATGAAATGGAGGCTAGCACGAAGACAACGGTGGCCGGATATGTTGATGTTGGATGGTGAAGGCGACGGTGTCCGGATATGGTGATGTTGGATGTTGAAGGACGGAGATGGTGATGAATTAATCGAAATTATTTCAAAGAAGTGAGGTGGTGGTGAATTAATGGTGGATAGAGGTGAATTCAAATTTTTTTCAAATCTCACGGAGTAGGTGGTTTTCAAGGAAACAGTTTTGATATCAAAACTCACGGGCCAGACGGATTTGGCTTGAAATCTTAGGGTCAGACAGATTTGGCTTGAAAATCTCATGGGTCAGACGAATTTGGCTTGAAATCTCACGGATTTGACACAAACCCAACTGTCACGAATCATACATATTTGACTTGAAATCTCAAGGGTTAATGGATTATTATGGGAATATTTGAAAATTTTGGCCTAAATTAAGAATCTCTCTCCTTAATTGGCTTATTTTAGGAAATTTCTCTATTTTTTTCCTTAACAAACACAATTATATTAGTTACTTTATAAATGTATAAATAATAGCATTTATGATTTTCTACACTACTGTAAAATCAGGATAACGAAAAAGTAATAAAACTTTACAAAGTTTTGTTTGTGAAATACGTTTGAAAGTACTTCATACCCGAGTGAATTTTTCTGAGATGATATGTAAAGGGTCCATATTGATTTTGATGTTTCAGACATGGCTCCGCAGAACACCATTATGAAGGAAACCTATCGCTATGAAGAAAACCCTCTTAAAGACCCGAAGCTTTAATTATCGACCTCATGTCATTAGACTAGAATGTGAACTATACTTTACAAAGTTAATAAGTTTGGATTTGATTAGATCAAACTTTATAGTCCGTATAATAAAAACTTGATTGTAATATTTAGCTTGGTATATATAACGCATGACTTGAATCCGTGTGAAGCGTAAGAGTGTGTATACTTTATACACATGACTCCGAGTTTTAGATTAGGAAAAACATGACTTTGAGTTTTAGATTAGGAAAAAGATAGAGTTTTCCATAAGAAGTCTAAGAAACCATATGATGTGGGTTAAGTTGGTCTGTATTTTGGTAATCTAATCCATGTGAACTAATCCATGTGAACTAATCCATGTGATAGTGTGTGTTGCTGCTGAGGTAGATTGATAAGCTAAATTAGCTTACCGGTTGTCACGACACGTACTCTCAGAATGATCAAAACATGAGAGTTACTATAGTTTTTTATAATGGTTTTTAGTGCCAACAAGCAGAGGCTAAGCCTTCGCCTACTTAGCCGACATGGCACACTATGATTGGTTAAATGTAGGGTAGACTATAAATGTGAGTTTGATTATATATATTTGACAGTGTTTTAAACTATCCACAATACTCAATTGGGTATTCTTTAGACGAAATATCAACCGTCTATACTGATTTTGCAGGTCCAAGTCTGATTCACCCAATGACATCATGAAAAGGAAACCTACCCCCACTATCAGACAACTTCCTTGAGTCGAGTTTTGAATGAGACCATAAGATCTCAAACATTAACCGTTACTTATGTTACCAAACTAGAAGGCCATCTGCATGAGGTTGATTATAGATGACTATTTATAAAAATTCTATGGTCCACATAATTATTTTGGCATTTTTTTTCTTATATTAAAATTTTGTTTTTGTTTTATTTTATAGAAAAAAGAAAATGTTCTTAGCATAATCTAAAAAATTATTTCTATATAGAAGTCTAGAAAATAGAAACATCTTTAAAAAGATATGGCGTACGAATGTCATACTATTTTGGTGATTTTTCCGATTAAGATAATATATAAGAAGGTACAACCACAAATTACATAGGAAAAGACGTTTGCAAATATAATCAAGTGGGCATAACAGTTGTCCTATAATATACAAACTTTTAACTTTCAAAGTATAAAAAATAGGGTCCAACTAGGGACACACTGTACGTTACGTATAGGACTATACGGGACTCTATACGTCTCATATGGACTATACGAGGGGTATATGAGACCCTCCGTATAGGCCTATACAAGACGTATTGATTGGTTTTTTAGCAAAAAGGTGTGTGTCCCTAAAATTCCCTAAAAAATGGAAATATTCATCTTTGAAAAGAAAAGAAAAACATTGTTTACAAATAATTTAAAAGAGGTCTAATAAGAGTGATCATCATCATCATCATCATCATCGTACTCGGTATATCCCACCAATAGCAATGCTATGGTAGGGTCTGAGGAGGGTAAGATGTAGACAGCCTTACCTCTATCCCATAGGGATAGAGAGGCTGCTTCCGGTGAGACCCCCGGCTCGATAGTAGTTTTGCATCAAGCCTTGGACATAAGGCACATAGCACTCAATCATCGGGACACCGGCTGATTGGTGCATGTGCCCTTGTCTTTCGGCTATTAACGCCACCACATGATGCCTGATTAACCTTCCGCCACTTTTAACGTTATTTTCACGAGATTAGTAAAATAACGTCAAAATTAGTAAATAAGAGTGATCTAAACCAATATGATATTTTATCATCTAGTAACAGATTCAAGATTTTTTTTTAAAGGGTTCACTATTTTTCAATGTTTCAATTTCAAATTAGTTATAAAAATATTCAGATAGGTTCAAGTCAGGCAGGGGTGATCCAACCATTTTAGGAGTCTAAAGTAGGGGTGTGTTTTTTAACCGTACCCGAATAACAAACCCGAACCGAAGTGACCCGAGACCCAAATAACCCAACCCGAATTCACACGGGCCGATTAAACTCCCAACCTGAACCCGAGATAAAATATTCGATTCGGCATTTGGGTTGAAATACCCAGATTCGGGTTGACCCGAATAACCCGAAGTATAATACATCAATGCATGTATCCCTAATTTTATAGGGTAGTTTAGCGGTGAAGTAGCACGGTGACCTTACATATTATTGTTCGGTTGTTCTCAAGACTCCAATTAATATTGGATCTATCACATCCCAATGTATTAATGACCATAAAGCATGCTGAGAATGTATCTTCAATTCAAAAACTTAAATAGTATGTATTTAAACCAATATTTATTGAGCATGTTTCTTCAATCTACACAAGTATTAATCCACAGGCTATAACGCTCCTTCATCCCGTCTAATGCATTCTTGTATGATAAATTCCATGTTTTGCTAAATAATATATGCTATTGTTGAATATGGCTGTATATTATGGTTTTATAATGGCTTGGAATATGGTTTTTTAATTTATGATATTATTAAAGGTGGAATTTTTTTTTTAAAATTTGTTAAACCCAAAACCCAACCCGAGTTTACCTGACCTGTATAACTCGAAACCCGAACAAACCAAACTTTTTTGGGTCGGTTCTTGGGTCAATTTATTTTGAGCTCAAACCCGAACAACCGAACCCAAACAACCCAAAACCCGAAGAACACCCCTAGTCTAAAGCAACCTAAAACCCAAGGCATTTGATAATATATATATGTTAACCTAACACGCGCAAAATTAGCTAATAGGATTTTATGTGGGGTGTAATTGTAGTTATTACGGTTCGTCTAAAAATGGTCTTTGGTTTATATCATTATGGGTTAAGACGGGTCTACCGTAATATTTTAAAGATTAACATAATATAACAAAATATTCATTTGAATGTGGTATGTAAGAATCAGTTAAAGCTCAACCGACAATGCAAAATTAAAAACAGATCTATTAGTTGCATATTCATACATATATATATATATATGTGTGTGTGAAAATTGATCAAATGGGTAAAAATTCAAACATAGAAAACTTATGCAACCAAAGAAATCTAACATACATACAATTATACACAAGCTAGCGAGCAACAAAGATGCTAAATTTAATAATAATAAAAAATCAACCGCCGTCCATCACCACCATCACCGTCCACCCACCACCACCGTCCATCACCACCACTGCAACCGTCCATCACCACCTCCCACTGTCCACCACCACCGTTCATCGCCTACCACAATCGTCTGCCACCAATCGTCCACCACCACCCACTTCCACAATTCGTACACCACCACCAATTATTTAGCAGCCTGCAGATGTTAAATGACTTCTATCTACTGTGATATGTATGACAGGTAACTAATTTTCAGCTTATGCAGACGATATCTAGTTTATAAAACAAACAATTATATTTTCAGATTGCAGACATTCAGACCACATCTTCGGTTGCATACATAAACTCAGATTGCAGACAATTTTTTGTCTAAAAAACAAACACCACCTTAGTTGCAATTCATACACATTTGCCACTATGACCTCAAATTAAATAGTTAAAATCACAATAGCATGGGACCTTAATAAGCCTAACCTCAGCTAAACAAACAAAAACTTGACTCGAGGTTATTAAGGAGTTTAAACTTTAAACTTAAGCATACACTAGGTTTGCTAAGGCTCGTGACTGCAAGCCTATATAATCTTTTCATACAAGACTCACACTCAGACTCGATAACTAAATAAGCTTTATTTAAGACGATAATGCTCAGCTTCTTTCAAACTTTCTATTGGTCCGATTTATTAAATTCCACATTAAATTTTGTTTGTTTTCTCACATTTATACACACGTTCAATTTTGAAAGTCAGAACTCAGCTTGTCACCTTATTTCCATATTTGGCAAAACATTGAACTAGATTCCTCATATACAGCTGGTAAAGTTGATTGGTTCAAACTTCAAATCATAAACCCACCTGCTTCCAAGGATATCAAATCTCTTTCTTACCAGGTGCGTCTTCTCTCATCTCTATAATAATGGGAAGACTGAAGCACCCGGTCTCTTGAATTATTAATAAAGTTAATATTTATTTTGATATTTTTATTTTAGTTACTAGAATTATAATAGGTTTAGGAAATGTGTTGTCTTTTGAGAGAAAGTTTAGCATCAGTCTTGGAGAGCGAGTTTAGTAGATCTAGAAATAGGGGTCTGGCTATTGTTTTGTATGTCAAGAGGTCTCTTTTCTTCGTATATTCGTTAAGCTCCTTTGATTATATGAAAAGAGTCTGAGCGTTGTGTCAGAAAATGTGATATTCTATTTATTCTCTAAGAACATTTAATTGTATGAAAAGTCAAATGACTGAAATTGATAAAAAAGAACAAATGATTACACACTGATCGAAATAGAATTACATGGAACTTCAGACGACTCTCATCGGATTGAATACCAAGAATAAGATTTATTATGACGAATGCTTATTTAATCTTAAATATCGTAGAGCCTGTATTTATACTTGAACTCTAACCAAGGGAGCGTCCTTCAATCAATGGCTCCTTTCCATATGTGATTAGGGCTTGAAGCAACCGACCGTTTGTAGACGGTGAGATACGATCAATAGAGATTATGTGTGAGCAAAGAACAAGCATGTAGATCCATATCCAAACAAGCCCAAGTACACAATAGGCCAATAGCTCAAATGAAGGCAACTAGAGTAATGTTATGAATTATGAAATTGAAATGATTAATTTTAACAGTCACCCCAATATTGCGTATGTTCATTTGTTTGATCTGATTGTTTGATCCGTATGAGCCAACACTCCTTGCAAACGTTTCCTGAACATGTTTTGGTCATGATCGGGTTAAGTCGAAACTGGCCGTATGTGAATTCCGAGCCTATTTTGAAACTTGGGGATGAGGGTATGATATGGTTAATTTGGTTGTGTAAATTGTTAATAGTTTGTGTTTGTGTGACATTCGTTAAAATTCGTACTGCAGAAATGGGTTTGCTCAAGTATATCCAGATTAAGGGTCTAGGGGATGTTAATCTTGCTACGCGTTCTCTTGCTGAAAACGAAGACAATGTTCTGGACCGAACAATCGGTGTTAGCTATGAAGGTGGCTCAAGTCGTGTTCAACCCGACATTGAAAAATCGGTTTTGGGTCACGAAACCGAGCTGGATCCAATGGTGGTTTCTAACACGAAAGATGTTCCGGAGAAACAGACCCTTTGTGAAGGTGGAAAGAAACAGCAGCCGGAGGTATCGGCTTCTTCTTCAAAGAAAAGGAAGTTTGTAGTTTTGGTTTCGACTTCTAGTGAAGATAGCCGGTCTCATGAAAATAAAGATGACGTGGGTGTATGTGTATCTAGTCATGACAAGCAAGGAAAAAAGGTTGTTATATCAAAACCGGGTGACGAGAAGGAAGAGGATGACCCGAAGCCTGATGTCTATTGCTTAAACCAGGCAGGTTTTGTGAAACACCTTGTAGGGTCGGTACCGGAGTTTCGCAAGTGGCATGAGAAAGAAACGAAGAAGGAAGTCCGTTTGCGTAATCAGATTTCTCGGTATCGCCTGCTGAAGAAACACTAAGTGACCCGACCCAGATTATAGATAATCTTAGGGTTAAGTAATGTTTCCCACGAAGATGAGGTCCAGCAAAGAAGGATGTTCTTCAGGGAACCTGCAAAACAGACACCGTAAGCTCGTCACTGAGAAGGGGGGGGTTCCTCCTTGTGACCACCCTCCGGCGTGAGAATCAGACTAGATTGCTCTGAATATAAGTGTATATTAAGAGATTGCTAGATAATTAGATAGCAGAGATTAGATGGATCTTACCATTCCAAGATGTTGGAGTATTTATAGCCGAAGGTAGGTTTTCTAGAAGGTATGGCCGGCTGAATAGTATTCCTGTTCAACCAACAGTGGACTATGCACAGGCCATACTGGTTGGTGGATAGGTTACGGCCAACAGTAACAAAGTCGGCTGCACTATTCCACCAACTGTAGGTTATGCACGTCCCCTCAACTGTGGACTATACGCAGGCCATGCTGGTTGGTGGATAGGTTACGGCCAACAGTAACACTATTCCACCAACTGTAAGCTGTGCACGTCCCAAGGTATTCTTGGATCCAATTCCCTGCGGGTGCTAGGTATGTGAAGGGTTTCACCTTAACACTGTACCCGCACCTGGCTTATGGTTACTTGTGTGCCAAGTTATTTTTTGGCTTCAATTCCCTGCGGGTGCTAGGCATGTGAAGGGTTTTGCCTTTACACTGTACCCGCACCCGTCTAACGGTTACTTGTTTGCCAAGGTAAGGGGTATTTTCCCGCTTACTTTTTTGAATCTTTTTGAATTTTTTGAAATTCGAAAGGTTGGTGGAAAGATAAGAATAGTCCAAACCTCTGAAACGTCGTGCGACGGTTTCTTCTGACTGTGTCAGGTCGTGCAGGAAGTTATGGTGACGTGATAGCACATGGTCATTCCAGTCACTTTTTTAGGCGCGTAGGCACGTTTTTTCTGGCGCGTGGCCGCGAAATTACTGGCACGTCCTTTCAACAGCTGTTGCCAGCCTGTTCTTTGCCACGTGTCATAGTTTCATTGCACCTTTGATTTCTCTCTCTTCCGCATTAATTTCACCGCATTAATTGCGATTACTATATAAAGGGGGTGGAGGTTCCTTTTCAATTCACACTTTCACAATTTCTCTTCATCTTTAGTGATTTCCGGCGAATACTTCTCTATTCAGTCAAGCATTCTCTTGAAATCACTTTCTTCCTTCTGCAATGTCTTCTCATGATGCCGACGATCAGAGGACTGCTGGTGAGTGCCAGTGTTCTCTTCCTGTCGATCTGTACCAGTATATCGTCAGGAAGTTCATGCTCGAGTCCCTCGAGCCTGAGTTCCCTGAACCCCACCATACTGTGTACGATGCCCCTAGTGGCAAGATCGGGGTTTATGCTGCATTCTTTGTCTACGGGAACCTTAGGTTCCCGTTGACAAAGTTTGTGTATCGTGTCCTGGAGAGGCACGGTGTGCACCTGACAGAGGTGCACCCCATGGCCATTGCCAAGGTCCGGCACTTTGAATGGGTGTGCCGGATACTGGGCATTGAGCCCTACGTCGACCGCCTGATGACCTTCTACACTTGGAGGTGCATCCAGGGGTGGTACACTCTTACAACCCGGATTAAGGGTTTAAAGATTTGTACCACCGAGCGGAGTCTTCGCTCGTGGAGAAGAGAGTTC
Organism: Bidens hawaiensis; assembly: GCF_021521415.1. Taxonomy (NCBI): domain Eukaryota; kingdom Viridiplantae; phylum Streptophyta; class Magnoliopsida; order Asterales; family Asteraceae; genus Bidens; species Bidens hawaiensis. The sequence continues at coordinate 1,408,691 of NW_027491327.1, forward strand.
TTCTTCATATCCGCCCGCGCCATCCCCATTGCCATGAAGTTCAAGAATGGCCAGGCACTTCCGAGCCTTCACGCCTCCAACTACGAGGAGGCGGAATGGTTCTCGAAGATATCCCGGGTCCAATCCCCGGTTTTCCGATTTCCGGAATCCAGGATGGTGATGTTGGGGATGAGCCGGGTGTGGAAGGCGGCGAATGCGCAGAAGGTTCCGATCGTCCTCGAATATGGTTCGAACTCTGTTCCTTATGGTATGTCTTGTTTCTTTTTGTTGATTTTGACTTTTTCTAACTTTCCTGTTTATTTCAGAGGGGAACGACCTACAGTCACTCCTGAACCGGCGGGAGGAAGATGGTCCCGCACGGATGGGTACTCGTGCTCTGGACGAGAACGAGTTGCCCATCCTAGAACAAACTGCGGGTCGGTTTGTGGAGGTCTATCCGCCGGGCCAAGAGATCCTGAGCCACCGACGGCCAGGTAAGCCTATCTTCTACCCTCAACCCCTCAATGCTGTGCCTGCTGCTGGAATTCTTGACATTTCTTCTTCTGAGGAATCCGCAGAAGGTCCTCCGTTGGTGCGGAAGAAAAAGGCTGCCGTCGGGAAGGGCAAAGAAAAGGTGGCCTCCACAGCCGATCCGGTTGTCCTATCTGACTCCGAGTCAGATAGTGGAGAGGTGGCGGGGAACCCCGTCGTTGAGGAGACCGCTGTTCCGGAGGCAACAACTGTTACCTCCGGAGAACCAACGACAGTGACTGGCGTCAAGAGGCCGGCTCCATCGGGTTCGTCCCCGCCCGTCCGTACGTTCAAGCTCAAGAAAACCCGTAAGTACAAACTTCATTTCTATCTTCGTAGATTTATCATTTCGAAAATTTATCTAACACTTTTTCCTTTACGCAGGCGTGGATGTTGACGCATTCCAGGGTGGAGCTGGAGCAAGTATTTCTCCGCCAATGACGGTAGGCCCGGTCAGCCTACCTGAGGCGTCGACCCAGGCCTCTGCGCCTGCTTCCGCTGGTTCAGTTGCTCCCCCTGAGCAGACTGTTCCAGCTGAGATGACGTCGCCGCCGGCCGTGAGTGCGATTTTTACAGCATCCTTCACGGAGCCGGCGGTTGCTGCTGATTATGAGGCGGCGCCTCCAACGGCGGCCGCCACCATGCCTGCGCCACCGGCACCGACAGCCGGACCATCAGGTACGCGCAGGGCTTCCCGCCGATCTTTGCCGCCTTCCCATCTGCCTGACCTGTTGGATGGATTTCCTTTAGGTTCAGGTGATGGGTTTGGCGGCTATCGGCCTGTCATTGACCCTACAGGTACGTAGGGTTCTTTTGTTAATTGTACATATTATTTCATCTTTTCCTAACTGCTTTGTTTCCTTTGCAGTGTCGGATTCCAATGAAGTGTATGTTCCAAGATGGAACATACGCCGAGGAACAACCCTTCGCACCCCTGTGGAGTGCGTGGACTGGGCTCGCCACGCTGCTCCTCATGGTGCGTTGGGGGAAGCCATGGCTAGCTACCAGGAGGGTAGGCTAACCAATGAGCTTCGGGTTCTCCAGGCCCGGACGCAGCCCCGCGTCGAGCTGCTTTGTCGTGAAAACGACAAGTTGAGAGCAGCTCGCGCCAAGGAAGCATCTGAAACGCGGGCTCTCCGGGAGGAGAACCGACAGCTGGCCACGGCTGTCGATGACAAGGAGAAGGCCTTTAAAGCCCTCGAGGTTGAAGTCCAGGCGCGACTCGAGGCCCGCTCCAAGGCTGCCCAAGCTGTGAATGAACAGCTTCGGCTGGCCAAGGAGACTGCGCGAAACTCAACCGAGAGGGCTGCCAAGGCTGAAGCCGTTGCCGAGCCTTTGCGTATGGAGAATGAGGAGCTGAAAGGCAAATTAGAGGCTCTCCAACGTGCTCATGATGCCTTGGCAATGGAGGATGCGAAGAAGCTCCAGGAAATCCTGGACCAGAGGGGGGTGCTTGACCGGACCGAAAGGAAACTTAAGGGCGTCGAAGAGGCTGCCGCAAAGGAAGTTCAACTTGCCCATCTTGATAAAAGCGAAGCCGAACGCGCCTGCAAAGAAAGTCAAGCTACCCTCCAATGGCTTCTTCGAGAAGCGTTGCCTCAGGTATGCTTAACTCTGTCTTCACGCTTTTCTTTGAAGAGAAAAGGTTATACTTGTGTTTTTTTTTTTTTTTTTTTTTTTTTTGTAGGCTGTGCGTCGGGTCTTTTCAGAGACCTCATACGATGATGCCATGAGCGCAGCCCTCAACGCTTCTCATGAGGATGGGGAAAGGGTCGGCTTCCTGCTTGGTCTAGGGTTTGCTGAGAAAGGCGTCCCGCCTTCCAACTTCCCTTTGTTCAGTGTAAATACCGAAGCCATTTATGACCAGGCAGTGAACCAATATGCCGCCTTCCCGCATCCAGTGGTGGAGAAGGTGGACGAAGTAGCTGCTGCTGATGATGGGTTAGCTGTCCTCAAAGCTTTTCTCGCACCACCCCGCTCTTCTGACGGAGCGGGGCCAAGTGGAGGCGGCCCTGAAGCTTGATCCTGAAGATCCCTTCCCACTGCTCAAGACTTGTATAAATTCATTCTTTTAGGCGGGTAGTTACACCCGGCCATTGTTGTAATATTTGAATTTTAGTGAAATGAAGAATGTGTTTGTCCTTTTCCTTGTTTTCTTTACGCATGTTCATACTTAGCAATTTCATTAGTACTTAGATAAGTTTAACTTTTTGACGTGGTAAATTATAAGTTTATTTCGCTTCCTCTTTCATGATTGTGCGGATAGAACCGTCACTTGCACTTAGTAGGATGGCTAAACTTACATTTATCCTGCGCGAAAGTTGACCTCATCTTTTCCTTTGAAATTTTCTAAGTGTTCAGCATAAGTTAACCTTTGAGCGTGGTAGATGGTAGGTTGGAGTTTTGCCTCTTTGTTCGTGATTGTGCGGTTAAGACCGTCACTTGCACTTACAAAGATGGCTACCTCTACTTACATCTGACCTGCGTGTAGGTTTTTAGAACTTTTTTAACATTTTTAGCGTGTGTTTATGCGGGTTTTGCCGCCTTCCACACGCAACAACTTACTTCTTCCCTCATTGATGCGGGAAGTTCATAAGTTAAAGGTAAGGTTATCAACACTTTTTGAAAGGAGAATCATTTCCATTAGAAGTGGCTCTTAGGCCTTTTCTTTACAAGTTTGGAATTGATCTACATATAACATTTGCGTAATTGAGCTCCATTCCATGTTCTTGGGATGGGAGTGCCATCGAGCCTTTCGAGCCGGTATGCGCCTTTTCCCAGAACTTCTTTGATCACGTATGGCCCTTCCCAGACCGGGGCCAGCTTTCCTGGGCGTTGTTGGTTCGAAGCCTCGTTGTTACGCAGTATATAGTCTCCTTCACTGAAGTTGCAGAGTTTTACCCGCGTGTTATAGTACTTTTGCATTTGTCGCTTGTAGTTCTCTTCACGCACGGCGGCTAAGTCTCTGCGTTCTTCGGTTAGCATAAGGTCTAACCGTCTTTCTGCATCATTGTCTTCTGGCTGGATCAAGACCCTTGGTGAGGGTAACCCGATTTCGGCAGGGATCATGGCTTCAGTGCCATAAGTGAGACTGAACGGGGTTTCCCCCGTACTGGTCTTCTTCAGCGTTCTGTTTGCCCAAAGGACGTGCGGAAGCTCGTCCACCCAACCGGATCTTTGTTCCAAGAGTCTTTTCTTTATGCCTTCAACGATGCTCTTGTTTGCTCTTTCCACCTCACCGTTACCTTGCGGGTGTGCCACTGAGGTAAAGGTGTGGGTGATTTGAAGTTCTTTCAGCCACTGCTGTAGCTTCTTGTCAGCAAAGTTGGTGCCGTTATCGCTCACCAAATTCTGTGGAAGTCCAAAACGACAAATAATAAATTCCCAAATAAACTTTTTGATATGTTTCGCTGTTGTTTGGGCTAAAGGTTTCGCTTCTATCCACTTGGTGAAGTAGTCGATGGCTACCACTAGGAACTGAACGTTTCCTGCTGCTGTAGGAAATGGGCCTGTTACATCGATGGCCCACTTCTGAAATGGCCACGAAGAAGTGACAGGAACAAGTTCATTCTTCGGGCGGTGCGTGTTGGGTGCGTAAAGCTGGCAAGACCTACATTTTCTGATGTATGCCAGTGCATCCATATGCATCCCCGGCCAAAAGTATCCCGCGTTGTTTAGCTTGGCTACAACAGCGCGGGGACCTGCGTGTACTCCACAGATGCCTTCGTGTACTTCCCTTAGGAGGTAGTCAGCATCTTGGTTGTCCACGCATCTTAAAAGTGGGCCAAGAAAGTTACGTCTGTAAAGGATGTCATCGATGAGCTGATAATTCAGTGCTTTACAGCGTAGTTTTCTTGCCTGTGTTTTTGACTCTGGTAATGTTCCTGCTGCAAGGTAATTTATTATTGGTGTCATCCATGTTTCTATACCGGTTTGGATGGCACAAATTTCCTTGTGCGGGACTGATGGTGTCTTGAGGAGTTCAATGCGGATGTCCTTTCCCAAGTGGGTAAAGGCTAGTGATGCAAGCTTGCTTAACGCATCCGCAGATTTGTTTTCGCTGCGCTTGACGTGTATGACTTTGCAATCATTGAAATCACGCATAAGGGTTTTTGCCTGAGCGAGGTACAGGGTCATTGTGTCGTTCACAGCCGTGTACGTCCCATTTATTTGGTTGGCCACTAACATGGAATCCACGTGGGCTTCCAAGTTTTTCACCCCCATCTTACGCGCAATTCTCAATCCGGCCAAGAATGCTTCGTATTCGGCTTCGTTATTCGTACTTGGAAAGTCCAGCCGAATAGCGTAAGTGTATTCTTGGCCTGCTGGGTTAGTTAATTTTAACCCTGCGCCTGAACCCTCGTTGTTGGCTGCTCCATCAGTGTAGAGTCGCCAGACATCATTGATGTCCTGTGCTGGGGAGGGTTGAGCCTCCTCCTGGCACTCTTTCTCCCGCGTAGCGGGGACTTCTGCAATAAAGTCGGCCAGGACCTGACCTTTTATGGCTGGTCTTGGCCTGTACTTAATTGCATATTCTCCCAATTCAATTGCCCATTTGGCTAGACGTCCCGATAATTCGGGTTTGCCTAGAACGTTTGAGAGTTTGAAGTTGGTGAGAATGGTGATTGGGTGGCCCTGGAAATATCGTCTTAACCTGCGTGAAGCGTGTATAAGTGCTAAGACTAATTTTTCTAGGGTAGAGTACCGGGTTTCTACGTCTGTGAGTACGCGGCTAACATAATAGATTGGCATCTGGATGCCTTTTCGTTCTACTAGCAGGACTGCCCCGGTTGCTCTATCTGTTGCGGAAAGGTATAGGATTAACTCCTCTCCCGCTTGTGGTGCTGTAAGTGTTGGGAGTTCGATCAGGCGTGACCGAATCTCCTGAAAAGCTGCTTCCGCTTCTGGTGTCCAGCGGAAGTGCGTTTTCTTTAAACAGTTTCTTAATGTCGACACGAAAGGGAACGACTTATCCGCATGGTTTGCCAAAAAGCGATTAAGCGCGACTAGTCGTCCATTCAGTGTCTGAGCCTGTTTTATGGTGGTAGGTGACTCCATTTTAACAATGGCGTCGACCTTCTCAGGGTTCGCTCTGAAGCCCTCTTTAGTAACAATGACTCCCAAGAACTTCCCTTCTTCCACCCCAAATGAACACTTGCTCGGGTTGAGCTTCATGTTTATTTTTCTGAGCGTGTTGAAGGTTTCTTCAATGTCTTTCAACATCGCTCCTGGCTCGGGGCTTTTGATGACCAAATCATCCATATAGACTTCCAAGTTTCTCCCAATTTGGGCATGAAACTCTTTGTCCATCAGTCGTTGGTACGTGGACCCCGCGTTCTTAAGTCCGAATGGCATCATTTTATAACAAAATGTACCATCGGGCGTCCGAAAAGCGGTTTTGTCCTGGTCATCTACAGCCATGTGGATTTGATGGTACCCCTTATACGCATCCAAGAAGCATTTAAGGCGGAATGGTGCCAACGAATCCACCTTAAGATCAATTTCTGGTAACGGATAACAATCTTTGGGGCATGCTTTGTTCAAATCTTTGAAATCTATGCACATGCGCCATTGTTTGTCATTCTTCGGTACCATTACGGGATTTGCAACCCATGTTTGATATCTACTAACGCGTACGATGCCTGCGTCAAGGAGCTCCTTGACTTGGGTTCTACACGCGTTAGTTTGTTCTGGCCCCATTACTCTGCGCTTTTGTACGACTGGCGTAACAGCCGGATCGCACTTGAGCTTATGCTCCGCCTTACTTCGGGGTACACCAGTCATGTCAGCTGGTGCCCACGCAAAGATGTCAGCGTTTTTCTGCAGTAAGCGTTTGAGTAGGGTGCGGGTGGGATCAACGATTGTTGGTCCAATGGTAACGGCCTGGTCTGGATATTTGCCATTGAAGGCCCATTTTTCAGGTTCAGTGATGGTTGGTTTAGCCATTTTCGGTTTGGGTTTAGATGAGACAGATGCGATGCATACCTGGGGAATGCCCGTGATCATCGCTACACCCTCAGCTGTTGGCCATCCCATCATGCCGTGGACTGAGGATACCACGGCGTTGAATCTTGCCATCCCGTCTCTTCCGAATAGGATGTCGTACGTGTGGTGTGGCTTTTTCATCACGACAAAATCCACGTCTTCCGTGCGTGAATGATTCCCATCGGTAAGAGTAACGGGGAAAGACAGGATACCCAGGGGGGTGTTTGTGCTGCCGTCAAACCCTTCCATTGAAGCGTAAACCGTTTCAAAGCGTTCTTTGTCTTCATCATCCAGCTTATCAAAGAACTGCCTGTACATCACTGTCGACGAAGCGCCGTTGTCAGCAAGAGTGCGGGAGGTGATGTAGTGCCCCAGCTGGCTCTTAATAACGATGGGGCCTTCTTTGCTGGGGCCTCCTGGCACTCGCGGGAAGCGCACCTCAGCTTCCTTCCATGCGCATGGTTCCGTCATTCGCCTTTTTCTTCCTCTGACATCACGTGGGCTCCGTCCAATTACTGACGGTCGCCCCCGCAATGAACCTGTTCAAATGGTCATCTGGGTCAGATAGACCATCGTACGTGCCAATGTTAGACATTTGTTTGGCACTCCTTGGGGCGATTGCTTCCGCAATGTCCCTTGCAAACTTTGACTTCCCTGCGTTTGTAGCAGTTGGCCTAAAGGTCTTGGAGAAGTCACGCGGGTTTTTCTCCGCACTCTTTGGTTGAAAGGCTTCACCAAAATTCCTTTTTGGTTGGAAGTCTGTTTCCTTACGCTTCCCTTTCGCCCTATGGCGAGGGTTCGCGTCGGTATCAGATTCTTCCCTCTCATCATCTGAGTACTCGCACTCACTACTCATATTGAGATGTTGGCGAGTGCTGCCGAATTCTTCAGCTTGTTGGGCTGAACGCAAGCGTTCGTCCAACTCAGCCTGGAACTCTCTCTAACGTGCCTCGGCCCACGCCTTTACTTGATCTAGTGTTTGGCGAGGGGCTCGAGTTCGTTTTTCCAACTGGGTATCCATGAACCCTAGTGGAATATTTACTCCACTTGCCCCGGCTTGGGTAGCCGGGGTAGTGTTCGTAAGATTTGTGTAACCGCCGGTGACCCTAGTTACTGGGGTAGTGGTCACCGGGGTTTCTTGGTTACTTACTGGTTTCGGGACCGGAGTAACGTTAACCATTTCAGAAAAAAGAATTAGTTCTAGCTTTTTTATGCACGGATGGCGCCAATGAAGAAACACTAAGTGACCCGACCCAGATTATAGATAATCTTAGGGTTAAGTAATGTTTCCCACGAAGATGAGGTCCAGCAAAGAAGGATGTTCTTCAGGGAACCTGCAAAACAGACACCGTAAGCTCGTCACTGAGAAGGGGGGGGTTCCTCCTTGTGACCACCCTCCGGCGTGAGAATCAGACTAGATTGCTCTGAATATAAGTGTATATTAAGAGATTGCTAGATAATTAGATAGCAGAGATCAGATGGATCTTACCATTCCAAGATGTTGGAGTATTTATAGCCGAAGGTAGGTTTTCTAGAAGGTATGGCCGGCTGAATAGTATTCCTGTTCAACCAACAGTGGACTATGCACAGGCCATACTGGTTGGTGGATAGGTTACGGCCAACAGTAACAAAGTCGGCTGCACTATTCCACCAACTGTAGGTTATGCACGTCCCCTCAACTGTGGACTATACGCAGGCCATGCTGGTTGGTGGATAGGTTACGGCCAACAGTAACACTATTCCACCAACTGTAAGCTGTGCACGTCCCACAGTAATGGTTGGTGAGTAGGCAGCGGCTAATAGTAATAGTACAGGAGCATGCTGCTCGCCATACTGTCAATGAGCCGCCGTATTTCTGATCAGATCTTTCGCCCATACCCCGTCAGGTACAGTAAAAGATCCTTCAGTATACAGGCTAGCTTATTTGGGCGGGAGTATTTCCCCTCCCGCCTCTGTGCGGGATTAATCCCGGCTTTACTCATTCCTTCAGGTGACAACTGAATTGGCTAGTGCCTTTGTGCGTGTAGCCTTGCTCTCTGCGGGTAGCCTTCCCTGATGGCTTGTATCCGCAACTGCGGGAACAGGCGGGGTACTTCACCATTGGGAGGCTTTCCCTGCGTGTTCGGCTTGCATACTGCGCGTAAGGTTCTTTTTGAGTATGGTGGGTCCTGCGAGAGCAGATGGCCTTTGCGCAGACGTCCCTGTTCAAGGTGAGTCTTGCGGGACCAACTAGGCTCTGCTGGGACCTACCTCTTCATAATGAAGAAACACTAAGTGACCCGACCCAGATTATAGATAATCTTAGGGTTAAGTAATGTTTCCCACGAAGATGAGGTCCAGCAAAGAAGGATGTTCTTCAGGGAACCTGCAAAACAGACACCGTAAGCTCGTCACTGAGAAGGGGGGGGTTCCTCCTTGTGACCACCCTCCGGCGTGAGAATCAGACTAGATTGCTCTGAATATAAGTGTATATTAAGAGATTGCTAGATAATTAGATAGCAGAGATCAGATGGATCTTACCATTCCAAGAGGTTGGAGTATTTATAGCCGAAGGTAGGTTTTCTAGAAGGTATGGCCGGCTGAATAGTATTCCTGTTCAACCAACAGTGGACTATGCACAGGCCATACTGGTTGGTGGATAGGTTACGGCCAACAGTAACAAAGTCGGCTGCACTATTCCACCAACTGTAGGTTATGCACGTCCCCTCAACTGTGGACTATACGCAGGCCATGCTGGTTGGTGGATAGGTTACGGCCAACAGTAACACTATTCCACCAACTGTAAGCTGTGCACGTCCCACAGTAATGGTTGGTGAGTAGGCAGCGGCTAATAGTAATAGTACAGGAGCATGCTGCTCGCCATACTGTCAATGAGCCGCCGTATTTCTGATCAGATCTTTCGCCCATACCCCGTCAGGTACAGTAAAAGATCCTTCAGTATACAGGCTAGCTTATTTGGGCGGGAGTATTTCCCCTCCCGCCTCTGTGCGGGATTAATCCCGGCTTTACTCATTCCTTCAGGTGACAACTGAATTGGCTAGTGCCTTTGTGCGTGTAGCCTTGCTCTCTGCGGGTAGCCTTCCCTGATGGCTTGTATCCGCAACTGCGGGAACAGGCGGGGTACTTCACCATTGGGAGGCTTTCCCTGCGTGTTCGGCTTGCATACTGCGCGTAAGGTTCTTTTTGAGTATGGTGGGTCCTGCGAGAGCAGATGGCCTTTGCGCAGACGTCCCTGTTCAAGGTGAGTCTTGCGGGACCAACTAGGCTCTGCTGGGACCTACCTCTTCAAGTCCCCCCAGTCCAATGTTCTTCTCATGAATGTTTAATAAAGTGAGGTGAACTTTTGGACTTTAAGCAAGGGTTTTTGAAAAGGGATTTTTAGTTTTAAGGTTCGCCGTGGGGATTCTTCCCGCGGGTTTCTTAATGTCACTTGCAAAAATTCCCGATTTTTTTGCTTGATCTTTGGGTATGATGCGGGTAGGTATGTAGCCTTCTCGCCAGCCAGGAGCGTTGAGTCTCACTTGTATATATTCTCCATGGGGTTTTGGTGATTCTAAACATAGTGATCAATTATGCTAAGACCACCAATTCCATCACGGAGTTTCAAACAATATAATTCTCGACGTTCCCGTTACGCGGGGATGTTACCCTTCTAACCGCAAGCATTGCTCAGAAGATCCTTCTTGGTTTCAATTCTCTGCGAGGCGCTAGGTATGTGAAGGGTTTTGCCTTTACACTTACCCGCGCTCGTCTTATGGTTTCTTTACTTCCAAGGTATTCTTGGATCCAATTCCCTGCGGGTGCTAGGTATGTGAAGGGTTTCACCTTAACACTGTACCCGCACCTGGCTTATGGTTACTTGTGTGCCAAGTTATTTTTTGGCTTCAATTCCCTGCGGGTGCTAGGCATGCTTAAACCAGGCAGGTTTTGTGAAACACCTTGTAGGGTCGGTACCGGAGTTTCGCAAGTGGCATGAGAAAGAAACGAAGAAGGAAGTCCGTTTGCGTAATCAGATTTCTCGGTATCGCCTGCAAATGAAACTTGAGCATGCGAAGAATGTGAAGTTGGCGAAGAAGGTGAAGAAATTAAAGAAACTGAGGAGGATGATTTTGGATAAAGGAAAAGAGGTTGCTGAGGGTGAGGTAACAAATATTAATTTTATTGGTTATAAATTATTATAATCAATGTTGTAAAAATAGGTTTACAAGGCCGAGTACTCTCTACAAGGCATGGCATCGAGGCAAGTTTCATTAACTTTGCCTAGTTACTAAGAATCGCTCAAAGTTGGTCAACCTCAGCCAGAATCACATATAGTCGGTTAACTTTGGCCAATTTTGACTTAAAATAATAAAACATCATTCGCATTTCTGTAATATTAAAGAAAAAATATCATTTTTTTTAATTAATGATTATCAAATTTTAGAATAATTTAGTATTTAAAAATGTATTTCTCTTATTTATATTGATATCCACTTAGTTTCTTATAAATATTAATAAACTTATCATATTTGACATACATATAATTTCCAAAAATTAATTTGCTTTATATTTACCATTTCCGAGTACTCTCCGAGTAATCCGAGTACACCCAACTCCCCAGTCGGCCGCCTAGGGTCCGCCTAGCGACTTTTGCAACCTTGATTTTAATGAATATTAATTTTGAATTAACAAATATACTGTAATGCAGGAGAAGTTGAAGCAGGCTTATGAGGAGCTTGAGCTACAACGGGAGGTGGTTGAGAAGCTGAATGCGGAGCTTGAGCTAAAGAATGAAACGGTGGATAAGCTGAACGCGAAGATTGAGCTTGAGAAAGCTGGCAGGACGCAAGAGCGTGTCGTTAGAGAATTTATTGCAGCGGGTTTTGTCTGAGCGACGGTGGTTGATCCAGGAAGGTTTCGAGTATGTGATAAACAGATTGCACAAAAGTGGGGAATATAATCGACTGTTGGCGGCTGTGCAAAAAAAATTATGGGAATCAGGGGCTCACTATGGCGTTGAACAAGGTTACGAATGCTGCAAAGCTGGTGTGGCGTTGGAGGATGTCTTGCTGTATAAGTCTAAGACGCATGAAGAGTTTCTCAAGGCCGTTGTTGAGCTGGAACACACGCGCTTCCCCTATGTTGTAGCCTTGTCGCAATGTGCAGACTGTACGCTTGATGAGTTAATAGCGTTGAAGCCTGTAGAGATGGAGGAAGAAGATGAAGCTGCGGTTGGTGGTAATCAGATAATGTAGTTGTGCAGTTTGCATCTGTTTGTTTTTGAATTTGGTTCAAGTGGATCAATTAATGCATGTAATGGAATATCATCGGCTTGGTCGAATGCGAAACGTTTGACCTTATAAAAGTCAAACTGAACTCTTTGCCATATAAACTAATTCTTTTTAGCAGTAGTTATAAATTTATAATGAAATCAAGAAAACTTAGAAATAGCTAAATGCTTAAAAAAAATTCTTTATTTATAAATGCATCTTAAAATGAAGCATCACATTCCATAATTCATATCTTATCATGTATACAAACACACACACCAACATAATGCACCATCATTAAGAGCAAGAGAACCTAAACGTATACACGTATGTATGAATATATCATACACACAGTGCCAAAAACATGTCTTGAAATGATAACAACTCATAAGATTGCACAGGTTCGACACAATCCAACGCCCGCCTTCGTATGCTCATTCTCCAAAATGTTTTCAAGTTCGGTTATTATGTCTTCAAACTTTGGCCTCACATCAGGATTCCGGTGCCAACATCTTTTTAGGAGCCTGTAAAATTGATATTATTAAGATGCTAACAAACTTTTAGCTAATTGTTATAACTATCCCTAATCGACCCGTTTTCATATAAATGGATTTAAATTTTATGAAGTAAATTTGAAGTAGCTTACATCCTCACAGATTCAGGGTATAGATACGAAGATAATGGTGGCCTCGAGTCCTCATATGCTCGTTGGTCAGCCACATGTTCGGGTGGTTCTTCTCTATTAGATGGCCCGCCTTGAAACATCTAATGCCACATATAGACACAGCATTTTAATATGCAAACCATAAATAAATAATAAGCAGTTTCAATGAAATCACAAAGATCAAGTCTTTGCAAACTTTTGACTATAAAAGTCAAAAGGTAAAAGTCAAACTATGCAATAAGAAGTGAGTGTGATTTACTTCGTGAACAATCAAAGCGAACGAGAAAACATCAACACTCTTGCCATATGATTCCCTACGATATACTTCAGGAGCCATGTATCGATCTGAAAGAAGCACAAAAGGAAAAGGATTAAATAATCCAAAAAAATGTTAAAAAAGATAAAAAAAAATAAAAAGACTTCATTTTTATGATAAAATATCAGATTTTATTACATGATCCAGTTCCTCCAGTCATTTTGTAGCCATAAACATCTTTCTCCTGTGCAATTTTGCTTAAACCAAAGTCTGTAACTTTTAAACGTCCGGCTTCATCTTGCAATACATTTCTGAAGGATTTTTATTTTTGTGTGGAAGTTAAACGATTGTTATTTTAGTTCATACTCGAAAACAAAGATTGTCTGGTGTGTACCTCGGTGTCAAATCCTGTGAATTATGGCATGCGGTTTATGGTGATGAAGATAATTCATACCCCTGTATCATACAAAATCGATTTTCATGTGTGAAAATTCAAAAATTTAAGCCGACTCTTCAACTTTTCAAGAAAATGTGGATGCTAAAAATGAAATTGATAAAAGCTAAAAATTTTAAAACTTTTTGGTGTTAAGTTTGAAAAGAAATTCCACATCAAATTTGGATTAGAAAAAATAATCTGTTTGACCTCATAAAAGTCAAACTTTACTCTTGCGGATGATTTTGGATGAATATAAGACCCCAATGAATGTTCAAATCTTGATTTTGCATTCGGTACAACTATTTTTTTCATAGTGTACAATCTTAAATGAGGTTAACAAATAATAGAAGTGAGAAATGACATACCTTGCAATATCCAAAGCATAAGAAACAACAGTCAATGGATCAAGTCTTCCTTTCTTTTTTAGAATATCATACAAACTTCCCTAAAAGAATCCCACATTTTTAAGTAAACGCTAAATCAATGAACCCAAAAATAAAAAATACCCACATTTTTTAGATATTCCGTTAAGAAAATAAGCCGGTCCGAGTCTTTCAAAACACCAAGAAATTGCACTATGTTCGGGTGACGCAACTTTTGCCATAACGCAAGTTCCTTCAAAAACGCTTTTCTGTAAACATATTATAAAACAGAAAGTCAGATGACCAAATGAATACCAATGAGTTCATTGACTTTATGAGAGTCAAACAGACTACTAGGTTTGACTTTAATTGGTCAAAGCTAACCTCACTTTCTCATTTGATGCAATCGAAGACCGGATTGTCTTTGCAGCGACTTCTGTACCGCGCCACTTTACTTTATAAACTTCACCATATGCACCCTGCTGACATTAGCAAGTTTCTAACATAAAACTAATTTCAAAATATAATATTTTAACGATTTAGATGAAGTATTTACTTCGCCAATAAGAACTGCTTCTTTCAATTGAACTTCAGTGTAATGAATCCAGTAACATGGAGTCTGAGAATCAGCTACAATCTGTAGAAAGATATGGTTTGACTTTTGAGGTCAAACAGATACTCTTGAACTACAAATATTAAGATTACTTTTGATGTTGTGATAATATTATTAAACTTATATCATTATGTTTCATTAACATTTACTATTTAGATTATCAGTTCCATATACTTAAAACACTTATCCATTAGTCACATTTCATAAAAATCAAATCATTCAAAAGGCTAAAATGGTAATTTACAGTGTTTCAAACTATCCATTCATAACATTTATCAAACAAAAGTCATGGTCCATTTTGCATCTGGTAAACAATAGGTTTGACTACAAGGCAGACATTTTCATTGACTCGTTTTCAATAAAGGGAAAATAAGGTACCGGATCAATTCCTCCATGCGCCTTAAGGATTTCGCAAATATCCAAATGGCCTGCGCCAAGTGCATCCGAAAGTGGCTGCAAATATTAATCAAAACCAACCTCAGCAACAACAATAATAATAATGCGCATCAAAACACCACCTAAATTTACAATTTCATGATCTTGTTAAAAGAATAACACTTACGGTCCGACCCCATCGGTCAGTAGAGTTAACATCCGCCCCTTTCTCAAGAAGTAAAAGAACAATTTCGGTACAACCTTCACAAGCAGCTAAATGAAGTGCGGTTCTTTTATCATAATCTCCTACATTAGGTTCCACACCCTTATCAAGCTCTTGCATAACTCCCCATTTGTTGCCCTTACCCGAGCAGTAAAGAAGACGGTAGGGCCCGTCTGAGTCGGTTTTTTGCACTTGACTTTGCTGCAAACATAAGATAGAATTAGTAATCATGCAAAAAGAGGACAAATGTTGTAAAAAACTGAAAAAGATTGCTATATATTATACCTAGAAATTAGTATCACTGAATGCACTAAATTTGATAAGACTTGGAAACTAGAGATGTGGTTTGACTTTTTTTTGTCAAACAAGTTACCACTGGGACTCATAAGTAAAGGCTTAAACAAGGTTATTAGTGTGAATTGCGCATAAAATGTTATAAAAAAGATTTAATCTTTAAAAACTAACACTGGTACTATGCTGGTTTGGATATGGAGACTTGCTTGTCTGAATTATGAACATGTTATTTCAAAAGAAAAGAAGTGGATGTATTAAAATGCATAAACAACAAGAACTCGGGTCATATTTTGATTATTTTCCCCAACTGCACCAAACATATAAAGGATTGTAAGCCTGCAAAATCTTATATTTACTTAAAGAGACAGCTTCTAAACTTAAGGGAAGATTGAAAAGTTGACTTTTTGGTCAAATGAAAGACAGGTTAGAATTTAGAATCACTAAAAAATGTAGAATGAACTCATTGTTGGGTTCATCTACGATTGCAAGAAGTGAAAGGGGGCGACGACGGGTTGGGGCAGCCAGCCCTAGCTCGTTTGTTATCCTGCTTATATTATTAATTAACATTGTAATCTCGTGTAGTTGTAATTGATTATCACTTAAATAAATTATACCAAGTTACCACCTTTAGACCAAACCACGTTAAATCCCCGACATTTGTGTCGTATTATTGCTTTTGTATAGCGTTCGTGTGGTTTAATCCTAAGTTCCTAACAGTCATGGGCCAAAAAAAAAATAAAAATTCCTACAACAAGAATCCTAGTTTGACCACAAGATTCAAACGTTATCTTATTAATTCAAATAAGTAAAATGAATCAACTACAAAAACATGATCGTATATATAATATATACCATATTCACAAGCATGCTTCTTAAAACTTCAAACGCTACATGCATACCAATAAACATAAGTTCAGACAAAATATATATAAACATGAAAACAATAATGTTATGATCTGAATTTAGGATTAAAACTGACCATGGAAGGTGATGTTGAGGAATCCATGATTCCAAGATTCTTTTGTTGAAGATGAAAGTAAACAGCTTGAAGATGAGCATTGAAGATTTATAAATAATAATATGGGCCGATGGTTTTAAGGAAGATGCAAATAAAAAGACAGAAAAACTGAGTCACCAAGAAATGTAAAATGGTTTGATTGTTTAAGAGAAAAAGAAAAAACATTGAGTAAGTCGCCATGTTTGATTGGTGGGAATTAGCAAATGAAAGGAGTAGTGGTAAATTTGGTGGAGAAAGAACAGTTAATTTATTATTATTATTATTATTATTATTTTTTATCTTTTTGGGTTTGTGTAGCTTAGAAGTAGAAAGTAAACGAGCATGTAAATCGTTGTTCAGAAAAAAAATAATAATAAAGGGATCTTGGTTTTCTATTATCATTTTAAAGATTGCACGTGAATGAGGTATCGTGCATAGAGATGGATCAAACGGTCTCATGAACATTGAACGGTTATAAATTAAAAATAAAATATAATAAATCCATATTCAATTTCTCTTATTAATACCCCTTCAACAAAATCATAAACAGAATCACGCAAATGTTATCATATTGCTAAATTTAAACAACCCTTTTTCCGTATTTACATATTTTAGGGTTAGCATGTATACACCTATTCAAACGAACTATGTTTATTCATATCTCAAATTTCAAATACACACCCTCATGTTCTATTGTGATTCATTACTTGTTGGTTGCTTATGCCTTAAATAATTATGTTTTATGAGTTTAATTGCTAATTGGTCTTATTATCCTCACTAGCTTCATTTAGTATGATCATCCTATTAGTTTGGTTTATCCAAATAAAACGGATCCTAATTTACATTATTTCATATTTATTTATACTTATGATTAATCTACGATGCACGTGGGTTGTATGATTTTTGCCTTATAAAATATATATAAAACTTGTGTAATTTTCACCAACTTTCAGTGGACTATTTTATTTTTATATATGCTACATTTATTTTGTGTGAAGATTTGCCATGTTATGAAGACATCTAGTAGACCCTCGGATTTCAAAAGGATGGAATATTGAATTGTTTTGATTAATTTGTTATTGTGTAGTATCTTGGAATATATAATAAACTTAATAAATAATTAGTGTCATGACCTTATGAGCTATCAATGTATCAGCGTGACATTTTCCGTTTCGGTTGAGATGTTACAGAAAGGACCAGTAGCTTAGAAGGAGCTCACTTAAGTTGTTTTGTAGTGGTTAAGGTCAAAACAAGTGATACAAAAAGAGTTAATTTGGTTCGGGCTGGGTTGGGACCAGTTATGCATTGAATGCAATCCTTGTGTCACGCGTTTATCGACACCGGTTACGCGTTCGATATCGCGTTACACACATATTATTGTTAGGTTACGCACGTCTTGTTGTTAGGTTAGGCGTGTACTGGCTCTCTCTCGATATCTCTCTCAATTCTAAAATGGTTGTGCGTCAAATGTCGTGTTTGAGCTCATACCCTACAGCATCGCGCGGGCACCCATATAGTGTATATAAATACAAAAAAAATATACCTTGAACAAAGTCTTCAGACAAGTCAATCCATGCATATAAGAGAATGGTTGCAGGCTTTGAGGGGGTGGCATTGCTGATCGATAACCCCTTGTTAGTTAGGGAAAGAAGGGGTTACTTGAATCGTCAATACGCGTGCATCGGATACCATGGGTTCGGGTCCGTGTCGTATTCGTATTCAGGTTTGAGTTTGGGTTCATGCTTGAAATTTTGGGATTTGATTTTTTTGTTGGAGAAGTGTATATAGAATTTTGGGGATTTGATCTGTTTGTTGGAAAAAAGAGTGTTTGTTTTATATATAAACAAATAATTTTTTTTTAAAAAAAGAAAGGATCATGTAACCATTGGAGAACAACCCTAGCTCACCACTTTTCACCTTGCCGCACCATTAAATATTTATCGGATGCCCTCTTGTCGCCCCTCCATAATTGCGACACGATATTTGATGGTAAAACCCGCCAGCTCGGCCATGTAACGAATAGGCTAATTATCAACATATTAATTTAGAGCATTCACATCCTTACCATATTCAGAGTGATGTTTTTATAATATAAAGAATAGTTTAGAGTGTTGTGAGTGGAGAAAAAAGACATGTAGTGATTTTTCTATAAATTTGAAAAATTACTGTTCACCCATATAATTTTTTAATATTATTGAAAAGTGGTTGTGAGTAAATGACAGAGAAAATGTAATAATAAAAGTATGAAAAATATTATTTAATTGAAAAGAAAATAAAAAATATAGTTTGTTTTAGTGTAATTTTGGATTCGAATATAGAAGATGGGATGAGAATGCTCGTACAGATTATGTGGAAATTGCAAACAAATCCTTTTTTTATGTATCATCATGATTGCTATATGCATGTAGAGTATAATGTTCATCATGTCATGATAGGGCCTAAGAGCATTCTTAATCCGTTCCTTATAAACATGTGAGGCGATTTGCAAATTATTTGGTTATGAGTGATTGTGAGTAGATGAGAGAGAAAATGTTATATGAGAAAGTTATATTTAGGGTTTCATTATAGATATCATATAAATTTTTAATATTTTATGAAAGTGGTTGTGAGTGGAGAAGAGAGAAATATAATGATAAAGGTATAAAAAGTATTATTAAATTGAACATAAAAGAAAAAATGCAATAATTTTTAGTGTAATTATATGTTATATAAGGATATATGGTAGGGATGGGCTGGGAATGCTCTAAGAGCATTCTCATTCCTTTCATCAAAACACTCCTTAACTTTAAAATTTAAAAAAATATTGTAAAAATAGACTCCATCCAATCCCCTATTTCTATACCCTAACTCTATATATTAAAGACCTGGTACAGTAACTTTTTATATTTGAAAAGCCACTGTAGCGCCCCTATCTTAACAACATCGCCATTCACCCGCCCAATTCACCATCTCCCGCCCATCTCATCTCACCTCATCTCTTCTCCCGCTCATCTTCCTGCCTCTTTTATAAAACTCTCAAGTAGGGTTTATCGGCCTTCTCCATTACCTCTAAAGCAAATCAAAGGCAAAATCAAAATCAAAATCAAAGACAAAAGTTGCAACAGGTACTTCTCGTATATATCTCTCAGTTTCAGTATGTTTATTGTATGATTTGGAGGTGTTCTTACAAATATGTTGGCAGGATAAATAGAAGTTAATTAGGGTTTGTAGATGTTCTATTGCCATGTTTCTGGAACCTAATTTAGGGCTTAGGGTTTAGTAGTTTTATAAATTATATTGCAGAATTAAGATAAAAGGGAGATGCAAAGCCTTTAACTCAGAGGGTTAAAACACATAAATAATATTGGCTAACTAAACATGAAAAATTAACACATTTTAACTTAACTTTTGTGTTGTAGTTGCGTCTTGTTCAACACTTTACATGGCATGTTTATTTGAAAGGCTTTGATGCTGGGTTTTAAAATTCTTTGATAGGGTATTGTAATTTATTGTTAATTTGAGTCATGTTGGTATCATATATGTTGATGGTATTGTTTTGGTTTTAATTAAGTGTTGTTAAAATGCTGCTTTAGTCGAAGCCGTCTCTAGCCTTATATGTTTCTGCAATGTATGTGTGTTGCTTTAAATTATGTAATCTGCTTAGACCTGCAAGGCTTCATAATTCGACTCTGTTTTGCCTGATTTGGTTTATGCTTGGTCATAATCCGACTTTTTTTTGCTCATGTTTGTGTATGTTGTGGATAATACTATTATAGACGTAATTATAAACTGGGTTTCGGTTCAGTCTTTAACCGAAACTGAATTTTGTTAAAGATCGAACCAAGCTCGTTCTAAGACTGAACCGAAATCTGAATTCATTATGTGATTTATAGTTTGGTTGCGGTTCATAATATGTGAATCTGGTTGAAAGCTAATAACAAATGTGATTTTTCTAGTTTCTTCTTTACTAATATCCAATAACAGTTTTAATACAGTGCCACTTTTTGGTTCAATCTTAAACCAAAAACGAATCCGTTCAGTTGCATCTAATGAGTAAACATTCTTACCTTTTGTTCTCCGCTTTCTAAGCGGGCCGGGCAACATAAAGATTTCGTGTTTGATGAAGACGCGAAATGGATATTACAAGGATGGAAAGGTATGATATTGTATGCGAGCTCGTGTTGCGTACTTGCTTAGAAGCTGAAATGATTATGCTTTGTTATTGTGTTTACATTGTTATTTTAATATGTTAGTTTCTTTAAAATTGAGATCAGATGTATAAATTATGTAGTTGCTGGTTTTTTTAATGATGTAGTTAAAGTTGTTCATGTGGTTTTTTTGGTTGTTGATTGCCCTCTCCTGCACCAGTTTTTAAATTACTTTGGATGGGATCAGACGAACACATAACATGTTTAATGACTATGACCTGTGTTATTTGGCAAGAACACAAAAGAGATTGCAGGTCATTACTCATGAACATGTGACATTCTAACCAAATATGCCACCTTTAAATGTATTTATTATAAGTAGCCCTAATCTGTTTGTTGCATTTTAACATTTTTTGATTTGTTGTTTGTTTTGCAGGTTACATAAGCAGAGTTTGACTTTGACTTAGAAGCTAGATTTAAGAAGCAAATTGCACAGAGTGAAGCAAGTGTTCGAGGCTGCATTGGTTGAAAAAGGAGCATGTAGAAAACAGGTACATGAATAAGGTAAAGGAGTCGATAAAATTAAAGCAGTGTCGGAAAATGATTGACTTGCTTTGTTGTATGTAATATTGTTATCCATTCTAATCGATGTTAGAGAGCCAAGCATGCACGTGCGCTGCAACGTGCGGGTATAGAACCTTGTTTATGGCTAATTTGAGTCCTTATAGGTGCACATTTATAATTATGTTATCTTGTGTTATGCAAATGGATATTTCAATATGGGTTGTTTATTGTTAATATAATAAGACAAAATAGTTAGTAGTTGTGATTGTATGTGAAAGAAAGAAAAAGAATTAATAAAAAAATTATATAGAGATAAATATAGAGTATAGGATGTGGGAGGTTTTTAGAAGATAATCAAATATTAGAGAAAAGTGTGTTTTTTTGTTAAATTATAGAGATGGAGATGATGGATGGAATGAGAATGCTCAAAGATATCACTTTTCATCATTATACAAATTAATAGTATATGAATATAAATCTTAGTTACATGAAATATATGAAAGGAAAATTTAGTAAAACTTTACAAAGTTATTTAATTAGAGATAAATAATCCCATCTTTTATGTATTGGCCGATAATAATCTCACCTTTAAAATCACTACCAACGGTCCAACCTTTTAACTACTTTGTCTCAACGGTCCTTATTTAAAAAAACACTTAACGCCGTTACATTTTTTTCCGAGTTTCAAACTGATATTTTAGGGCTTTTGATCGGAAGAAGGATACGAGTTAACTGATGTAAAACTTATCGGAATGGTGATCCAAACGATGAAACGTTGTTTCAATTTGAGTGTTTGAATTTCCAATTAACAAAAATCAATCCATTTAATGCATCGTTTCGAGATAAGTTTTACATTCGTTGACCCGAATCATTCTTCTGATCAAAAGCCCTAAAACATCGGTTTGAAACTCGGAAAAAAATGTAACGACGTTAAATGTTTTTTAACGGAGGACCATTGAGACAAAAATAATTGAAAGGTTGGACCGTTGGTAGTGATTTTTAAAGGTGGGATTATTATCGGTCAATACACAAAAGGTGAGATTATTTTATTTCCAATTTGCCTTTAATTTGCCATAAGTCATTATTTACATTAAGAACATTTTCAACTCATCATCTAAATTATATGAGGGGAAATTTGTAAGTTATGGGGTGGGCTGTGAGAATAAGAGCAGCATCCCTTTCACTATCTCTAAATCTAAAATTACATTAGGTTATTTAATAATCCCAACTTAATGCAGTTGGCTGATAATAATCCCAACTTAGAAAGTAGTTGTCACCGATCCCAACTTGCACACCATTTGTTTTCATTGGACCTCCGTTAAAAAAATATAACGACGTTAAGTTTTTTCTAATATTCAAACTGATATTTTAGGGCTTTTGATTGGAATAAATATACGAGTCGATTGATGTAAAAGTTACCTCAAAACGGTGCTTCAAGTAGCTTGATTTTTGTTAATTAAAAGTGTAAACACCGGTATTAAAGCATCCTTTAGTCATTTGGACCACTGTTATTTTTGGTGCTTTTTTACTAATCCAGCACACTTCAACCCGACTCCATTTTTACCGATATATGTTTTAACCCAAACCAAATTATTTTTTAAAACATCTTGAGCTTATTTTATCCAAACCAATATTATTTGCTTTGTTATAACCGGTAAGTATCTTCATGGTGTATATTATGGGACTATGCCACACACTTTATTCGGGTTTTCTACTATCCTAGCAAGTACTTTTCCATGAAAAAGATACTATATATATGTTTAAAGATTGGGATTGTATCCTATTAAAGTATCAATAGCCGAAAGAAGACTTTTAACCTCCATCTTCGTCAATCACATACTCCAGTTGGACATTTTGACTCGAAAGTTACCAAGCCCATTGATTACACACAAATTAATCTGTGAAAGTACCAAATGCAAAAGTACATATAAAACGGATTCACACTGCGTTAATTTCCTTTCTCGTCGAGTTCATTTCTCATTCCCACCAGCTCCAATACTTTCAACTCATCCAGGGTACACTTCGTGCATTGCGACAAAGCTACCACATACGGGTATTGCACGTTTTCCCACTCACGCACGGCCTTTTTGAGCTCCTCCTTAGCCTTCGGGCTATATAGCTCATTAGCCTCCAAAGTCACCTTGACTTTGCAATTTGCATAACCTTGTTAAAGACCCTTATGGGCCCCCGCCGCATACAAGTTTGATTCCGCATACAATTTAGCATCTTTAGTGC
Organism: Bidens hawaiensis; assembly: GCF_021521415.1. NCBI lineage: Eukaryota > Viridiplantae > Streptophyta > Magnoliopsida > Asterales > Asteraceae > Bidens > Bidens hawaiensis. Next base: position 1,431,581 of record NW_027491327.1, read on the forward strand.
TCACTTGCTAGTGTATGATTGTATATATGTTAGATTTCTTTGGTTGCGTAAGTTATTAATTAGTTTTCAATGTTTGAATTTTGACCCATTAATTTGATCAATGTTCACATATATATGCAACTAATAGATCTTTTTTTAATTTTGACTTGTTTTGAACTTTCTTGCATTGTTGGTTTTGAGCTTTAACTGATTGTTGCATACCACATTCAAATGAATATTTTGTAACTATTATGTTAATCTTTAAAATTTTGTGGTAGACCTGTCTTAACCCATCATGATCTAAATCAAAGACTATTTTTAGACGGACCTGTAATAACTAAAATTACATTCCACATAAAATCCTATTAGCTAATTCTGCATGTGTTAGGATAAAATATGTATTTTGTCAAATGCCTTAGAGTTTAGGTTGCTTTAGGCCCCTAAAATCAATGTTTTAAAAACCGGTTTTCTAGTCGTACCGGATTGGGCTAAAAAATGGTACAACCGGTTGAACCGGGTTATACCGGGAAGTTCAACCGGTTAAATAGTTTACCTTATAATTTTCTATAAATACAACTTTAACTCCGAAAATAACCCAAAAGTAAATGTTTCATAACAAAAAATAATCAAAAAGTTAATCTATATTGAAAAAACAATATAAAAGCACTCAATCTTAAAAAAACAGTCCTAAAATTTACACGTTTGAATATAAATTGTTGAGTTAAAAGTAATTTTGATAAAATACGAGACGCAACTATCAAAAATTTTTTGGATATAAAACCGGTTTGCCGGTAAAAACCGGTATTTTAGAAAAAACCGCCGGTACGATGTTCTAGCAAACCGGCCAAAAATACCGGGCTCAAAATACCTACCTTCTATACGAAATCCGGTTTAACCGGTTCAACCGGCCGGTTTGAACCAGTTTTTAAAACACTGCCTAAAATGGTTGGGCCACCCTTACCCGACTTGAATCTACCTGAATAATTTTTTTTGACCAATTTAAAATTGAAGCATCTAAAAATAATAAACTCTTTAAAAAAAATTCCTGAATATGTCACTATGGAATGTCGGATTGGTTTAGATCATACAACCAGTATCAGATTATACGACTCGTGAGCTATGCACCTTTATCAGACATCTTTTAAATTGTTTTTAAACAATATATTTTTAGTTTCTTTTCAAATATGGATATATTTTTTAGTTTGAATGTAGAAGAAACAAACAAAATGTTATTCGAGTACTGTAAAGGGTTATAGGCCAATCTATTATGCCCACTTGATTACACTTGGAACGTCTTTTTCTATTTTCTATGTAATTTAGGGAAAATAGATGAAAAAAATATACTTGCATCTCGTGTCAAAAGAATACTTACTCGAGTATTATGAATAATTTTAAACACTATTAAAAAAAAGTCAAACTCACATTTTATAGTCTACCCTACATTTAAGCAGTCAGAGTGCGACACGTCAGAGTCATGTGTATAAAGTATACACACGTTTAAACTCTTAACGTCTTACGCTTCATATGAATTTGAGTCAAGTATTATATACTTATCAAACACTGTTAAAAAAAATAATCAAACTCATGAGTATTCTTACTCGAGTATTGTGGGTAGTTTCAAGACAATTTAGACAAACATAGATGATAAAAATCCTTTGTAACATATATGATTGATTTTCACAACAAACCAAGATCTAAAACCCATCGCATGGCAGGGGAAAAACATATCAAAACAGATATCTAAACCACATGAATCGAGATCAGAAACCCATTGCCGAAAAACCACCTAAACCGCCCGTAAAAAACGAGGCATAAAACAAGAAAATCAACCTACTAGCGATCTGAATTACACAATCACCATCTCTCCCTCTCTGTTTTCAACTTTCTGCCTATTGTCAGACGGTCTTTTGAACCGGAAAACGATGAAGATGGAGATGGTGGTGATGCACGTTGATGATGGCTGGCCGAAAGCACAATGGTGAAATGTAGGCCGGCCAGAGATATGGTAGCTTTGTAATAAGTTTTTTGATACATTTGGGTCTCTTGCCTCCAAAGCTATTATGTTTCAGAAAAGAGCTATAACTTTGTTTTCAGTAGGTTTCGGTTTTGCCATTTAAAAGAGGGTGGCGGCGCAACGTGTTGCACATTTACCCACCTATCTATCGTAATTGGATCCTTTTGTTCAGTTATTATATCTTAGTTTCATGAGATATAAAAAATACTGTTAATCATAAAAAGTATTGTTCAATTCATTTTTGATAGGAAAATTGGTTTTAAATAATCCCAACTATCATCTATTGGTAAATAACAGGCCCTACTTTGCACTTGGCTGGTGGCGGGCCCAACTAAAGGGGTATTTGTTTTTAACGGGCCGCGACTAACGGATGTTAACCCCGTTAGTGATTTGCTGACGTGGACCTTCTTCTCCAGCCGGAAACCTGCAACTCGCCTCCATTCTCCCTAATATCGTCACACCGTCTCTCTCTCTCTATCTTTCCCCTCATACGAAACCTAACCGACGTGTTGCCGTTGTTGTCTCCGGCGAAGTCCACCCTCGTCAATCGTTCGTCATTTGAGGTAATTGACACTTCATTCGACTCGTTTTGACCCCTTTAACAAAAGCCCTATGCTTATTTTGTAAATCGTGAGACATTGACTTCGAATTTTTGAAAATAAGATCGGGTTTGGTATCTAGGGATTGTCCATGGAAGAAGATGTAATGTACTTCATTTTCAAATTCCGATGAGTTTTGAAGAGGAAGGGAGACGGTGTGACGATATTAGGGAGAATGGAGGCGAGTTGCAGGTTTCCAGCAGGTTTCCGACCGGAGAAGAAGGTCCACGTCAGCAAATCACTAACAGGGTTAACATCCGTTAGTCGCGGCCCGTTAAAAACAAATACCCCTTTAGTTGGGACCGCCACCAGCCAAGTGCAAAGTTGGGCCTGTTACTTACCAACATGTGATAGTTGGGATTATTTAAAACCAATTTTCCTTTTTGATAAGTAAAAAATATAAAAACCTAGTTTGATAAATATTTTTTTCCCATCACCCATTTTGAGAAAAAAACTACCATAAGGATTCCCAAACATCATTTAACATTTCAAAGAGTTAAAAGTCACAAGGAGGTCAAAATAATAAATCCCAAACACCCCATAGTCTCACATAATTTCTTAACTTCAAATTTTATACTCTTGTTATTATTCTTAGAAAACTATGTATTTTTATTTAAACCATGCTTTCTCAATGTATATAATTTTAGAAAGTAGAAACGAAAGAATATATAACTTAACACATTCCAAAACTCATTACATCATTTATTCTGTTCCATCGTGTGTAATATAAGGAAACTCTAAAATATTTTGAATAGTAAACCCAAAATCAAAGAGAGAGAGGGCTTATTTATAATCCAAGTTGTTGCATGCGGTTTTCTTGACATCATGACTTTTAAAAGTAAAACAAAAATAAATAGATAGGGCCTATCTAAATCCAAGTTGCTCCATGGGGCTTTCATGGAAATAATATTGCTATTTAATTTTGTCACCTGGATTGTTTGAACTTGATTAGTTTTGAGGAATTTAAATTTATTACTTAAAAAAGACAGGAATTTAAATTTATTACTGAAAAAAGTTAATTACACGAAAGGTCTATATGGTATGCTTCAATAATAGAGTGAGTGACTTGGGTCCCTAGGTATTGTAAACAATTTTAACAAGGTAAATTGGAAATAAATAATCCTAACTTTTGTGTATTGGTTGATAATAATCTCAACTTTAAAAATCACTACAATTGGTCTCAACTTTCAACTATTTTTGTCTCAATGGACCTCCGTTAAAAAACACTTAACGCCGTTATGTTTTTTTCCTGAATTTCAAATGATGTTTTAGGGCTTTTGATCGGAAGAACGATATGATTCGACTGATGTAAAACTTATCTCGAAACGGTTATTCAAACGACGAAACAATGTTTCAATTCGGGTGTTTGAATTTCCAATTAACAAAAATCAAGTCATTTGAAAACTGTTTGGATAAAGGTAGTGATTTTTTTTGTAAATTTGGGGAAACTTTGTTTGCCCTTATTTATTTTTTAATATTTGTTGAATTGGTTGTGAATAGAGAAGAAAGAAAACTGTAATGATAGGCATAAAAAAATATTATTTAATTGAAAATGAGAGAAATGTAATGGTATTTATTTTAATTATAGAAATAGGGATGAGGGATGGGTCGAGAATGCTCTAAGAGCATTCTCATCCCACCCCTTATCCCTAAACCAAAAATTACACTAAAACTCACTATATTTTCTCTCTCTATTTCAATTAAATAATACTTTTTATACCTTTTATCATTACCTTTTCTTTTTTCCTTCACTCACAACCACTTTTAAAATATATTAAAAAATTATAGCAAATGAACGGTAACTTTTCAAATATACAGAAAAATCACTACTTTTTCTAAAATATAAAAACTCTTCACTCACAACACCCTGAATCACTCTCTAAATTATAAAAACACACCTCACATAAAATGAGTGGTTGGATGAGAATGCTCTAAGACTGGTGAAACATTTCAGTCTTTTTTTTGTTGTTGCTTTCTTTTTTTATTTTGAGTTATTATTATTTTTATTAATTTTTAAGGGAATTTTTTATGCTACAAATCCTTTTTATTTTTTTCATTTATATCCCTATTTATAGAATAATTTGACTCTGATTTTTATCCGGCCTAGGGTATTTTAAAGTGGTGTATGAGATACAACGGATCCAATCATTCCAAATCTTCATTCAATATTTCTGTTTAATATGATTAAAGGAGACTTTGAAAAGTAAACTCAAAATAAAAAAGAGAGGTGACCCATTTACTATCCAAGTTGTTGCCTTTCGTGAATCATAACCTTTGTAAAGTAAATCCAAATTAAAGAGAGAAATGGCCAATTTAGGATTCAAGTTGTGCATGTGGCGTTGTAGAAATTTCTTTGTTGCTTTTGTTATTATTATTATTATTAACATTTAAAAATGAAATTTGGCCCCACAACGTAGCAATATTGATTTTTTTTTTATTTGAGTCGTTTTACTCAGATTTGAAAGTTTCAACACTTCCTAAAACAATCTTATTTATGATAATTAAATATTGTAATAATACATAATTTTATTGACTTTAACAGCTCTTGTCTGTGGTTCACATCTTGCAATCAATAATTCAATATATCCTCCTTTCTTTGCAATCAGCTGGTGATCATTTCTTTCTCAAAAATCAAAGAGACTTGATAATTCAGTATCTCATCCCAAGCACACCTTTAATGGCTTCTTCAAGTTCATCTGCTAACAACAAGTACGATGTGTTTCTGAGTTTTCGTGGCGAAGACACCCGCAGGACCTTTGTTGATCATCTTTATGCTGCCCTTGATCAATGGGGTATTTTCACGTTCAAAGATGACGAGAGACTCGAGAAAGGAAAAAGGATCAACGATGAGCTCTTACAAGCCATTGAGGACTCGAGAGTCTACATTATTGTATTTTCCAAAAGCTACGCATCTTCATCATGGTGCTTAAACGTGCTACTGAAGATCATGGAGTGTCATAAGACGAATGGGCGTATTGCTTTCCCAGTGTTCTACGATGTGGATCCCTCTGATGTCCGTAAACAAACCGGATCAGTCGGTGAGGCCTTTGCCAAACATAAAGATAATAATAATAAATCAGAGGTTAGAAAATGGAGAGAGGCTCTTGAAGCAGCAGCAAATTTGTCTGAATGGGATTTGAAGAACATTGCTGATGGGTAATTCCTTTATTGTTTTATAGGAAAATAATAAAGTACACTTGAGTCTAACTAAAACTAGGGGTGTTCAAATTATTCGAATTTCGTCGAATTTTGAATTTTAAAGTTGTATTCAAATTCGAAATAGCTTCAACAAAGTCAGTTCGTTTCTAATTCAAAATGGCTAGTTCGAAGTTCGATTTAGTTTGAATCCCAATCGAATTCGAATAGATTCGATTCGAATTAAGTCACAAAATCGTTTCTTTTAATTCCAATTTCAAAACGACTATAAACTTGTGTTTTAAACAACAAAAAGTACAAGTTTATAAAACAAATAAATCATTTAAAGTTATAAAAACTTTAAATGATTTATTTAAAGTGGTAGCATTCAGTAACATATGACTTAATAGCCAGAATGAGGAACTTCTAATTTTTAATATTTAGAAGTATAAAAACTTTTGTAATTTATCTCTTTATTAATATGAATATTTATAATAAAAAAATGTATAGTTTAAATTCGAAATTTGATTCGAATTTAAAATCATAAATTGGTTTTTGTTTCGAATCGAATGACTGGGAACCAAATCAAATTTGAACCGAATCGAATTCGAATGACTGGGAACCAAATTCGAACCTTCAAATTCGAATGTTACTGGAATCGAATTTTGAGTTCCTCGAGTCCAATTCAAATACTATACACCCGTAGCTGAAACATGAAATACGTTACACTTATACATTCTGAATTACACCGACCTGAAAAATGATTGATTGTGTGGATTATTAACCAATCTAATAATTAAAAAAAAAATTATCTGCAGGCACGAAGCTAAAGTCATAAAATTAATTATTGAGAAGGTTTCACTCGAGTTACGTCCCATTGATGCAAGCTTAGTAGGCATTGAACAAAGGATGCAAGATCTTGATTCGTGTTTAGAAATTGGTTTAAATGATGTACGCATGATAGGGATCAAGGGCATGGGAGGTGCCGGGAAGACCACTTTGGCTCGAGCTATTTTTGATAAAATAGCATTTAACTTTGAAGGCCAAAGCTTTGTTGAGGATGTGAGGGAAAATGCCTCACGGTCAGGTTTGGAGAAGTTGCAAGAACAAGTGCTTAGAGATGTATTAAAGAATAAAGACATTACTGTAAGCGGTGTTCATGAAGGAAAAAGGTTGATGAAAAAGATGTTGCGTGGAAAAAAAGTTCTTGTTGTTCTCGATGATGTGAATCATAAAGACCAGCTTGAGATGTTAGTTGGTGATACTTCTTGGTTCGGGCCAAGAAGCAGAATTATAATCACAACTAGAGATGGGCAGGTGCTTGAAGCACACAAAGTGGAATGGATACGTGATGTCAATCTTTTAACGAACGAGGAAGCAATTTGCCTCTTCAATAGGCATGCATTCGGGAAAGATAAACCAACTAAAGAGTTCGAAAAGCTTTCACAAAAAGTCTTAAGTTACGCTTCTGGTCTTCCTTTAACAATCAAAGTTCTGGGTTCATATTTGTGTGGTAAAGATGCTAGTGAATGGGCAGATGCACTAGAGAGACTCAAAACAATTCCGTTGAAGGAAACTCTTAAAATATTGGAGCTAAGTTATCAAAAACTTGAGGAAGGTTACAAGGAAATATTCCTGGATGTGGCGTGCTTCCTTCAAGGTTGGAAGAAAGACGATGCAATAAGAATGCTTGAAAGCTCCGGATTTTATGCTAGAAGCGGTTTAAGAGTTCTTGAGAAAAAATCTCTAATAACAATTTCAGAAGACACTTTTGATGGTTCAACTATTATAACCATGCATGACCACTTAGTAGAAATGGGCATGAATATTGTACGTCGTGAGCATCCAGAAGAGCCCAACAAACATAATCGATTATGGGTTCAGAAAGAAATCGAACATGTCTTGTCTGATAACACGGTAAGAGTCAAATCTATTTGTAAGATGGAGATGAAATACTCACAATTTTTTCATTAGTTATAACATAGCTTTTACGGTCATTCTTGAATTATAGGGTAACGAAGCAGTAAGATGTATAGATCTTGAAAACACTCCTAGTATTTATTTGGAAGGTCTTGGAAACATGAAGAAACTTAGATGCCTAATTGTGGACAGGGGAGTGTTCACAAATGGTTTTAATGGCTGTGTGAAGATTGACGAAGCTCGCCTACACTTTCCAAATTCGTTACGATGTTTGTTTTGGTACAACTACCCCCACTGGTGTTTACCCAAAACGGTTGAAGCAAATAATCTTGTTGCACTTGCTATGTTTAACAGCAAAATCGAACATCTTTGGGAAGGAGGAAAGGTAATATGGTTGATTGGTTGTTATTTAATGGTATATCTATTAGCTAACAACTTACATTTACCTTTTCTTGTTCTCTTTTCATCTTGTGATAGGCTATGAAGAAGCTCAAATTCCTTGACTTGGTTATCTCAACAACATATTAACGCCTTTTGTTTGTTTTTCATCTTGTAATAGGTTATGGAGAAGCTCAGATTCCTTGATTTGGGTGGTTCAAAGTTGAGGAGCCTTGACCTTGGGCTGACTCCCAAACTCGAGAGGTTAAATCTTTTAGGTTGTCGGGATTTGGTAAAAGTTGACGTGGACGGGGGATGCCTAAAAAGCCTTGTCTACTTAAACTTAGATTACTGCAGGGGTTTGAAGTCTGTATCTTTTATCGAGGAGTTGGAATCACTTGAGGTTCTAAATATAGGTAATTTAAATCTGAGGGAATTCCCGGGTTGTATAGTCACAGGGCACTCCAGCAATAGTTTGCAAGTGCTGGATCTTTCATTTAACCGCAATATATCAGAAATACCCTCATCAATTGGAAATCTTCATAACCTTGTCTCTTTGAATCTCTCTGATTGCTATAGTCTTAAGAGTCTTCCAGGAAGTATTTGTAGTCTACAACATTTGACAGCTCTTAACCTTGACGCCAGTGGAATAGAGGAATTGCCTGAGGATGTTGGTGAATTAGAGTCGTTGGAGGAACTGAAACTAGATAATTGCTCTAATTTAAGAGAAATTCCAAGCAGCATCTGTAAGTTGAAACGTCTCAGGGTGTTGAATCTTCAAGGCTGTTATATGGTTGAGAAATTGGCTGACGAACTGGGTAATTTAGGATGTTTACAGCGGTTAGATATTAGTGGTACCGGCATAACTCATCTTCCACAAAGCATTTCTTTGATTAAAGGTCTGAAAATTGAAAGATGATAAATCTGACGAAGGTCATCTCTCTCTCTCTCTCAGCTAACTTTCACTTGCCTTATTTTAGTTGCCTTAATTTAATGTAAATGGATAAAATACAAATAAAGCCAGCTTGTGTGAAGTGTGAACATTATTTAACAAAACTTTTTTGACAGTCATTTTGTACTGAAATTAGCAAATTGGGTAGTAGAAGCGTGTGCATGGGTTGGTTCAGTTTTGGACTAAAAGCAAACCAAACTGGTTTCGGTTATTGATTTAGTTTTCTCGGCTTAGCCAAAAATAATGAATTTGGGCCTTAAGTTCTTTTGTTAGTTAAAAATAATTATAATTATTATATATTTGGGTTAACTATATATTAAACTATTATAAAAAAACTTAACTTTTAAAAGAAAAATAAAAAATCTATTAGTTTGGTTCGGTGAATCGGTTCGGTTCTGTTTTTTCGCTTTTACTTTCACGCAAAACCAAAACCAAAACCAAATCGGGCGATGGATTTTGCCTCGGTTCGGTTATTTCAGTTTTGGTATTTTCAGTTTTTCAGTTTTGGATCGATTTTTTAACTGGTGCAAGGTGCAGGTTTGTAAATATTATGCAATCGATCTGAATGTGTAACATGCTACCTGTGCTTCTAATGTCGCTGATCTCATAATTTTTTAATTAGCTCAGATGATCTAATTTTGCTAAACTAATCACAGATCGCTTGCTTCTATGCTCAAAGCTTCTTTTATACATAAAATTTCTGTTCTATTTAAACTTACGAACACAGTTTGACCATCATGGAAAGTCAAACTAATGTGATTTTCTTTGAATTTAATCTAATTTCAAACATTATATTATACTTATTTCTGGCTAGCGCATGTTTAAACATTTCTTGCAAGATATTTGTTTCTCTTATCCTAACTAAACAAAAAAAATAACTGGATGAATAACTTAAATGATCTTGAGATTATTGATTTTAAGATAATCTTAACCTGCAAAATTCTTTGCTATAATCACTGATTTTGTCAGTCTATATTTTCTTTTCTGTTCTAGGATCTATTAGGTAGGCCAATGCAAAGAAACAGTGGACGCCGGACGGTCCTCAGAAATGAAAGTACTTGCTCGTATGCCAAGAGACAACAGGTCCACGACTTTTAACACTTTTCTGTTGAACATTAGTATTAATGAATCTTCTTGTAAGTTGATATATGTTTTGGATAAATGCACGGAACACTATGTTTTCTTTTTCGTTTGAACTTAATAATGTTTTCTTATAAAGTTTTACACATAAGAATAAGTTTGACTTTCATTAGTCAAACATTACAAGTTTGATTGACTTTGACTATAATTACCTCCCTCTTTCCTATTTGCGTGTAGAAGTAACTTAATAGATTTTGCTTAGCCTCTTTAACTTGACAATAAACAACCACTTTGGGAATCGTGCACATGAGCGTATCGATACCATACCAATATAAGATGACATGTTTGACCCGGTCCTTAAATGTGCTTCTGCATATCGTTCAACTAACGGGTCTGGACCAGGTGGGTTTATGCGGTCACCGGGTGGAGTAGTCCCCGTTTTGTCGACTTCATATGGAATCTTTTGGAAGAAATCGACAGTCAGATATGAAGACTCCTTTTACTCTCGTCACAAAACTTTTCCAATGCTTTACCTGCAGCATCAGCGAGAGCCGATTGCAGGGTCGGAAACCGCCTTAATTCCTGTTTTTATAATATTATAAAGTACTTAATAATAGTAAAAGAGTTCGACCTCAGTTTCTGCAACTGATGAAGATAATTCATATACCCCTGTATCATACAAAATCGATTTTCATGTGTGAAAATTCAAAAATTTAAGCGGATTCTTCAACTTTTCAAGAAAATGTAGATGCTAAAAATGAAATTGATAAAAGCTAAAAATTTCAAAACTTTTTGGTGTTAAGTTTGAAAAGAAATTCCACATCAAATTTGGGTTAGAAAAAACAATATGTTTGACCTCATAAAAGTCAAACTGTACTCTTTGGGATGAATTTGGATGAAGATAAAACCACAATGAATGTTCAAATCTTAATATTGCATTTGGTACAATTATTTTTTCATAGTGTACAATCTTAAATGAGGTTAACAACAAATAGAAGTGAGAAATGACATACCTTGCAATATCCAAAGCATAAGAAACAGCAGTCAATGGATCAAGTCTTCCTTTCTCTTTTAGAATATCATACAAACTTCCCTAAAAAAATCCCACATTTTTTTAAGTAAAACGCTAAATCAATGAACCCAAAAGTAAAAATACCCACATTTTTTAGATATTCCGTTAAGAAAATAAGCCGGTCCGAGTCTTTCAAAACACCAAGAAATTGCACTATGTTCGGGTGACGCAACTTTTGCCATAACGCAAGTTCCTTCAAAAACGCCTTTCTGTAAACATATTATAAAACAGAAGGTCAGATGACCAAATGAATACCACCGCCGGCTCAGTGAAGGATTCCGTGAAGATGGCACTGACAGCCGGCGGAGATGATGTTACAGTTGGAACAGTTGCCTCAACGGGATGAGCAACCGAACCAATGCTGCAAACAGGCGCAGCCGCCTGGGTCATCGCCTCGGGTAGGTTGACCAAACCTACCGTCATGGGTCCAGAGATGCTCCTTCCCGCTCCACTCTGGAATGCGGTTGTATCCACGCCTGCACGAAGACAAGATATATAAGTATGATGGCGGAAAGATATGCAGTTAAGCTGAATATAATTTATACTTACGAGTTTTCTTGAGCTTGAAGGTTCTGACAGGCGGGGACGAACCCGATGGAGCCGGGGTCTTCATGCCGGTCACCGTCGTCGTACTGGGCTGCCCGGAGGTGACAGCTGTCTCAACCTCCGGAACAGTGGTCTCACCATCACCAGGGTTCCCCACTGCCTCCTCGCTCTCGGTCTCCGAGTCAGACCGGTTCCCCTGATCGGCAGTGGAGGCAACCTTCGACTTGCCCTTCGCGCCAGCAGCCTTCTTCTTCCTCACGAAGAAAGGACCATCTGCGGATTCCTCATCAGAAGATGACAAAATTAGAGGAATTCCAGCAGAGGTTTGAGCATGGAGAGGGCGGGGGTTAAAGAAACCCTTACCTGGCCGCGTGGCGCTCAGAATCTCGTGGCCTGGCGGGTAGACCTCCACAAACCGATCCGCCGTTTACTCCAGGATGGGCAACTCGTTCTCATCAAGAGCACGAGTACCTAGCCGAGCGGGACCACCGCTCTCACGCGGTTGCAGAAGCGACTGCAAGTTGTTTCCCTCTGAAAATAAAAAGAAAGAAATGGTTAGAGCAAAAACCCTAAATTAGCAAATAATATGAAGCATACCGTAAGGGATAGAGTTCAAACCGTATTCGAGGACGATGGGAATCTGTGGCGCCTCTGCCCCAGCACCTTTCCACACCCGGCTCATACCGAGCATCACCATCCCAGACTCAGCAAATCGGTAAACCGGAGTCTGGATCCGGGAGATCTTGGTAAACCATTCCGCCTCCTGGTAGTTGGAGGCGTGAAGGTTGGGGAGTGCTCTCCCGTTCTTGAATGTCATCGCAATAGGGACGACACGGGCAGAGATATAGAAGAACTCCCGCTTCCAAGACCGAAGACTGCGCTCGGTAGCACAGATCTTCAAACCCTTGATCCGAGTGACCAAGGTGTACCAGCCTTGGATGCACCTCCAAGAGTAGAAGGTCATCAGGCGGTCGACGCGGGGCTCCACACCCAGAATGAGGCACACCCATTCAAAATGGCGGATCTTGGCGATCGCCATTGGGTGTACCTCCGTCAAGTGTACACCGTGTTTCTCCAAAACACGGTACACAAACTTCGTCAATGGGAACCTGAGATTCCCATAGATGAAGAATGCAGCATACACCCCTATCTTGCCCTTAGGGGCATCGTACACCGTCTGGTGAGGCTCAGGAAACTCAGGCTCGAGAATGAACTTCTTGACGATGTACTGATAAAGGTCGACGGAAAGAGCACACTGGCACTCGCCAGCAGTACTCTTATCGTCCTTGTCAGAAGTGGACGTTGGGTTCTCGATATACACGTCGGACTCTTCGGCGGTGACTTCTGGATCGTGAAGGGAAGACATGTTGGGGATGGAAAGAAGAACGATTTCAGGAGAATGCTCGACAAAAGTTAGAGTATTCGCCGGAAATCGCTTAGAAGAAGAAGGAAGTGAAAGTGTGAGTTGAGATGCATCCTCTCCTCCCTTTATATACTCATCGCAATGAATGCGATGAATTTAATGCGGAGGAGAGAGGAAAGCGCAGGAGCAATGAGAAGATGACACGTGAAAAGCAAGCTGGCAACAGCTGTCGACAGGAAGCGTGCCGTAAGGACGCGTGCCGTAAAATTCGCGCCCACGCGCCCGAAAACTCGCGCCCACACGCCTGAAAAAGCGTCTGGAATGACCATATAATGTCACGTCGCCATAACTTCCTGCATGTCCTGAAACTGTCAGAAGAAACCGTCGGAAGACGCTAACGTCCCTTCAACAGTTTGGACTGTTGTTATCCTTTCACCAACTCTTCGAATTTCAAAAAGATTCAAAAAGACTCAAAAATAAGATGGAATATACCCCCTTACCTTGGGAAGTAAAAAACCATAAGACAAGTGCGGGTACAGTGTCAAGGCGAAACCCTTCACATACTTAGCACTTGCAGGGAATTGAAGCCAAGAAGGATCTTATGGGCCGTGCTTGCGGAAAGGGAAATAACACCTCCGCATAGCGGGAACGTTGAGAACTAGCTTGTTTGAAACTTCAAGGCGGAATTGGTGGTTTAACATAACTGATCACTATGTCCAAAACTACCAAAACCTCGTGGAGAGCCTATACAAGTGAAACTTAACGCTCCCGACTTGTGGAGAGGTTAAACACCTACCCGCATCATAACCAAAGATCAGGCAGAAAAGTCGGGAATTTCTGCAAGTGACATTAGGAAAACAGCGGGAAGAATTCCCACGGAAAACCTTAAAAAACAAAAACCTCTTTCAAAACCCCTTGCTTAAAGTCCAAAAGTTCACCTCACTAATTCATGAGAAGAACAATGGACTGGGGGGACTTGAAGAGGTAGGTCCCCGCAAAGCCCAGTTGGACCCGCAAGACACACGAGGGCATCTGTGGAGTACAAGCAGGTCCACGCGCTGTTGTAGCTAAGCTAAACAACGCGGGATACTTTTGGCCGGGGATGCATACGGATGCGCTGGCATACATTATAAAGTGTAGGTCTTGCCAACTCTACGCACCCAACACACATCGCCCGAAGAATGAACTTGTTCCAGTCACCTCTTCATGGCCATTTCAGAAGTGGGCCATCGATGTGACATGCCCATTTCCCACAGCAGCAGGGAACGTTCAGTTTCTAGTGGTAGCCATCGACTACTTCACCAAGTGGATAGAAGCAAAACCCTTAGCCCAAACAACCGCAAAACATATCAAAAAATTTATTTGGGAATTTATTATTTGTCGTTTTGGACTTCCACAGAATTTGGTGAGCGATAACGGCACCAACTTTGCTGACAAGAAGCTACAAAAGTGGCTGGAAGAACTTCAAATCACCCACACCTTTACCTCAGTGGCGCACCCGCAGGGTAATGGTGAGGTGGAAAGAGCAAATAAGAGCATCGTCGACGGCATAAAGAAAAGACTCTTGGAACACAGATCCGGCTGGGTGGACGAAGTTCCACACGTTCTTTGGGCAAACAGAACGCTGAAAAAGGCAAGTACGGGAGAAACCCCGTTCAGCCTCACTTATGGCACTGAAGCCATGGTCCCGGTCGAAATTGGTCTACCCTCACCAAGGGTCTTGACTCAGCCAGAAGACAATGATGCAGAAAGACGGTTAGACCTTATGCTAACCGAAGAACGCAGAGACTTAGCCGCAGCGCGTGAAGAGAATTACAAGCGACAAATGCAAAAATACTACAACACGCGGGTAAAACTCTGCAACTTCAATGTAGGAGACTACATATTGCGTAACAACGAGGCTTCGAACCAAGAGCGCCCAGGAAAGTTGGTCCCGGTCTGGGAAGGACCATACATTATCAAAGAAGTTTTGGGAAAGGGCGCATACCGGCTCGAAAGGCTCGATGGCACCCCCATCCCAAGAACATGGAATGGAGCTCAATTACGCAAATGTTACATGTAGATCAATTCCAAACTTGTAAAGAAAAGGCCTAGAGCCACTTCTAATGGAAATGATTCTCCTTATCACATTGACGCTGATAGTCTTACATCTACTTATGATCTGACCACACTGATATGCCGGTATTCACCGCATAAATATGTGGGA
This sequence comes from Bidens hawaiensis, assembly GCF_021521415.1. Classification (NCBI taxonomy): domain Eukaryota; kingdom Viridiplantae; phylum Streptophyta; class Magnoliopsida; order Asterales; family Asteraceae; genus Bidens; species Bidens hawaiensis. The sequence continues at coordinate 1,446,825 of NW_027491327.1, forward strand.
AAGTAAGTCGTTGCGTGTGGAAGGCGGCAAAACCCGCATAAACACAAAAAACGGTAAAAATTTCTAAGGAAAAGATGAGGAAAACCTTCACGCAGGTCAGTTATAGGTGAAGTTTGGTCATCCCACTAAATGAAAGTGACGGTTCTACCCGCACAATCATGATAGAGGAAACTGAACATTAACCTATTGACAACCACGCGTCGAAAGGTTAACTTATTCAAAACACTTAGAAAATTTCTAAAAAGATGAGGAAAACCTTCACGCAGGTCAGTTATAGGTGAAGTTTGGTCATCCCACTAAATGAAAGTGACGGTCCTACCCGCACAATCATGATAGAGGAAACTGAACATTAACCTATTGACAACCACGCGTCGAAAGGTTAACTTATTCAAAACACTTAGAAAATTTCTAAAAAGATGAGGAAAACCTTCACGCAGGTCAGTTATAGGTGAAGTTTGGTCATCCCACTAAATGAAAGTGACGGTCCTACCCGCACAATCATGATAAAGGAAACTGAACATTAACCTATTGACAACCACGCGTCGAAAGGTTAACTTATTCAAAACACTTAGAAAATTTCTAAAAAGATGAGGAAAACCTTCACGCAGGTCAGATATAGGTAAAGTTTAGCCATCCTACTAAGTGAAAGTGACGGTCTTACCCGCACAATCACGAAAGAGGAAGCAAAACTTTAACCTATTATCTGCCACGTTGAAAGGTTAACTTACCCAAAGTACTCAAGAAATTGCTAAGTTAAACTAAAATATGCGATGAATTTAATGCGGAGGAGAGAGAGCGCAAGTGCAATGAAACTATGACACGTGGAAAGAGCAAGTTGGCAACAGCTGTTGAAAGGACGCGTGCCGTAAAATTCGCGCCCACGCACCCGAAAACTCGCGCCCACGCGCCTGGAAAATAGTCTGGAATGACCATATACTGTCACGTCGCCATAACTTCCTGCATGTCCTGAAACTGTCAGAAGAAACCGTCGGAAGACGCTAACGTCCCTTCAACAGTTTGGACTGTTCTTATCCTTTCACCAACTCTTCAAATTTCAAAAAGATTCAAAAAGATTAAAAGATTCAAAAATAAGAGGGAATATACCCCCTTACCTTGGAAAGCGAGAAACCATAAGACGAGTGCGGGTACAGTGTCAAGGCGAAACCCTTCACATACTTAGCACTTGCAGGGAATCGAAGCTAACAAGATACCTTGGGAAACAAGAAACCGTAAGACAAGTGCGGGTACAGTGTCAAGGCGAAACCCTTCACATACTTAGCACTTGCAGGGAATTGAAGCCAAGAAGGATCTTATGGGCCGTGCTTGCGGAAAGGGAAATAACACCTCCGCATAGCGGGAACGTTGAGAACTAGCTTGTTTGAAACTTCAAGGCGGAATTGGTGGTTTAACATAACTGATCACTATGTCCAAAACTACCAAAACCTCGTGAAGAATCTATGCAAGTGAAACTCAACGCTCCCGACGTGCGAAGGGGTTAAACACCTACCCGCATCATAACCAAAGATCAAGCAGAAAAGTCAGGAATTTCTGCGAGTGACATTAGGAAAACCGCGGGAAGAATCCCCACGGAAAACCTTAAAACTAAAAACCCTTTTCAAAACCCCTTGCTTAAGTCCAAAAGTTCACCTCACTTATTAACAATTCATGAGAAGAACAATGGACTGGGGGGGACTTGAAGAGGTAGGTCCCAGCAAAGTCCAGTTGAACCCGCAAGACACACCTTAAAATTTTTTTTTAATGTTATTCGTATGTGAGAATTCCGATTTCCCCCTTTAAAATTGGTGTTAAGCCCCCTATCACCCCCACATGAAAAAAAATTTCAAGATCCGCCATTGTATTATATATAGACGTGGATGCAAACAAGAATGAAAATAAATAGAAAAACATCAATATCATTACCAATTTCTTGGGTTGGATTTCAGGTTACGGATAAAAAGGAGGACAGGAAAGACGTTCATTTTCAACTGGTTAAGTACATAGTAAAAATATTATAATAAGTGTACACATAGTAAATATTAGACTATCTCCAATGCACCCCTTAAGTTGCATGCCCTTATTAGCCTTTACATGCCCCTACATTGAAGAATTATGCCCTTATATGTTTGAAGTAACCAAGCCTTCCACAAGGGCTTTGGTTTTTGTTGTTTTTGTATATGAGTGGGCCCAATTGAAAAAAAAGTTTTATTTAAATATTGTGTATAGTGCGCATGTGATGAGGTGAAAACGAAGAATGGTAAAGATATTTGCAGAATTAAAGATGAAATGAGAGTTTTTAAGGATTTGTAAGGACATGACGTTGTAGGTGATGTGACACCTAAGGGCTCTTAAGGACGCCCATTGCATTGTGGATAGTCTTATTACATATAAAAGTTATAATAAAATAAAGTAATGTATATTTATTATATGTATATAACTAATATTGCAAATATATATATATAAATGATTAAGGAAAATTGGAAATAAATAATCCCACCTTTTGTGTATTGGCCGATAATAATCTCACCTTTAAAATTCACTAGCAACGGTCCCACCTTTTAACTATTTTTGTCTCACTGGTCCTCTGTTAAAAAATACTTAGCGTCGTTATGTTATTTTCCCTAGTTTCAAACCGATGTTTTAGGGCTTTTGATTTTTGTTATCTCGAAACGGTGATTAAAATGGCTTGATTTTTGTTAATTAGTAATTCAAGCACCCGAATTGAAACATTGTTTCGTCGTTTGGATCACCATTTCGATATAAGTTTTACATCGGTCGACTCGTATCGTTCTTCCTATCAAAAGCCCTAAAACATCGGTTTGAAACTAGGGAAAAAACATAACGACGTTAAGTATTTTTTAACGGGGGACCAGTGAGACAAAAATAGTTAAAAGGTGGGACCGTTACTAGTGATTTTTAAAGGTGGGATTATTATTGGCCAATACACAAAAGGTGAAATTTTTTAATTTCCAATTTTCCAATGATTAAATATTTGTATGGTAAATGAAATTAAAAGAATTGAACAAATTCTTTAAATAAAACGAGTAGAATTCGAGTTTAGAGCTTATAGCTATCATAAAATTTGTAATTTGAAAAACATTATATTTGACAAATATAATAGCGTGTGGTAATCAAAGCAACGTGTTATGTAGTTTATCTACCTATACTATTAAAACAATACATTCTATGTCCACAAGTCGGACCTTATTAAAGCAATACGTTCTACGCCCATGTGTCATGTTAAGGATGTCCACATGTCGTGCCTTTGGGGGGCTGTGCAAAAAAAGTTATGGGAATCAAGGGCTCACTATGGCGTTGAACAAGGTTATGAATAAGATGAGAGATTAGAGTGTTAGAAAGGAAATTATAACCCATTTACCCATATGATTTTGACCCATGACCCATGGATAACTAAGATGAATGAGAATAGATTAGAAGAATAGAGAGAGAAATATTTGCCAAGAATGAATGTGATACTGTCACATCACTCTCATTATTTTCTCTTATTAGTATAATTAGATTAGATTATTATAGAGAGGAGGAGGGGTAGAGATCGACCCAAATTGACTTGGGATGAAAGGATTAGACATGATTTGCTAGACTGTCACCTCTATGAGGACATGATTGAAGATAGAAATTCTTGAAGACATAAAATTAAGATTAAAAATTTGTTAAAATTGAGTCTTAGGGACTTTGCTCGAATGTTTTTTAGCGCTAAATGATATATTATTGTAATACTTTTTAAATTATTATTTTATTCCCCATTAGTTATTACTATTATCACTATACTTATTTATCTAGTTATTACTATGACTATAATTATTATTATTACTATTGCCCATTTTTATTGTATTATTTTGTTTTTTCTTTGCTACATAGAGGTATAGTGGTTGGACTTTGCGTTTCTTTCATTCAGTTTAAAGGTAAGGATTTTGAGTCAGGATCTCTCTAGAAGCAGCCTCTTTATTTTTCAGGATAAAGGTAAGGTTTTCTTACATACCACCCTCCCCAGACCCTACTAATAACTTTGTTATCGGTATTATTTTCTTTACTGGGTATGATTGTTGTTGTTTGTTATAGATTATATTAGATTAGATTTTAATAATCTAAATTATTAACCATTAGTTAATATTCTAACAACCTCAACTTTTAATTATGATACCAATAATAATCCTAATCTAACATATTGTTAACTTCGTTTATTTCTGATGAAGTGACATGTGATGTAACTATAGCTTTGATTTATTTAATTTATTTGGATTAATTTTTAGTTAGAAATAAAGGTTTTGTGAAACTTTAGTATTTGGATTAATTTTTATTAAGAAAACACAAGGTTACATGAAATCATCATCATCGTACTCAGTAAATCCCACCAATAGCAAAGCTATGGTATGATCTGAGGAGGGTAAAACGTAGACAGCCTTACCTCTACCCCGTAAAAATAGAGAGGCTGCTTCCGGTGAGACCCCCGGCTCGACAGCAGTTTTGCATCAAGCCTTGCGCATAAGGCACACAACACTCAACCACCGGGACACCGGCTGATTGGTGCGTGTACCCTTGTCTTTCAGCTATCAACGCCACCACATGATGCCTGATTAACCTTCCACTACTTTTAACGTTATTTTCACAATATTAGTAAAATAACGTCAAAATTAGTGCAATTTAACTTTTTCCCACCCGATGGTTCACACGTATATACATTATATCGGCGCCCCGCAAGTAGGGCGGTCACAAGGTTACGTGAAACTTGGGGACAAAAAAATAAAACAGCTAAAAAATAAGACACAAGGTAAAACACAAGATGCAAGTTAAACCACTGAACCAAGGCCTTACACTTTGACTCAAAACCAAGGCCATTGATGATTATACACAAAGCCTACCAACAAAATAAAAATAATATTAAAACAGATTTAAACTGCATTAGCTTTCTTTCACGTCAACTTCATCTTTGCAATTTACCCAACCTTCAACAAGACCTGAAATCCGCTCTGAAAACTCATCTAACAATGCGCATTTTTCTCTTTCTGCCTCAAGCTCCCAATTAACCTGCTTGAGCTTCTCTTGCATGTTAAGGCACTCCCGATTAACCTGCTTGAGCTTCTCTTGCATGTAGACCTGTAAACGAACTGAACGTTTGGTGAACCCTTCATGAACCGTTCAGCGGGAAGTTCGTTTAGGTTCGTTTATTTAATAAACGAACGAATATGAAAACATGTTCCGTTCGTTCATTAATGCTGATGAATATTCGTTTATGTCTGTTTATTTATGTTCGCTTATGTATTAATATAAAATAATTAAATATTATCTGAATGAGTCGTCTACTTTTGCTGAATTTCATATTTGCGATACCTCTCTATCCTATCAAGCAAACGGGACTCTCTCTTTGCGTTTTTTTCATACCAGCTAGTGACCACTTTCGGGACATCCACACTTGTCTGACCTACATCATAATGGTCACTCAAAGACTCACCTGATTCTGTAATATCAATCGTTTTTTCGCGTCCTTGAGTGGTGGTGTCATCACTAGACAACTGACTCTCATCACTAGAAACCACCACAACATCCGGGCCTGTATCAACCTTCTTCTCAATATACGTCAGCAAGCCCATTTCTACATTAACACCAATCAAAGTGTCTCACATACATAAAAATTAAGGCTGCAATCGAACTGAACAAGGCATTGTTCATGTTCGTCCATTAAGCTTTCTATATTGGACAAGCGAACGATTCACGAACAGCAAACTGAACGAAATTTCTTGTTCGTTTGTTAAGGAAATGAACTTATTCATGAACGATTCACTAACACAAACGAACAAACACAAATTAAGACAAAAAAAGTTGTATTTGATTTGGCTAACCGATAATGTGCAGTGTCAATGGTTCGGTCCGAACATTTGATCCGAACAAACACAAATTAAGACAAATTGTGGTGCTGTTTTTTATAACATTTATATATATTTTGGTTCTATAGTTAATAATTTTGCTTAAATCTATAAAATTTACATGAAAGAATAGAAAAATCATAAAAAAATCTTTAATGAACAAACATAAGCAAGCAACCATTAACGAACATAAAAGGATGAAATCGAACAAAAATTGAACGAACATTGCCTCCTTTTGTGTTTGGTTTCATGGTTTGAGGCCTTGTATATATTGAACAAAATAAAAGATGCAATCTAATTTTGTCTATTCAAATTGCTTGGTGGTTACTAATTATTAAGAAGTGAAATATTAGTTAATGGGAAATGCTTAAACTAAATGAATCTGCACACATTGAATAAATTAATTGTCATAAATTAGATCATGTAAGTTTAGAATTTTAGATTGAACAAAATGCAGTAAAATAACTAGGTCATGTAGTTAATATTGCATTACCTTCATTTTGGGCATGTATCTTCGGATCGGCAGCATCCGATGATATTCTAAGAACATCTGCATTAACATGACATTCACAAAATGACCAAAAAAAAATGTAACATAAGTTACTGAGACAGGAACTCACCGCCAATGGAGGATAAACTTAAATCTATAAGTTCCTCCGCAAATGTATCCACAGAGCAAGCTGGAGTTCTCTCCACCGCTGAAGGGCTGCCACTCGAGGCAGTACAACGTAAGCACTCTTCAATCTGGGAAAAAAAAAGAAAAGAAAAATGATAATTAAATGGATTTACTCTAAATAAATAAAAGCGTGTACGTATTACTTACACCAGTACTGGAAGTCAGTTCACTTGGCTATTAATCTAACTTATAAACCATAAGTTGTAAAAAAAGACGAAAAAGACGGAGACAGTTGTTCATCCCTATTAAGGTTGTACAATTTTATTTTTCGACCTGATCGATCACGGTAACAAAAGCATTTGACTTGGCTATTAATCTAACTTATAAACCATACCTCCAAAACAGGAGCAGCACCGGTGAAACAATGTTGACCGATAGCGCCACCCTCTATCCACGCTTTCGTCTTTCTCATAGAGGAATGCAGGTGATCCGTTGTCGCTTTCGCCCAGTTGACCGTTTCACATGCATCAAGATCATCAACCAACCGCCACATTTTCTTGCGCGGCTTCTGGGGGGTTGTGCCACACAAGAGCACTTGCTCTATAAGCTAGTATGACATCAGCTTTCTAAATTGTTGTCTGCTCTCATCATCATCAACAGGCATACGGCTCAAAATGTCCTTTAAATCCGAAACCGTTATAGTTTCTTTTTTAGGACCGATAACAAACTTCGCTCTTAGTTCCCATATAAACGAAGGAAATTCTTCGTTGAGATTTGAGCATTGCTGCGAATATTCTTCATAGGCGATCCCTGTATCTTCCATACCAATGATGTCGGCTACCTCTTTGGAGCAAAAGCCAAAACACGCCCCGTAGTCCAACACCAAAAGCTTCCTTGAAGCATTGTAGTAGTTGCATAATGCTTCAACAAGCGTTCCCAAACTTTCCCTTTTGTTGGTTACCGATGAAAGGCTACCAAAAACTGAATCCTTCATCAAATCAACTTTGTTCCCTAAATTTAACTGGGTTATTTTTTGTAAGTTGGAACTTGGTTTAATAGATTGACTCTGTTTTGGCTTACTAGTCTCCATTGTTAGGATTAAACTCAAACACGAAACCGAACACACACACGAAAGCAATAAACGAACACGAGGATTTAACGTGGTTCGGTCTAAACTGACCTACGTCCACGGGTGGCAACTAGATATTCTTTATTGAGTGACGAAAGATTACAAGTACATAATGTTGTTTATATAGAGACTGAACTAGGGTTAGTAAGTTATTATGCAAGAAATCTAAACCGGGCCGGGCTTCGGTCTGGCCACCCTACACCCATCTGCCCTTTGGACTTCAAATAATAAATCGGGCCAACAAAAGGCCTACGAAACCCAACAATCTCCCACTCGGAGGCCTTGAATACTCTCGTCTGCACTCCTGATTGTACTTCTGTAATCTGAACATTAAACTTCTTCTAGTTGCCACCGCCTTCTCATCAATTAACCTGAAGGCCCGTTGAAGCTCCCCGGAGCTCCAACACGTCAGTCACGGCTGAAACTGCCCCTGACTCGTTCTCTGTCCCTACCGGCTCCCACTGTAACAAACTACCGGATCCTGAGATAACCTGAGAACAAACACTCTCCATATTCAGCAAGTAATTCATTGGAGAGACTTTTAAAGCTGGAATACTGGTTTTCTTAATCCACTGTCGACCTGGAACTGTAACTGAAACACAACCTGTGCTCCCACTGTCACGATGTCCCCCAACTGATTTAACCTTCCTAGCTCGTTCATCCTGAATCTTCACTTTGGCTATGGGTTTGTTACTTGCAAAACAAACCTTCTTCTGCCCACGAGATTCTATGAACCGGATTTTGTCTTTCACCAAAACTGGATCCACTCCTTTCGATGACACGCCGACCATATACAATGAACCCATTTTCGTGCCACGAGCAACCACAAGATTCCCTTTGACTACTTTCCACTGCTCATTCCCGAACTTAACATCGTGCCCCTGGTCATCCAACTGCCCAACTGAAATCAAACGTTTCTTCAAACTTGGAATAACCCTCACGTCTTTCAAAGTCCAAGAAGTACCGGCTGAAGTTATCAAATCAACGTCTCCCATACCCGTAACCTCTAAAATATCATCATTCGCTAGTCGAACCTTTCCAAAATCCCCAAATTTAAGATTCTTCATCGTTTCACTACAGTGAGTGGCATGAAACGATGCATCAGAATCCATCACCCAAGCATCAACGCTACTCTCAACACTACAAACCAAAACCTCATCACTACTGACCCCGTCATCTGTGTCGTCTTATGTAACGTTCACCTCTTTCTTACCATTCGGACACTGATTCCTGAAGTGTCCTTTCTCTTTACAACCCAAACATTCAATATCCTTACGAGTCTTAGACTAACTCCTCTTCCTGCTCCCACTGCCTCACTGTTTTCCCCTATCTCTACCTTCTGTGACTAGCATATTGCCTGATGATTCACCTGAACTTCTGCGTCTTGAATCTTCTCCCAGAATCAGATCTCGAATCCCGTCGAAAGTAATATTTGTAGACGAACTACAAACTGCAGTCACTGTTTGCGACCAACTGTCGGGCAAAGAGGATAATAACAAGAGGCCTTGAACTTCATCATCAAACTTAAAGCGGGACAAGATCGAATTAAGATTATTGATATGCGTTGTAACTGACCCACCCTCTTTCATTCTTGTTGTCACTAGCTCTCGGATAAGATAGACTTTATTCGCTGCCAAAGGCTTCTCATACATGTTAGATAGTGCTTCTATCCTACCATGTGCTGTGGTTTCTTTCATGATGTTAAACGCCACATCTTCCGACAACGACAAAGTAATACAAGCCCTGGCTTTCTTGTCTAACTTCTTCCAATCTGCTTCTGACATCTTTTCTGGATTTACATCCTCAAGCACTACATCTAAATCTTTCTGACAAAGTAGCGCCTCAATCTGCATCTTCCACCAACCAAATTTCTGTCCATCAAACTTCTGTATAGAAACATTTCCGTCTTCTGCCATGACAATGACTAAACGAAAAACTGGATAAAAACAGAGACAGACACAGCAATGGCACGGGCCTGAACTTAACGGCTGTTCTACTGAACTCTGTTAAATAATCAACCTATTTAAACGGCAGCGGAAATACGAACTGTAAATCAGAAACTGAAACTTTAAACTGAAACGATAAAACCTGACAAACGCGGTTGACACTGATTATCTGTTTCTTTAAACAATTTCTTCTGACCTGACAACGGTTATTCAAATAATAGGATCTTGATTCAAACGTTCGTGGCTCGTACTTTGCAAAATATGATCTCCACCCAAAACAATATATATATAATACCAATATATATTATTGTTGCCAATACCAAATTAAATTAAAAAAGAAACATGTACCAAACCTCAAAAAGAAAGTAATAAATTCTGGTCCACACTTACTCCTTGTGTTCACAGCCCAGATTTTCCCTTTTTCTTTTTTTTTTCAAAGCCTAATATAGGCACTATTCAACCTGGTCAAATAAAAAAATGAGGCTCGATCTAACCTTCCTGTTCACACACTTCTTCTTTGTCCTTGATCTTTTGATCATTGGCAAATCAACAAGGGATAGCGACGGTGCAAACGGCGATTACCGGTGGTGGCGAACGGTGGTGCAAGCAAAACTCCGACGCGGCGGAACCCTAAACGGCAGCGGTGGAAACTGCCGACTGCTGTAGCTTTCGAATGGAACCAACAACCAACAAAAACGTAGATCGACGAGCTGGGTTTAGTAGCGGCGTAACAACTGCGTAAACCCTAACGGCGATCGGAAAACCGTAGGCGGCGGCGGAACCCTAGCGCAGTAGGGTGGCGGCGGCTGGATGGTTTGGCGGCGACTCGGCTGGTTCAACGTGTTCTTCGCGTGATCTGAACCTAAGCTCTGATACCACTTGGTAGGATTAAACTCAAACACGAAACCGAACACACACACGAAAGCAATAAACGAACACGAGGATTTAACGTGGTTCGGTCTAAACTTACCTACGTCCACGGGTGGCAACTAGATATTCTTTATTGAGTGACGAAAGATTACAAGTACATAATGTTGTTTATATAGAGACTGAACTAGGGTTAGTAAATTATTATGCAAGAAATCTAAACCGGGCCGGGCTTCGGTCTGGCCACCCTACACCCATCTGCCCTTTGGACTTCAAATAATAAATCGGGCCAACAAAAGGCCTACGAAACCCAACATCCATATCTTCTGCTTTTGCTACCTATAATAAATTGCATTTTTAACAAGAACATCATTAATAAAAACATAAATAAATGATTAAAAAGGCAGATGTATAAATCGAATGAAAATATATCATTCAAACCCCAAGGTAAAGAGAAAAACATAACATAGCTATTTGTATTATATGACAGAATCATTCATTCTAACTCGAAACTTACAACATTAATTCGATTTAAGGAACATGAACACTCTATTATTCTATTCTAACTCAAAAGATACCTTTCTAAGTAACGAATTGAGCATACATACCGTTGGATCAAGAAATGGGCGGTTAAATTAAGCTCTTTTGAAAGTTCAAGTGTAATGGAGAAGGAGAAGAGAAATGTGACTGATGGTTTATTCAATTTCTATTTATAAATTTCATTATTTCAATTAATTAATAAAAGTGTCTTTTCATTTCATTTATTTATTTATATTTTTTGTAGTTTTAAGAAAAAAATTTGAAGAGTCGGTTTTTTTTGTGTAGTGGTAGAAATTATGGGTTTTTTTTAATGGAAATACAAGTTTAAGCCTCACTTACAACGCTTTGAGGGGACATGGGTAAGGAAGACTGAGATCATTTCGATCCTGAGGCTGTTCACTATGGATGGGCTTTAATGCCGCTCCATGTCATCGCCACGTAAGAAATGGGGCTTCGAAGCCCTTCTCCATAACTCCCCGCTGTGGTTTAAAGCCCTTGAGCGTCGCAATATATATATACATATATATGTATGCAGGGGCGCAGCTTTAGAGGGACCCGAGTGACCCCGGTCACTGCCATTTTCTACGTTAATAGGGTAAATTTCGTAATTTTTTCTGAAAATTTTTATAGGCATTAAGCGCGGTCACTGCCAAATTATTTTTTCAAATAGCTACCGGTCACCACCAATTTTTTTTTTAAATATAATACCTATCTTTTTTTTTATAAAACATCACGGTTTTTGTAAACAAATGTTATAAAAATTGTAAAAAAAACTTAGTTTTTAATAACACTCAAATTTGGAGGGGGCTTGTTGTAAATTGTTGGATAGCATAACTTTAAATAAAAAACAAAAGACAAATGGGAATTAAAAAAAAGGATCGGCCTCAATCTCACGCACGCCCTCACCTGCTTCCTTTTCCCTTCTGCCTTTATGTTTGCCAATCGCCACCGACACCGACCCACCGCCCCACCGCCGTCCGCGCTCATCCATTGCCGCCGATCATCCCCGCTCATCCACCACCGCAAGGTAATACTTTATCTGCTCTTCCTTTGTGTTATCGTGTTGTCAAATCAATGATTATAAAATTAGGGTTTGTAATTGTGAATTGGAGATTTAAGGAAATTAGTTAATTAAGCTTGTAATAGGTATTGTATGATGAAATTTTACTCTAACTTAACCTATTGAATCTTCTTAATTAGGTAAATCATGAAGAAACAAGATACAATTTTTTCGTTTTTCAAAAAAAAGGATGATAAACAAACGAGTAAACGTCGAGCTGCTTTGTAATTCTTCTTCTAAGGTACTCACCCTCCTCTCGGCTCTCGTATTATTATCATATTATGGATATTTTAGGTCTAGTTTTTTTTTAATTGTAAGGACAATCGTTTTGAATGAATGAAAAAAAAATTATATATATGGATGTCATATTGTTTGATCCGACCCGAACCACCGACACGAATTGAATCGCCAACCCGAAAATTTTTTGATCCGTGACTTCGGTCACCGCCATGGCGAAGCCACTGTATGTATGTGTGTATGAGAGGGAGGGAGGGAGAGAGAGAAAAACATATGACCCACTATTTATATCCAAGGGTGCGCCGATCACATAAGAAAAGATGCTTGCAAATATAATTAAGTGGGCGTAATAGTTGGCCTATAACCCTATACAACCATACGGTACTCGAATAACTTTCAACTTTCAAACTTAAAAAATATCCATATTTGAAAAGAAAAGTAAAGCATATTGTTTACAAATAATTTAAAAGAGGTCTAATAAATGTGATCTAAACCAATCCGACATTCCACCGTCTAGTGACGGATTCAAGAATAATTTTTAACAAATGATTAAAAAGGCAAATATATAAATCGAATGAAAATATGTCATTCAAACCCTAAGGTAAAGAGAAAAACATAACATAGCTATTTGTATTATATGACAGAATCATTCATTCTAACTCGAAACTTACAACATTCGATTTAAGGAACATGAACACTCTATTATTCTATTCTAAACTCAAAAGATACCTTAAAATCTAAGTAGCGAATTACCGTTGGATCAAGAAATGCAGCGGCTCTTTTGAAAGTTAAAAGTGTGGCGGAGAAGGAGAAGACAAAGTGTCTTTTCATTTCATTTCATTTTATTTATTTAATTAATTATATTTTTTGGTGATCCCATTGGTTATGTTTCTATAGAATTGAATTGAGTTTCAAGCAAATATAACATACACATGTACATAATACATGTATACACGTCATAACAATAGCTTTGTTTAGTATGATCGGTTTTTGCCATTTAAAAGGGGTTACGGTGTAACTTTGTTGTCCTTCACCTGCTTCTCTAACGTTAGTCTGGGTTAAGTTTGTACCCCATGTGCCAAACACGTGCGAGGGCAGATTGGTAACTTTGCTTAAAGCAAATATAATCTTCAAATCATATACGAGCATATGGCAATGGTATGGAACCTCATTGATAGACTCACACAAGCCATCGCCATTGTAGCCGTCCATCAGTCGTGGCTGATTCTTCCATATTCCCCTCCCATCGCCACCACAAACCTGTGACCATATGGTTCTCCACTTACCCGATATATTAATGAACTATATATAACTTGTAGTCAATAGTCAATTTTTTTTTAACAGCAAAAGCCCAAACACCTGGAATCATCATTACAAATAATGATCTAAACAGAACATAATGACTTGATCTACCACCCCACAACTAAAAATACACGAAACAAAATACTAAAGCTAGACACGAATCAATAATTGTCATAAAAGAAGTCATAGTACATCTGTTGGACCAATTGTTATTAGATCAATAGTATTCTTTACCGTTAAAAATAGTAATTCTTTTAAATAGCGGTTAATGTGTTTCTTTCTTTTTTTATATGGAAAACAGTAAAATGATTCCACATATTTGCAATTAATGTGAAGTTGTCAACATCCTTATCTATGCTTATCATGATTGCTATATGCAGAGTCTAGTGGCACTTAAGGCGTGATTAAGATATCAGATATCACATCATAGTCGATTACATATATTATTTTTTTTGAAAAATTCTCACAATAGGCCATTTAAGGAGAATGAGTCTCAAAATAGACTACAAGTTTCAAAACTTTCATTAATAATCCACTAAAATCCATCTTCTCTGTGACATTTGGTTTCCTGTCGATGATTTTCGTCCCCCAGTGAAATAGTGACACGTGTAAAGATGTTGACACCCACCCATGAGATTTCAAAAAAAATCTGTCTGACCCGTGAAATTTCAAAGAAAATTAATCTTTCTGACACGTGATATTTCAAGCCAAGGCAGTCTCATCTATGAGTTTTTGAAAAAATTAAATCCACCTCTTTAATTCCACCATTGATTCACCACCACCACCACCGCCACTTGCCGGAAAATGGAGAAGACGAGGGAACCATTTATTCACCACCATCGCCGCCGCCACTTGCCGGAACCGGAGAAAATGACGGAACCATTGATTCACCACCACCACCACCACCACCACCACCGTAACTTGCCGGAAACGGGAGAAGACGACGAAGAAGACGACGTGATGCATATATGTTAATGTTGGAAGACGACGGAGTTGATTCACCATGAAATGGAGGCTAGCACGAAGACAACGGTGGCCGGATATGTTGATGTTGGATGGTGAAGGCGACGGTGTCCGGATATGGTGATGTTGGATGTTGAAGGACGGAGATGGTGATTAATTAATCGAAATTATTTCAAAGAAGTGAGGTGGTGGTGAATTAATGGTGGATAGAGGTGAATTCAAACTTTTTTCAAATCTCACGGAGTAGGTGGTTTTCAAGGAAACAGTTTTGATATCAAAACTCACGGGCCAGACGGATTTGGCTTGAAATCTTAGGGTCAGACAGATTTGGCTTGAAAATCTCATGGGTCAGACGAATTTGGCTTGAAATCTCACGGATTTGACACAAACCCAACTGTCACGAATCATACATATTTGACTTGAAATCTCAAGGGTTAATGGATTATTATGTGAATATTTGAAAATTTTGGCCTAAATTAAGAATCTCTCTCCTTAATTGGCTTATTTTAGGAAATTTCTCTATTTTTTTCCTTAACAAACACAATTATATTAGTTACTTTATAAATGTATAAATAATAGCATTTATGATTTTCTACACTACTGTAAAATCAGGATAACGAAAAAGTAATAAAACTTTACAAAGTTTTGTTTGTGAAATACGTTTGAAAGTACTTCATACCCGAGTGAATTTTTCTGAGATGATATGTAAAGGGTCCATATTGATTTTGATGTTTCAGACATGGCTCCGCAGAACACCATTATGAAGGAAACCTATCGCTATGAAGAAAACCCTCTTAAAGACCCGAAGCTTTAATTATCGACCTCATGTCATTAGACTAGAATGTGAACTATACTTTACAAAGTTAATAAGTTTGGATTTGATTAGATCAAACTTTATAGTCCGTATAATAAAAACTTGATTGTAATATTTAGCTTGGTATATATAACGCATGACTTGAATCCGTGTGAAGCGTAAGAGTGTGTATACTTTATACACATGACTCCGAGTTTTAGATTAGGAAAAACATGACTTTGAGTTTTAGATTAGGAAAAAGATAGAGTTTTCCATAAGAAGTCTAAGAAACCATATGATGTGGGTTAAGTTGGTCTGTATTTTGGTAATCTAATCCATGTGAACTAATCCATGTGATAGTGTGTGTTGCTGCTGAGGTAGATTGATAAGCTAAATTAGCTTACCGGTTGTCACGACACGTACTCTCTGAATGATCAAAACATGAGAGTTACTATAGTTTTTTATAATGGTTTTTAGTGCCAACAAGCAGAGGCTAAGCCTTCGCCTACTTAGCCGACATGGCACACTATGATTGGTTAAATGTAGGGTAGACTATAAATGTGAGTTTGATTATATATATTTGACAGTGTTTTAAACTATCCACAATACTCAATTGGGTATTCTTTAGACGAAATATCAACCGTCTATACTGATTTTGCAGGTCCAAGTCTGATTCACCCAATGACATCATGAAAAGGAAACCTACCCCCACTATCAGACAACTTCCTTGAGTCGAGTTTTGAATGAGACCATAAGATCTCAAACATTAACCGTTACTTATGTTACCAAACTAGAAGGCCATCTGCATGAGGTTGATTATAGATGACTATTTATAAAAATTCTATGGTCCACATAATTATTTTGGCATTTTTTTTCTTATATTAAAATTTTGTTTTTGTTTTATTTTATAGAAAAAAGAAAATGTTCTTAGCATAATCTAAAAAATTATTTCTATATAGAAGTCTAGAAAATAGAAACATCTTTAAAAAGATATGGCGTACGAATGTCATACTATTTTGGTGATTTTTCCGATTAAGATAATATATAAGAAGGTACAACCACAAATTACATAGGAAAAGACGTTTGCAAATATAATCAAGTGGGCATAACAGTTGTCCTATAATATACAAACTTTTAACTTTCAAAGTATAAAAAATAGGGTCCAACTAGGGACACACTGTACGTTACGTATAGGACTATACGGGACTCTATACGTCTCATATGGACTATACGAGGGGTATATGAGACCCTCCGTATAGGCCTATACAAGACGTATTGATTGGTTTTTTAGCAAAAAGGTGTGTGTCCCTAAAATTCCCTAAAAAATGGAAATATTCATCTTTGAAAAGAAAAGAAAAACATTGTTTACAAATAATTTAAAAGAGGTCTAATAAGAGTGATCATCATCATCATCATCATCATCGTACTCGGTATATCCCACCAATAGCAATGCTATGGTAGGGTCTGAGGAGGGTAAGATGTAGACAGCCTTACCTCTATCCCATAGGGATAGAGAGGCTGCTTCCGGTGAGACCCCCGGCTCGATAGTAGTTTTGCATCAAGCCTTGGACATAAGGCACATAGCACTCAATCATCGGGACACCGGCTGATTGGTGCATGTGCCCTTGTCTTTCGGCTATCAACGCCACCACATGATGCCTGATTAACCTTCCGCCACTTTTAACGTTATTTTCACGAGATTAGTAAAATAACGTCAAAATTAGTAAATAAGAGTGATCTAAACCAATATGATATTTTATCATCTAGTAACAGATTCAAGATTTTTTTTTAAAGGGTTCACTATTTTTCAATGTTTCAATTTCAAATTAGTTATAAAAATATTCAGATAGGTTCAAGTCAGGCAGGGGTGATCCAACCATTTTAGGAGTCTAAAGTAGGGGTGTGTTTTTTAACCGTACCCGAATAACAAACCCGAACCGAAGTGACCCGAGACCCAAATAACCCAACCCGAATTCACACGGGCCGATTAAACTCCCAACCTGAACCCGAGATAAAATATTCGATTCGGCATTTGGGTTGAAATACCCAGATTCGGGTTGACCCGAATAACCCGAAGTATAATACATCAATGCATGTATCCCTAATTTTATAGGGTAGTTTAGCGGTGAAGTAGCACGGTGACCTTACATATTATTGTTCGGTTGTTCTCAAGACTCCAATTAATATTGGATCTATCACATCCCAATGTATTAATGACCATAAAGCATGCTGAGAATGTATCTTCAATTCAAAAACTTAAATAGTATGTATTTAAACCAATATTTATTGAGCATGTTTCTTCAATCTACACAAGTATTAATCCACAGGCTATAACGCTCCTTAATCCCGTCTAATGCATTCTTGTATGATAAATTCCATGTTTTGCTAAATAATATATGCTATTGTTGAATATGGCTGTATATTATGGTTTTATAATGGCTTGGAATATGGTTTTTTAATTTATGATATTATTAAAGGTGGAATTTTTTTTTTAAAATTTGTTAAACCCAAAACCCAACCCGAGTTTACCTGACCTGTATAACTCGAAACCCGAACAAACCAAACTTTTTTGGGTCGGTTCTTGGGTCAATTTATTTTGAGCTCAAACCCGAACAACCGAACCCAAACAACCCAAAACCCGAAGAACACCCCTAGTCTAAAGCAACCTAAAACCCAAGGCATTTGATAATATATATATGTTAACCTAACACGCGCAAAATTAGCTAATAGGATTTTATGTGGGGTGTAATTGTAGTTATTACGGTTCGTCTAAAAATGGTCTTTGGTTTATATCATTATGGGTTAAGACGGGTCTACCGTAATATTTTAAAGATTAACATAATATAACAAAATATTCATTTGAATGTGGTATGTAAGAATCAGTTAAAGCTCAACCGACAATGCAAAATTAAAACAGATCTATTAGTTGCATATTCATACATATATATATATATATATGTGTGAAAATTGATCAAATGGGTAAAAATTCAAACATAGAAAACTTATGCAACCAAAGAAATCTAACATACATACAATTATACACAAGCTAGCGAGCAACAAAGATGCTAAATTTAATAATAATAAAAAATCAACCGCCGTCCATCACCACCATCACCGTCCACCCACCACCACCGTCCATCACCACCACTGCAACCGTCCATCACCACCTCCCACTGTCCACCACCACCGTTCATCGCCTACCACAATCGTCTGCCACCAATCGTCCACCACCACCCACTTCCACAATTCGTACACCACCACCAATTATTTAGCAGCCTGCAGATGTTAAATGACTTCTATCTACTGTGATATGTATGACAGGTAACTAATTTTCAGCTTATGCAGACGATATCTAGTTTATAAAACAAACAATTATATTTTCAGATTGCAGACCTTCAGACCACATCTTCGGTTGCATACATAAACTCAGATTGCAGACAATTTTTTGTCTAAAAAACAAACACCACCTTAGTTGCAATTCATACACATTTGCCACTATGACCTCAAATTAAATAGTTAAAATCACAATAGCATGGGACCTTAATAAGCCTAACCTCAGCTAAACAAACAAAAACTTGACTCGAGGTTATTAAGGAGTTTAAACTTTAAACTTAAGCATACACTAGGTTTGCTAAGGCTCGTGACTGCAAGCCTATATAATCTTTTCATACAAGACTCACACTCAGACTCGATAACTAAATAAGCTTTATTTAAGACGATAATGCTCAGCTCCTTTCAAACTTTCTATTGGTCCGATTTATTAAATTCCACATTAAATTTTGTTTGTTTTCTCACATTTATACACACGTTCAATTTTGAAAGTCAGAACTCAGCTTGTCACCTTATTTCCATATTTGGCAAAACATTGAACTAGATTCCTCATATACAGCTGGTAAAGTTAAACCACTTAATTGTTCTTCTTCTTCTTCATCTTGATTGGTTCAAACTTCAAATCATAAACCCACCTGCTTCCAAGGATATCAAATCTCTTTCTTACCAGGTGCGTCTTCTCTCATCTCTATAATAATGGGAAGACTGAAGCACCCGGTCTCTTGAATTATTAATAAAGTTAATATTTATTTTGATATTTTTATTTTAGTTACTAGAATTATAATAGGTTTAGGAAATGTGTTGTCTTTTGAGAGAAAGTTTAGCATCAGTCTTGGAGAGCGAGTTTAGTAGATCTAGAAATAGGGGTCTGGCTATTGTTTTGTATGTCAAGAGGTCTCTTTTCTTCGTATATTCGTTAAGCTCCTTTGATTATATGAAAAGAGTCTGAGCGTTGTGTCAGAAAATGTGATATTCTATTTATTCTCTAAGAACATTTAATTGTATGAAAAGTCAAATGACTGAAATTGATAAAAAAGAACAAATGATTACACACTGATCGAAATAGAATTACATGGAACTTCAGACGACTCTCATCGGATTGAATACCAAGAATAAGATTTATTATGACGAATGCTTATTTAATCTTAAATATCGTAGAGCCTGTATTTATACTTGAACTCTAACCAAGGGAGCGTCCTTCAATCAATGGCTCCTTTCCATATGTGATTAGGGCTTGAAGCAACCGACCGTTTGTAGACGGTGAGATACGATCAATAGAGATTATGTGTGAGCAAAGAACAAGCATGTAGATCCATATCCAAACAAGCCCAAGTACACAATAGGCCAATAGCTCAAATGAAGGCAACTAGAGTAATGTTATGAATTATGAAATTGAAATGATTAATTTTAACAGTCACCCCAATATTGCGTATGTTCATTTGTTTGATCTGATTGTTTGATCCGTATGAGCCAACACTCCTTGCAAACGTTTCCTGAACATGTTTTGGTCATGATCGGGTTAAGTCGAAACTGGCCGTATGTGAATTCCGAGCCTATTTTGAAACTTGGGGATGAGGGTATGATATGGTTAATTTGGTTGTGTAAATTGTTAATAGTTTGTGTTTGTGTGACATTCGTTAAAATTCGTACTGCAGAAATGGGTTTGCTCAAGTATATCCAGATTAAGGGTCTAGGGGATGTTAATCTTGCTACGCGTTCTCTTGCTGAAAACGAAGACAATGTTCTGGACCGAACAATCGGTGTTAGCTATGAAGGTGGCTCAAGTCGTGTTCAACCCGACATTGAAAAATCGGTTTTGGGTCACGAAACCGAGCTGGATCCAATGGTGGTTTCTAACACGAAAGATGTTCCGGAGAAACAGACCCTTTGTGAAGGTGGAAAGAAACAGCAGCCGGAGGTATCGGCTTCTTCTTCAAAGAAAAGGAAGTTTGTAGTTTTGGTTTCGACTTCTAGTGAAGATAGCCGGTCTCATGAAAATAAAGATGACGTGGGTGTATGTGTATCTAGTCATGACAAGCAAGGAAAAAAGGTTGTTATATCAAAACCGGGTGACGAGAAGGAAGAGGATGACCCGAAGCCTGATGTCTATTGCTTAAACCAGGCAGGTTTTGTGAAACACCTTGTAGGGTCGGTACCGGAGTTTCGCAAGTGGCATGAGAAAGAAACGAAGAAGGAAGTCCGTTTGCGTAATCAGATTTCTCGGTATCGCCTGCAAATGAAACTTGAGCATGCGAAGAATGTGAAGTTGGCGAAGAAGGTGAAGAAATTAAAGAAACTGAGGAGGATGATTTTGGATAAAGGAAAAGAGGTTGCTGAGGGTGAGGTAACAAATATTAATTTTATTGGTTATAAATTATTATAATCAATGTTGTAAAAATAGGTTTACAAGGCCGAGTACTCGCTACAAGGCATGGCATCGAGGCAAGTTTCATTAACTTTGCCTAGTTACTAAGAATCGCTCAAAGTTGGTCAACCTCAGCCAGAATCACATATAGTCGGTTAACTTTGGCCAATTTTGACTTAAAATAATAAAACATCATTCGCATTTCTGTAATATTAAAGAAAAAATATCATTTTTTTTAATTAATGATTATCAAATTTTAGAATAATTTAGTATTTAAAAATGTATTTCTCTTATTTATATTGATATCCACTTAGTTTCTTATAAATATTAATAAACTTATCATATTTGACATACATATAATTTCCAAAAATTAATTTGCTTTATATTTACCATTTCCGAGTACTCTCCGAGTAATCCGAGTACACCCAACTCCCCAGTCGGCCGCCTAGGGTCCGCCTAGCGACTTTTGCAACCTTGATTTTAATGAATATTAATTTTGAATTAACAAATATACTGTAATGCAGGAGAAGTTGAAGCAGGCTTATGAGGAGCTTGAGCTACAACGGGAGGTGGTTGAGAAGCTGAATGCGGAGCTTGAGCTAAAGAATGAAACGGTGGATAAGCTGAACGCGAAGATTGAGCTTGAGAAAGCTGGCAGGACGCAAGAGCGTGTCGTTAGAGAATTTATTGCAGCGGGTTTTGTCTGAGCGACGGTGGTTGATCCAGGAAGGTTTCGAGTATGTGATAAACAGATTGCACAAAAGTGGGGAATATAATCGACTGTTGGCGGCTGTGCAAAAAAAATTATGGGAATCAGGGGCTCACTATGGCGTTGAACAAGGTTACGAATGCTGCAAAGCTGGTGTGGCGTTGGAGGATGTCTTGCTGTATAAGTCTAAGACGCATGAAGAGTTTCTCAAGGCCGTTGTTGAGCTGGAACACACGCGCTTCCCCTATGTTGTAGCCTTGTCGCAATGTGCAGACTGTACGCTTGATGAGTTAATAGCGTTGAAGCCTGTAGAGATGGAGGAAGAAGATGAAGCTGCGGTTGGTGGTAATCAGATAATGTAGTTGTGCAGTTTGCATCTGTTTGTTTTTGAATTTGGTTCAAGTGGATCAATTAATGCATGTAATGGAATATCATCGGCTTGGTCGAATGCGAAACGTTTGACCTTATAAAAGTCAAACTGAACTCTTTGCCATATAAACTAATTCTTTTTAGCAGTAGTTATAAATTTATAATGAAATCAAGAAAACTTAGAAATAGCTAAATGCTTAAAAAAAATTCTTTATTTATAAATGCATCTTAAGATGAAGCATCACATTCCATAATTCATATCTTATCATGTATACAAACACACACACCAACATAATGCACCATCATTAAGAGCAAGAGAACCTAAACGTATACACGTATGTATGAATATATCATACACACAGTGCCAAAAACATGTCTTGAAATGATAACAACTCATAAGATTGCACAGGTTCGACACAATCCAACGCCCGCCTTCGTATGCTCATTCTCCAAAATGTTTTCAAGTTCGGTTATTATGTCTTCAAACTTTGGCCTCACATCAGGATTCCGGTGCCAACATCTTTTTAGGAGCCTGTAAAATTGATATTATTAAGATGCTAACAAACTTTTAGCTAATTGTTATAACTATCCCTAATCGACCCGTTTTCATATAAATGGATTTAAATTTTATGAAGTAAATTTGAAGTAGCTTACATCCTCACAGATTCAGGGTATAGATACGAAGATAATGGTGGCCTCGAGTCCTCATATGCTCGTTGGTCAGCCACATGTTCGGGTGGTTCTTCTCTATTAGATGGCCCGCCTTGAAACATCTAATGCCACATATAGACACAGCATTTTAATATGCAAACCATAAATAAATAATAAGCAGTTTCAATGAAATCACAAAGATCAAGTCTTTGCAAACTTTTGACTATAAAAGTCAAAAGGTAAAAGTCAAACTATGCAATAAGAAGTGAGTGTGATTTACTTCGTGAACAATCAAAGCGAACGAGAAAACATCAACACTCTTGCCATATGATTCCCTACGATATACTTCAGGAGCCATGTATCGATCTGAAAGAAGCACAAAAGGAAAAGGATTAAATAATCCAAAAAAATGTTAAAAAAGATAAAAAAAAATAAAAAGACTTCATTTTTATGATAAAATATCAGATTTTATTACATGATCCAGTTCCTCCAGTCATTTTGTAGCCATAAACATCTTTCTCCTGTGCAATTTTGCTTAAACCAAAGTCTGTAACTTTTAAACGTCCGGCTTCATCTTGCAATACATTTCTGAAGGATTTTTATTTTTGTGTGGAAGTTAAACGATTGTTATTTTAGTTCATACTCGAAAACAAAGATTGTCTGGTGTGTACCTCGGTGTCAAATCCTGTGAATTATGGCATGCGGTTTATGGTGATGAAGATAATTCATACCCCTGTATCATACAAAATCGATTTTCATGTGTGAAAATTCAAAAATTTAAGCCGACTCTTCAACTTTTCAAGAAAATGTAGATGCTAAAAATGAAATTGATAAAAGCTAAAAATTTTAAAACTTTTTGGTGTTAAGTTTGAAAAGAAATTCCACATCAAATTTGGATTAGAAAAAATAATCTGTTTGACCTCATAAAAGTCAAACTTTACTCTTGCGGATGATTTTGGATGAATATAAGACCCCAATGAATGTTCAAATCTTGATTTTGCATTCGGTACAACTATTTTTTTCATAGTGTACAATCTTAAATGAGGTTAACAAATAATAGAAGTGAGAAATGACATACCTTGCAATATCCAAAGCATAAGAAACAACAGTCAATGGATCAAGTCTTCCTTTCTTTTTTAGAATATCATACAAACTTCCCTAAAAGAATCCCACATTTTTAAGTAAACGCTAAATCAATGAACCCAAAAATAAAAAATACCCACATTTTTTAGATATTCCGTTAAGAAAATAAGCCGGTCCGAGTCTTTCAAAACACCAAGAAATTGCACTATGTTCGGGTGACGCAACTTTTGCCATAACGCAAGTTCCTTCAAAAACGCTTTTCTGTAAACATATTATAAAACAGAAAGTCAGATGACCAAATGAATACCAATGAGTTCATTGACTTTATGAGAGTCAAACAGACTACTAGGTTTGACTTTAATTGGTCAAAGCTAACCTCACTTTCTCATTTGATGCAATCGAAGACCGGATTGTCTTTGCAGCGACTTCTGTACCGCGCCACTTTACTTTATAAACTTCACCATATGCACCCTGCTGACATTAGCAAGTTTCTAACATAAAACTAATTTCAAAATATAATATTTTAACGATTTAGATGAAGTATTTACTTCGCCAATAAGAACTGCTTCTTTCAATTGAACTTCAGTGTAATGAATCCAGTAACATGGAGTCTGAGAATCAGCTACAATCTGTAGAAAGATATGGTTTGACTTTTGAGGTCAAACAGATACTCTTGAACTACAAATATTAAGATTACTTTTGATGTTGTGATAATATTATTAAACTTATATCATTATGTTTCATTAACATTTACTATTTAGATTATCAGTTCCATATACTTAAAACACTTATCCATTAGTCACATTTCATAAAAATCAAATCATTCAAAAGGCTAAAATGGTAATTTACAGTGTTTCAAACTATCCATTCATAACATTTATCAAACAAAAGTCATGGTCCATTTTGCATCTGGTAAACAATAGGTTTGACTACAAGGCAGACATTTTCATTGACTCGTTTTCAATAAAGGGAAAATAAGGTACCGGATCAATTCCTCCATGCGCCTTAAGGATTTCGCAAATATCCAAATGGCCTGCGCCAAGTGCATCCGAAAGTGGCTGCAAATATTAATCAAAACCAACCTCAGCAACAACAATAATAATAATGCGCATCAAAACACCACCTAAATTTACAATTTCATGATCTTGTTAAAAGAATAACACTTACGGTCCGACCCCATCGGTCAGTAGAGTTAACATCCGCCCCTTTCTCAAGAAGTAAAAGAACAATTTCGGTACAACCTTCACAAGCAGCTAAATGAAGTGCGGTTCTTTTATCATAATCTCCTACATTAGGTTCCACACCCTTATCAAGCTCTTGCATAACTCCCCATTTGTTGCCCTTACCCGAGCAGTAAAGAAGACGGTAGGGCCCGTCTGAGTCGGTTTTTTGCACTTGACTTTGCTGCAAACATAAGATAGAATTAGTAATCATGCAAAAAGAGGACAAATGTTGTAAAAAACTGAAAAAGATTGCTATATATTATACCTAGAAATTAGTATCACTGAATGCACTAAATTTGATAAGACTTGGAAACTAGAGATGTGGTTTGACTTTTTTTTGTCAAACAAGTTACCACTGGGACTCATAAGTAAAGGCTTAAACAAGGTTATTAGTGTGAATTGCGCATAAAATGTTATAAAAAAGATTTAATCTTTAAAAACTAACACTGGTACTATGCTGGTTTGGATATGGAGACTTGCTTGTCTGAATTATGAACATGTTATTTCAAAAGAAAAGAAGTGGATGTATTAAAATGCATAAACAACAAGAACTCGGGTCATATTTTGATTATTTTCCCCAACTGCACCAAACATATAAAGGATTGTAAGCCTGCAAAATCTTATATTTACTTAAAGAGACAGCTTCTAAACTTAAGGGAAGATTGAAAAGTTGACTTTTTGGTCAAATGAAAGACAGGTTAGAATTTAGAATCACTAAAAAATGTAGAATGAACTCATTGTTGGGTTCATCTACGATTGCAAGAAGTGAAAGGGGGCGACGACGGGTTGGGGCAGCCAGCCCTAGCTCGTTTGTTATCCTGCTTATATTATTAATTAACATTGTAATCTCGTGTAGTTGTAATTGATTATCACTTAAATAAATTATACCAAGTTACCACCTTTAGACCAAACCACGTTAAATCCCCGACATTTGTGTCGTATTATTGCTTTTGTATAGCGTTCGTGTGGTTTAATCCTAAGTTCCTAACAGTCATGGGCCAAAAAAAAAATAAAAATTCCTACAACAAGAATCCTAGTTTGACCACAAGATTCAAACGTTATCTTATTAATTCAAATAAGTAAAATGAATCAACTACAAAAACATGATCGTATATATAATATATACCATATTCACAAGCATGCTTCTTAAAACTTCAAACGCTACATGCATACCAATAAACATAAGTTCAGACAAAATATATATAAACATGAAAACAATAATGTTATGATCTGAATTTAGGATTAAAACTGACCATGGAAGGTGATGTTGAGGAATCCATGATTCCAAGATTCTTTTGTTGAAGATGAAAGTAAACAGCTTGAAGATGAGCATTGAAGATTTATAAATAATAATATGGGCCGATGGTTTTAAGGAAGATGCAAATAAAAAGACAGAAAAACTGAGTCACCAAGAAATGTAAAATGGTTTGATTGTTTAAGAGAAAAAGAAAAAACATTGAGTAAGTCGCCATGTTTGATTGGTGGGAATTAGCAAATGAAAGGAGTAGTGGTAAATTTGGTGGAGAAAGAACAGTTAATTTATTATTATTATTATTATTATTTTTTATCTTTTTGGGTTTGTGTAGCTTAGAAGTAGAAAGTAAACGAGCATGTAAATCGTTGTTCAGAAAAAAAATAATAATAAAGGGATCTTGGTTTTCTATTATCATTTGAAAGATTGCACGTGAATGAGGTATCGTGCATAGAGATGGATCAAACGGTCTCATGAACATTGAACGGTTATAAATTAAAAATAAAATATAATAAATCCATATTCAATTTCTCTTATTAATACCCCTTCAACAAAATCATAAACAGAATCACGCAAATGTTATCATATTGCTAAGTTTAAACAACCCTTTTTCCGTATTTACATATTTTAGGGTTAGCATGTATACACCTATTCAAACGAACTATGTTTATTCATATCTCAAATTTCAAATACACACCCTCATGTTCTATTGTGATTCATTACTTGTTGGTTGCTTATGCCTTAAATAATTATGTTTTATGAGTTTAATTGCTAATTGGTCTTATTATCCTCACTAGCTTCATTTAGTATGATCATCCTATTAGTTTGGTTTATCCAAATAAAACGGATCCTAATTTACATTATTTCATATTTATTTATACTTATGATTAATCTACGATGCACGTGGGTTGTATGATTTTTGCCTTATAAAATATATATAAAACTTGTGTAATTTTCACCAACTTTCAGTGGACTATTTTATTTTTATATATGCTACATTTATTTTGTGTGAAGATTTGCCATGTTATGAAGACATCTAGTAGACCCTCGGATTTCAAAAGGATGGAATATTGAATTGTTTTGATTAATTTGTTATTGTGTAGTATCTTGGAATATATAATAAACTTAATAAATAATTAGTGTCATGACCTTATGAGCTATCAATGTATCAGCGTGACATTTTCCGTTTCGGTTGAGATGTTACAGAAAGGACCAGTAGCTTAGAAGGAGCTCACTTAAGTTGTTTTGTAGTGGTTAAGGTCAAAACAAGTGATACAAAAAGAGTTAATTTGGTTCGGGCTGGGTTGGGACCAGTTATGCATTGAATGCAATCCTTGTGTCACGCGTTTATCGACACCGGTTACGCGTTCGATATCGCGTTACACACATATTATTGTTAGGTTACGCACGTCTTGTTGTTAGGTTAGGCGTGTACTGGCTCTCTCTCGATATCTCTCTCAATTCTAAAATGGTTGTGCGTCAAATGTCGTGTTTGAGCTCATACCCTACAGCATCGCGCGGGCACCCATATAGTGTATATAAATACAAAAAAAATATACCTTGAACAAAGTCTTCAGACAAGTCAATCCATGCATATAAGAGAATGGTTGCAGGCTTTGAGGGGGTGGCATTGCTGATCGATAACCCCTTGTTAGTTAGGGAAAGAAGGGGTTACTTGAATCGTCAATACGCGTGCATCGGATACCATGGGTTCGGGTCCGTGTCGTATTCGTATTCAGGTTTGAGTTTGGGTTCATGCTTGAAATTTTGGGATTTGATTTTTTTGTTGGAGAAGTGTATATAGAATTTTGGGGATTTGATCTGTTTGTTGGAAAAAAGAGTGTTTGTTTTATATATAAACAAATAATTTTTTTTTAAAAAAAGAAAGGATCATGTAACCATTGGAGAACAACCCTAGCTCACCACTTTTCACCTTGCCGCACCATTAAATATTTATCGGATGCCCTCTTGTCGCCCCTCCATAATTGCGACACGATATTTGATGGTAAAACCCGCCAGCTCGGCCATGTAACGAATAGGCTAATTATCAACATATTAATTTAGAGCATTCACATCCTTACCATATTCAGAGTGATGTTTTTATAATATAAAGAATAGTTTAGAGTGTTGTGAGTGGAGAAAAAAGACATGTAGTGATTTTTCTATAAATTTGAAAAATTACTGTTCACCCATATAATTTTTTAATATTATTGAAAAGTGGTTGTGAGTAAATGACAGAGAAAATGTAATAATAAAAGTATGAAAAATATTATTTAATTGAAAAGAAAATAAAAAATATAGTTTGTTTTAGTGTAATTTTGGATTCGAATATAGAAGATGGGATGAGAATGCTCGTACAGATTATGTGGAAATTGCAAACAAATCCTTTTTTTATGTATCATCATGATTGCTATATGCATGTAGAGTATAATGTTCATCATGTCATGATAGGGCCTAAGAGCATTCTTAATCCGTTCCTTATAAACATGTGAGGCGATTTGCAAATTATTTGGTTATGAGTGATTGTGAGTAGATGAGAGAGAAAATGTTATATGAGAAAGTTATATTTAGGGTTTCATTATAGATATCATATAAATTTTTAATATTTTATGAAAGTGGTTGTGAGTGGAGAAGAGAGAAATATAATGATAAAGGTATAAAAAGTATTATTAAATTGAACATAAAAGAAAAAATGCAATAATTTTTAGTGTAATTATATGTTATATAAGGATATATGGTAGGGATGGGCTGGGAATGCTCTAAGAGCATTCTCATTCCTTTCATCAAAACACTCCTTAACTTTAAAATTTAAAAAAATATTGTAAAAATAGACTCCATCCAATCCCCTATTTCTATACCCTAACTCTATATATTAAAGACCTGGTACAGTAACTTTTTATATTTGAAAAGCCACTGTAGCGCCCCTATCTTAACAACATCGCCATTCACCCGCCCAATTCACCATCTCCCGCCCATCTCATCTCACCTCATCTCTTCTCCCGCTCATCTTCCTGCCTCTTTTATAAAACTCTCAAGTAGGGTTTATCGGCCTTCTCCATTACCTCTAAAGCAAATCAAAGGCAAAATCAAAATCAAAATCAAAGACAAAAGTTGCAACAGGTACTTCTCGTATATATCTCTCAGTTTCAGTATGTTTATTGTATGATTTGGAGGTGTTCTTACAAATATGTTGGCAGGATAAATAGAAGTTAATTAGGGTTTGTAGATGTTCTATTGCCATGTTTCTGGAACCTAATTTAGGGCTTAGGGTTTAGTAGTTTTATAAATTATATTGCAGAATTAAGATAAAAGGGAGATGCAAAGCCTTTAACTCAGAGGGTTAAAACACATAAATAATATTGGCTAACTAAACATGAAAAATTAACACATTTTAACTTAACTTTTGTGTTGTAGTTGCGTCTTGTTCAACACTTTACATGGCATGTTTATTTGAAAGGCTTTGATGCTGGGTTTTAAAATTCTTTGATAGGGTATTGTAATTTATTGTTAATTTGAGTCATGTTGGTATCATATATGTTGATGGTATTATTTTGGTTTTAATTAAGTGTTGTTAAAATGCTGCTTTAGTCGAAGCCGTCTCTAGCCTTATATGTTTCTGCAATGTATGTGTGTTGCTTTAAATTATGTAATCTGCTTAGACCTGCAAGGCTTCATAATTCGACTCTGTTTTGCCTGATTTGGTTTATGCTTGGTCATAATCCGACTTTGTTTTGCTCATGTTTGTGTATGTTGTGGATAATACTATTATAGACGTAATTATAAACTGGGTTTCGGTTCAGTCTTTAACCGAAACTGAATTTTGTTAAAGATCGAACCAAGCTCGTTCTAAGACTGAACCGAAATCTGAATTCATTATGTGATTTATAGTTTGGTTGCGGTTCATAATATGTGAATCTGGTTGAAAGCTAATAACAAATGTGATTTTTCTAGTTTCTTCTTTACTAATATCCAATAACAGTTTTAATACAGTGCCACTTTTTGGTTCAATCTTAAACCAAAAACGAATCCGTTCAGTTGCATCTAATGAGTAAACATTCTTACCTTTTGTTCTCCGCTTTCTAAGCGGGCCGGGCAACATAAAGATTTCGTGTTTGATGAAGACGCGAAATGGATATTACAAGGATGGAAAGGTATGATATTGTATGCGAGTTCGTGTTGCGTACTTGCTTAGAAGCTGAAATGATTATGCTTTGTTATTGTGTTTACATTGTTATTTTAATATGTTAGTTTCTTTAAAATTGAGATCAGATGTATAAATTATGTAGTTGCTGGTTTTTTTAATGATGTAGTTAAAGTTGTTCATGTGGTTTTTTTGGTTGTTGATTGCCCTCTCCTGCACCAGTTTTTAAATTACTTTGGATGGGATCACGAACACATAACATGTTTAATGACTATGACCTGTGTTATTTGGCAAGAACACAAAAGAGATTGCAGGTCATTACTCATGAACATGTGACATTCTAACCAAATATGCCACCTTTAAATGTATTTATTATAAGTAGCCCTAATCTGTTTGTTGCATTTTAACATTTTTTGATTTGTTGTTTGTTTTGCAGGTTACATAAGCAGAGTTTGACTTTGACTTAGAAGCTAGATTTAAGAAGCAAATTGCACAGAGTGAAGCAAGTGTTCGAGGCTGCATTGGTTGAAAAAGGAGCATGTAGAAAACGGGTACATGAATAAGGTAAAGGAGTCGATAAAATTAAAGCAGTGTCGGAAAATGATTGACTTGCTTTGTTGTATGTAATATTGTTATCCATTCTAATCGATGTTAGAGAGCCAAGCATGCACGTGCGCTGCAACGTGCGGGTATAGAACCTTGTTTATGGCTAATTTGAGTCCTTATAGGTGCACATTTATAATTATGTTATCTTGTGTTATGCAAATGGATATTTCAATATGGGTTGTTTATTGTTAATATAATAAGACAAAATAGTTAGTAGTTGTGATTGTATGTGAAAGAAAGAAAAAGAATTAATAAAAAAATTATATAGAGATAAATATAGAGTATAGGATGTGGGAGGTTTTTAGAAGATAATCAAATATTAGAGAAAAGTGTGTTTTTTTGTTAAATTATAGAGATGGAGATGATGGATGGAATGAGAATGCCCAAAGATATCACTTTTCATCATTATACAAATTAATAGTATATGAATATAAATCTTAGTTACATGAAATATATGAAAGGAAAATTTAGTAAAACTTTACAAAGTTATTTAATTAGAGATAAATAATCCCATCTTTTATGTATTGGCCGATAATAATCTCACCTTTAAAATCACTACCAACGGTCCAACCTTTTAACTACTTTGTCTCAAC
This sequence comes from Bidens hawaiensis, assembly GCF_021521415.1. NCBI lineage: Eukaryota > Viridiplantae > Streptophyta > Magnoliopsida > Asterales > Asteraceae > Bidens > Bidens hawaiensis. The sequence goes on from NW_027491327.1 coordinate 1,478,479, forward strand.
GGTCCTTATTTAAAAAAACACTTAACGCCGTTACATTTTTTTCCGAGTTTCAAACTGATATTTTAGGGCTTTTGATCGGAAGAAGGATACGAGTTAACTGATGTAAAACTTATCGGAATGGTGATCCAAACGATGAAACGTTGTTTCAATTTGAGTGTTTGAATTTCCAATTAACAAAAATCAATCCATTTAATGCATCGTTTCGAGATAAGTTTTACATTCGTTGACCCGAATCATTCTTCTGATCAAAAGCCCTAAAACATCGGTTTGAAACTCGGAAAAAAATGTAACGACGTTAAATGTTTTTTAACGGAGGACCATTGAGACAAAAATAATTGAAAGGTTGGACCGTTGGTAGTGATTTTTAAAGGTGTGATTATTATCGGTCAATACACAAAAGGTGAGATTATTTTATTTCCAATTTGCCTTTAATTTGCCATAAGTCATTATTTACATTAAGAACATTTTCAACTCATCATCTAAATTATATGAGGGGAAATTTGTAAGTTATGGGGTGGGTTGTGAGAATAAGAGCAGCATCCCTTTCACTATCTCTAAATCTAAAATTACATTAAGTTATTTAATAATCCCAACTTAATGCAGTTGGCTGATAATAATCCCAACTTAGAAAGTAGTTGTCACCGATCCCAACTTGCACACCATTTGTTTTCATTGGACCTCCGTTAAAAAAATATAACGACGTTAAGTTTTTTCTAATATTCAAACTGATATTTTAGGGCTTTTGATTGGAATAAAGATACGAGTCGATTGATGTAAAAGTTACCTCAAAACGGTGCTTCAAGTAGCTTGATTTTTGTTAATTAAAAGTGTAAACACCGGTATTAAAGCATCCTTTAGTCATTTGGACCACTGTTATTTTTGGTGCTTTTTTACTAATCCAGCACACTTCAACCCGACTCCATTTTTACCGATATATGTTTTAACCCAAACCAAATTATTTTTTAAAACATCTTGAGCTTATTTTATCCAAACCAATATTATTTGCTTTGTTATAACCGGTAAGTATCTTCATGGTGTATATTATGGGACTATGCCACACACTTTATTCGGGTTTTCTACTATCCTAGCAAGTACTTTTCCATGAAAAAGATACTATATATATGTTTAAAGATTGGGATTGTATCCTATTAAAGTATCAATAGCCGAAAGAAGACTTTTAACCTCCATCTTCGTCAATCACATACTCCAGTTGGACATTTTGACTCGAAAGTTACCAAGCCCATTGATTACACACAAATTAATCTGTGAAAGTACCAAATGCAAAAGTACATATAAAACGGATTCACACTGCGTTAATTTCCTTTCTCGTCGAGTTCATTTCTCATTCCCACCAGCTCCAATACTTTCAACTCATCCAGGGTACACTTCGTGCATTGCGACAAAGCTACCACATACGGGTATTGCACGTTTTCCCACTCACGCACGGCCTTTTTGAGCTCCTCCTTAGCCTTCGGGCTATATAGCTCATTAGCCTCCAAAGTCACCTTGACTTTGCAATTTGCATAACCTTGTTAAAGACCCTTATGGGCCCCCGCCGCATACAAGTTTGATTCCGCATACAATTTAGCATCTTTAGTGCTCACTTGCTAGTGTATGATTGTATATATGTTAGATTTCTTTGGTTGCATAAGTTATTAATTAGTTTTCAATGTTTGAATTTTGACCCATTAATTTGATCAATGTTCACATATATATGCAACTAATAGATCTTTTTTTAATTTTGACTTGTTTTGAACTTTCTTGCATTGTTGGTTTTGAGCTTTAACTGATTGTTGCATACCACATTCAAATGAATATTTTGTAACTATTATGTTAATCTTTAAAATTTCGTGGTAGACCTGTCTTAACCCATCATGATCTAAATCAAAGACTATTTTTAGACGGACCTGTAATAACTAAAATTACATTCCACATAAAATCCTATTAGCTAATTCTGCATGTGTTAGGATAAAATATGTATTTTGTCAAATGCCTTAGAGTTTAGGTTGCTTTAGGCCCCTAAAATCAATGTTTTAAAAACCGGTTTTCTAGTCGTACCGGATTGGGCTAAAAAATGGTACAACCGGTTGAACCGGGTTATACCGGGAAGTTCAACCGGTTGAATAGTTTACCTTATAATTTTCTATAAATACAACTTTAACTCCGAAAATAACCCAAAAGTAAATGTTTCATAACAAAAAATAATCAAAAAGTTAATCTATATTGAAAAAACAATATAAAAGCACTCAATCTTAAAAAAACAGTCCTAAAATTTACATGTTTGAATATAAATTGTTGAGTTAAAAGTAATTTTGATAAAATACGAGACGCAACTATCAAAAATTTTTTGGACATAAAACCGGTTTGCCGGTAAAAACCGGTATTTTAGAAAAAACCGCCGGTACGATGTTCTAGCAAACCGGCCAAAAATACCGGGCTCAAAATACCTACCTTCTATACGAAATCCGGTTTAACCGGTTCAACCGGCCGGTTTGAACCAGTTTTTAAAACACTGCCTAAAATGGTTGGGCCACCCTTACCCGACTTGAATCTACCTGAATAATTTTTTTTGACCAATTTAAAATTGAAGCATCTAAAAATAATAAACTCTTTAAAAAAAATTCCTGAATATGTCACTATGGAATGTCGGATTGGTTTAGATCATACAACCAGTATCAGATTATACGACTCGTGAGCTATGCACCTTTATCAGACATCTTTTAAATTATTTTTAAACAATATATTTTTAGTTTCTTTTCAAATATGGATATATTTTTTAGTTTGAATGTAGAAGAAACAAACAAAATGTTATTCGAGTACTGTATAGGGTTATAGGCCAATCTATTATGCCCACTTGATTACACTTGGAACGTCTTTTTCTATTTTCTATGTAATTTAGGGAAAATAGATGAAAAAAATATACTTGCATCTCGTGTCAAAAGAATACTTACTCGAGTATTATGAATAATTTTAAACACTATTAAAAAAAAGTCAAACTCACATTTTATAGTCTACCCTACATTTAAGCAGTCAGAGTGCGACACGTCAGAGTCATGTGTATAAAGTATACACACGTTTAAACTCTTAACGTCTTACGCTTCATATGAATTTGAGTCAAGTATTATATACTTATCAAACACTGTTAAAAAAAATAATCAAACTCATGAGTATTCTTACTCGAGTATTGTGGGTAGTTTCAAGACAATTTAGACAAACATAGATGATAAAAATCCTTTGTAACATATATGATTGATTTTCACAACAAACCAAGATCTAAAACCCATCGCATAGCAGGGGAAAAACATATCAAAACAGATATCTAAACCACATGAACCGAGATCAGAAACCCATTGCCGAAAAACCACCTAAACCGCCCGTAAAAAACGAGGCATAAAACAAGAAAATCAACCTACTAGCGATCTGAATTACACAATCACCATCTCTCCCTCTCTGTTTTCAACTTTCTGCCTATTGTCAGACGGTCTTTTGAACCGGAAAACGATGAAGATGGAGATGGTGGTGATGCACGTTGATGATGGCTGGCCGAAAGCACAATGGTGAAATGTAGGCCGGCCAGAGATATGGTAGCTTTGTAATAAGTTTTTTGATACATTTGGGTCTCTTGCCTCCAAAGCTATTATGTTTCAGAAAAGAGCTATAACTTTGTTTTCAGTAGGTTTCGGTTTTGCCATTTAAAAGAGGGTGGCGGCGCAACGTGTTGCACATTTACCCACCTATCTATCGTAATTGGATCCTTTTGTTCAGTTATTATATCTTAGTTTCATGAGATATAAAAAATACTGTTAATCATAAAAAGTATTGTTCAATTCATTTTTGATAGGAAAATTGGTTTTAAATAATCCCAACTATCATCTATTGGTAAATAACAGGCCCTACTTTGCACTTGGCTGGTGGCGGGCCCAACTAAAGGGGTATTTGTTTTTAACGGGCCGCGACTAACGGATGTTAACCCCGTTAGTGATTTGCTGACGTGGACCTTCTTCTCCAGCCGGAAACCTGCAACTCGCCTCCATTCTCCCTAATATCGTCACACCGTCTCTCTTTCTCTATCTTTCCCCTCATACAAAACCTAACCGACGTGTTGCCGTTGTTGTCTCCGGCGAAGTCCACCCTCGTCAATCGTTCGTCATTTGAGGTAATTGACACTTCATTCGACTCGTTTTGACCCCTTTAACAAAAGCCCTATGCTTATTTTGTAAATCGTGAGACATTGACTTCGAATTTTTGAAAATAAGATCGGGTTTGGTATCTAGGGATTGTCCATGGAAGAAGATGTAATGTACTTCATTTTCAAATTCCGATGAGTTTTGAAGAGGAAGGGAGACGGTGTGACGATATTAGGGAGAATGGAGGCGAGTTGCAGGTTTCCAGCAGGTTTCCGACCGGAGAAGAAGGTCCACGTCAGCAAATCACTAACAGGGTTAACATCCGTTAGTCGCGGCCCGTTAAAAACAAATACCCCTTTAGTTGGGACCGCCACCAGCCAAGTGCAAAGTTGGGCCTGTTACTTACCAACATGTGATAGTTGGGATTATTTAAAACCAATTTTCCTTTTTGATAAGTAAAAAATATAAAAACCTAGTTTGATAAATATTTTTTTCCCATCACCCATTTTGAGAAAAAAACTACCATAAGGATTCCCAAACATCATTTAACATTTCAAAGAGTTAAAAGTCACAAGGAGGTCAAAATAATAAATCCCAAACACCCCATAGTCTCACATAATTTCTTAACTTCAAATTTTATACTCTTGTTATTATTTTTAGAAAACTATGTATTTTTATTTAAACCATGCTTTCTCAATGTATATAATTTTAGAAAGTAGAAACGAAAGAATATATAACTTAACACATTCCAAAACTCATTACATCATTTATTCTATTCCATCGTGTGTAATATAAGGAAACTCTAAAATATTTTGAATAGTAAACCCAAAATCAAAGAGAGAGAGGGCTTATTTATAATCCAAGTTGTTGCATGCGGTTTTCTTGACATCATGACTTTTAAAAGTAAAACAAAAATAAATAGATAGGGCCTATCTAAATCCAAGTTGCTCCATGGGGCTTTCATGGAAATAATATTGCTATTTAATTTTGTCACCTGGATTGTTTGAACTTGATTAGTTTTGAGGAATTTAAATTTATTACTTAAAAAAGACAGGAATTTAAATTTATTACTGAAAAAAGTTAATTACACGAAAGGTCTATATGGTATGCTTCAATAATAGAGTGAGTGACTTGGGTCCCTAGGTATTGTAAACAATTTTAACAAGGTAAATTGGAAATAAATAATCCTAACTTTTGTGTATTGGTTGATAATAATCTCAACTTTAAAAATCACTACAATTGGTCTCAACTTTCAACTATTTTTGTCTCAATGGACCTCCGTTAAAAAACACTTAACGCCGTTATGTTTTTTTCCTGAATTTCAAATGATGTTTTAGGGCTTTTGATCGGAAGAACGATATGATTCGACTGATGTAAAACTTATCTCGAAACGGTTATTCAAACGACGAAACAATGTTTCAATTCGGGTGTTTGAATTTCCAATTAACAAAAATCAAGTCATTTGAAAACTGTTTGGATAAAGGTAGTGATTTTTTTTGTAAATTTGGGGAAACTTTGTTTGCCCTTATTTATTTTTTAATATTTGTTGAATTGGTTGTGAATAGAGAAGAAAGAAAACTGTAATGATAGGCATAAAAAAATATTATTTAATTGAAAATGAGAGAAATGTAATGGTATTTATTTTAATTATAGAAATAGGGATGAGGGATGGGTCGAGAATGCTCTAAGAGCATTCTCATCCCACCCCTTATCCCTAAACCAAAAATTACACTAAAACTCACTATATTTTCTCTCTCTATTTCAATTAAATAATACTTTTTATACCTTTTATCATTACCTTTTCTTTTTTCCTTCACTCACAACCACTTTTAAAATATATTAAAAAATTATAGCAAATGAACGGTAACTTTTCAAATATACAGAAAAATCACTACTTTTTCTAAAATATAAAAACTCTTCACTCACAACACCCTGAATCACTCTCTAAATTATAAAAACACACCTCACATAAAATGAGTGGTTGGATGAGAATGCTCTAAGACTGGTGAAACATTTCAGTCTTTTTTTTGTTGTTGCTTTCTTTTTTTATTTTGAGTTATTATTATTTTTATTAATTTTTAAGGGAATTTTTTATGCTACAAATCCTTTTTATTTTTTTCATTTATATCCCTATTTATAGAATAATTTGACTCTGATTTTTATCCGGCCTAGGGTATTTTAAAGTGGTGTATGAGATACAACGGATCCAATCATTCCAAATCTTCATTCAATATTTCTGTTTAATATGATTAAAGGAGACTTTGAAAAGTAAACTCAAAATAAAAAAGAGAGGTGACCCATTTACTATCCAAGTTGTTGCCTTTCGTGAATCATAACCTTTGTAAAGTAAATCCAAATTAAAGAGAGAAATGGCCAATTTAGGATTCAAGTTGTGCATGTGGCGTTGTAGAAATTTCTTTGTTGCTTTTGTTATTATTATTATTATTAACATTTAAAAATGAAATTTGGCCCCACAACGTAGCAATATTGATTTTTTTTTTATTTGAGTCGTTTTACTCAGATTTGAAAGTTTCAACACTTCCTAAAACAATCTTATTTATGATAATTAAATATTGTAATAATACATAATTTTATTGACTTTAACAGCTCTTGTCTGTGGTTCACATCTTGCAATCAATAATTCAATATATCCTCCTTTCTTTGCAATCAGCTGGTGATCATTTCTTTCTCAAAAATCAAAGAGACTTGATAATTCAGTATCTCATCCCAAGCACACCTTTAATGGCTTCTTCAAGTTCATCTGCTAACAACAAGTACGATGTGTTTCTGAGTTTTCGTGGCGAAGACACCCGCAGGACCTTTGTTGATCATCTTTATGCTGCCCTTGATCAATGGGGTATTTTCACGTTCAAAGATGACGAGAGACTCGATAAAGGAGAAAGGATCAACGATGAGCTCTTACAAGCCATTGAGGACTCGAGAGTCTACATTATTGTATTTTCCAAAAGCTACGCATCTTCATCATGGTGCTTAAACGTGCTACTGAAGATCATGGAGTGTCATAAGACGAATGGGCGTATTGCTTTCCCAGTGTTCTACGATGTGGATCCCTCTGATGTCCGTAAACAAACCGGATCAGTCGGTGAGGCCTTTGCCAAACATAAAGATAATAATAATAAATCAGAGGTTAGAAAATGGAGAGAGGCTCTTGAAGCAGCAGCAAATTTGTCTGAATGGGATTTGAAGAACATTGCTGATGGGTAATTCCTTTATTGTTTTATAGGAAAATAATAAAGTACACTTGAGTCTAACTAAAACTAGGGGTGTTCAAATTATTCGAATTTCGTCGAATTTTGAATTTTAAAGTTGTATTCAAATTCGAAATAGCTTCAACAAAGTCAGTTCGTTTCTAATTCAAAATGGCTAGTTCGAAGTTCGATTTAGTTTGAATCCCAATCGAATTCGAATAGATTCGATTCGAATTAAGTCACAAAATCGTTTCTTTTAATTCCAATTTCAAAACGACTATAAACTTGTGTTTTAAACAACAAAAAGTACAAGTTTATAAAACAAATAAATCATTTAAAGTTATAAAAACTTTAAATGATTTATTTAAAGTGGTAGCATTCAGTAACATATGACTTAATAGCCAGAATGAGGAACTTCTAATTTTTAATATTTAGAAGTATAAAAACTTTTGTAATTTATCTCTTTATTAATATGAATATTTATAATAAAAAAATGTATAGTTTAAATTCGAAATTTGATTCGAATTTAAAATCATAAATTGGTTTTTGTTTCGAATCGAATGACTGGGAACCAAATCAAATTTGAACCGAATCGAATTCGAATGACTGGGAACCAAATTCGAACCTTCAAATTCGAATGTTACTGGAATCGAATTTTGAGTTCCTCGAGTCCAATTCAAATACTATACACCCGTAGCTGAAACATGAAATACGTTACACTTATACATTCTGAATTACACCGACCTGAAAAATGATTGATTGTGTGGATTATTAACCAATCTAATAATTAAAAAAAAAATTATCTGCAGGCACGAAGCTAAAGTCATAAAATTAATTATTGAGAAGGTTTCACTCGAGTTACGTCCCATTGATGCAAGCTTAGTAGGCATTGAACAAAGGATGCAAGATCTTGATTCGTGTTTAGAAATTGGTTTAAATGATGTACGCATGATAGGGATCAAGGGCATGGGAGGTGCCGGGAAGACCACTTTGGCTCGAGCTATTTTTGATAAAATAGCATTTAACTTTGAAGGCCAAAGCTTTGTTGAGGATGTGAGGGAAAATGCCTCACGGTCAGGTTTGGAGAAGTTGCAAGAACAAGTGCTTAGAGATGTATTAAAGAATAAAGACATTACTGTAAGCGGTGTTCATGAAGGAAAAAGGTTGATGAAAAAGATGTTGCGTGGAAAAAAAGTTCTTGTTGTTCTCGATGATGTGAATCATAAAGACCAGCTTGAGATGTTAGTTGGTGATACTTCTTGGTTCGGGCCAAGAAGCAGAATTATAATCACAACTAGAGATGGGCAGGTGCTTGAAGCACACAAAGTGGAATGGATACTTGATGTCAATCTTTTAACGAACGAGGAAGCAATTTGCCTCTTCAATAGGCATGCATTCGGGAAAGATAAACCAACTAAAGAGTTCGAAAAGCTTTCACAAAAAGTCTTAAGTTACGCTTCTGGTCTTCCTTTAACAATCAAAGTTCTGGGTTCATATTTGTGTGGTAAAGATGCTAGTGAATGGGCAGATGCACTAGAGAGACTCAAAACAATTCCGTTGAAGGAAACTCTTAAAATATTGGAGCTAAGTTATCAAAAACTTGAGGAAGGTTACAAGGAAATATTCCTGGATGTGGCGTGCTTCCTTCAAGGTTGGAAGAAAGACGATGCAATAAGAATGCTTGAAAGCTCCGGATTTTATGCTAGAAGCGGTTTAAGAGTTCTTGAGAAAAAATCTCTAATAACAATTTCAGACGACACTTTTGATGGTTCAACTATTATAACCATGCATGACCACTTAGTAGAAATGGGCATGAATATTGTACGTCGTGAGCATCCAGAAGAGCCCAACAAACATAATCGATTATGGGTTCAGAAAGAAATCGAACATGTCTTGTCTGATAACACGGTAAGAGTCAAATCTATTTGTAAGATGGAGATGAAATACTCACAATTTTTTCATTAGTTATAACATAGCTTTTACGGTCATTCTTGAATTATAGGGTAACGAAGCAGTAAGATGTATAGATCTTGAAAACACTCCTAGTATTTATTTGGAAGGTCTTGGAAACATGAAGAAACTTAGATGCCTAATTGTGGACAGGGGAGTGTTCACAAATGGTTTTAATGGCTGTGTGAAGATTGACGAAGCTCGCCTACACTTTCCAAATTCGTTACGATGTTTGTTTTGGTACAACTACCCCCACTGGTGTTTACCCAAAACGGTTGAAGCAAATAATCTTGTTGCACTTGCTATGTTTAACAGCAAAATCGAACATCTTTGGGAAGGAGGAAAGGTAATATGGTTGATTGGTTGTTATTTAATGGTATATCTATTAGCTAACAACTTACATTTACCTTTTCTTGTTCTCTTTTCATCTTGTGATAGGCTATGAAGAAGCTCAAATTCCTTGACTTGGTTATCTCAACAACATATTAACGCCTTTTGTTTGTTTTTCATCTTGTAATAGGTTATGGAGAAGCTCAGATTCCTTGATTTGGGTGGTTCAAAGTTGAGGAGCCTTGACCTTGGGCTGACTCCCAAACTCGAGAGGTTAAATCTTTTAGGTTGTCGGGATTTGGTAAAAGTTGACGTGGACGGGGGATGCCTAAAAAGCCTTGTCTACTTAAACTTAGATTACTGCAGGGGTTTGAAGTCTGTATCTTTTATCGAGGAGTTGGAATCACTTGAGGTTCTAAATATAGGTAATTTAAATCTGAGGGAATTCCCGGGTTGTATAGTCACAGGGCACTCCAGCAATAGTTTGCAAGTGCTGGATCTTTCATTTAACCGCAATATATCAGAAATACCCTCATCAATTGGAAATCTTCATAACCTTGTCTCTTTGAATCTCTCTGATTGCTATAGTCTTAAGAGTCTTCCAGGAAGTATTTGTAGTCTACAACATTTGACAGCTCTTAACCTTGACGCCAGTGGAATAGAGGAATTGCCTGAGGATGTTGGTGAATTAGAGTCGTTGGAGGAACTGAAACTAGATAATTGCTCTAATTTAAGAGAAATTCCAAGCAGCATCTGTAAGTTGAAACGTCTCAGGGTGTTGAATCTTCAAGGCTGTTATATGGTTGAGAAATTGGCTGACGAACTGGGTAATTTAGGATGTTTACAGCGGTTAGATATTAGTGGTACCGGCATAACTCATCTTCCACAAAGCATTTCTTTGATTAAAGGTCTGAAAATTGAAAGATGATAAATCTGACGAAGGTCATCTCTCTCTCTCTCTCAGCTAACTTTCACTTGCCTTATTTTAGTTGCCTTAATTTAATGTAAATGGATAAAATACAAATAAAGCCAGCTAGTGTGAAGTGTGAACATCATTTAACAAAACTTTTTTGACAGTCATTTTGTACTGAAATTAGCAAATTGGGTAGTAGAAGCGTGTGCATGGGTTGGTTCAGTTTTGGACTAAAAGCAAACCAAACTGGTTTCGGTTATTGATTTAGTTTTCTCGGCTTAGCCAAAAATAATGAATTTGGGCCTTAAGTTCTTTTGTTAGTTAAAAATAATTATAATTATTATATATTTGGGTTAACTATATATTAAACTATTATAAAAAAACTTAACTTTTAAAAGAAAAATAAAAAATCTATTAGTTTGGTTCGGTGAATCGGTTCGGTTCTGTTTTTTCGCTTTTACTTTCACGCAAAACCAAAACCAAAACCAAATCGGGCGATGGATTTTGCCTCGGTTCGGTTATTTCAGTTTTGGTATTTTCAGTTTTTCAGTTTTGGATCGATTTTTTAACTGGTGCAAGGTGCAGGTTTGTAAATATTATGCAATCGATCTGAATGTGTAACATGCTACCTGTGCTTCTAATGTCGCTGATCTCATAATTTTTTAATTAGCTCAGATGATCTAATTTTGCTAAACTAATCACAGATCGCTTGCTTCTATGCTCAAAGCTTCTTTTATACATAAAATTTCTGTTCTATTTAAACTTACGAACACAGTTTGACCATCATGGAAAGTCAAACTAATGTGATTTTCTTTGAATTTAATCTAATTTCAAACATTATATTATACTTATTTCTGGCTAGCGCATGTTTAAACATTTCTTGCAAGATATTTGTTTCTCTTATCCTAACTAAACAAAAAAAATAACTGGATGAATAACTTAAATGATCTTGAGATTATTGATTTTAAGATAATCTTAACCTGCAAAATTCTTTGCTATAATCACTGATTTTGTCAGTCTATATTTTCTTTTCTGTTCTAGGATCTATTAGGTAGGCCAATGCAAAGAAACAGTGGACGCCGGACGGTCCTCAGAAATGAAAGTACTTGCTCGTATGCCAAGAGACAACAGGTCCACGACTTTTAACACTTTTCTGTTGAACATTAGTATTAATGAATCTTCTTGTAAGTTGATATATGTTTTGGATAAATGCACGGAACACTATGTTTTCTTTTTCGTTTGAACTTAATAATGTTTTCTTATAAAGTTTTACACATAAGAATAAGTTTGACTTTCATTAGTCAAACATTACAAGTTTGATTGACTTTGACTATAATTACCTCCCTCTTTCCTATTTGCGTGTAGAAGTAACTTAATAGATTTTGCTTAGCCTCTTTAACTTGACAATAAACAACCACTTTGGGAATCGTGCACATGAGCGTATCGATACCATACCAATATAAGATGACATGTTTGACCCGGTCCTTAAATGTGCTTCTGCATATCGTTCAACTAACGGGTCTGGACCATGTGGGTTTATGCGGTCACCGGGTGGAGTAGTCCCCGTTTTGTCGACTTCATATGGAATCTTTTGGAAGAAATCGACAGTCAGATATGAAGACTCCTTTTACTCTCGTCACAAAACTTTTCCAATGCTTTACCTGCAGCATCAGCGAGAGCCGATTGCAGGGTCGGAAACCGCCTTAATTCCTGTTTTTATAATATTATAAAGTACTTAATAATAGTAAAAGAGTTCGACCTCAGTTTCTGCAACTGATGAAGATAATTCATATACCCCTGTATCATACAAAATCGATTTTCATGTGTGAAAATTCAAAAATTTAAGCGGATTCTTCAACTTTTCAAGAAAATGTAGATGCTAAAAATGAAATTGATAAAAGCTAAAAATTTCAAAACTTTTTGGTGTTAAGTTTGAAAAGAAATTCCACATCAAATTTGGGTTAGAAAAAACAATATGTTTGACCTCATAAAAGTCAAACTGTACTCTTTGGGATGAATTTGGATGAAGATAAAACCACAATGAATGTTCAAATCTTAATATTGCATTTGGTACAATTATTTTTTCATAGTGTACAATCTTAAATGAGGTTAACAACAAATAGAAGTGAGAAATGACATACCTTGCAATATCCAAAGCATAAGAAACAGCAGTCAATGGATCAAGTCTTCCTTTCTCTTTTAGAATATCATACAAACTTCCCTAAAAAAATCCCACATTTTTTTAAGTAAAACGCTAAATCAATGAACCCAAAAGTAAAAATACCCACATTTTTTAGATATTCCGTTAAGAAAATAAGCCGGTCCGAGTCTTTCAAAACACCAAGAAATTGCACTATGTTCGGGTGACGCAACTTTTGCCATAACGCAAGTTCCTTCAAAAACGCCTTTCTGTAAACATATTATAAAACAGAAGGTCAGATGACCAAATGAATACCACCGCCGGCTCAGTGAAGGATTCCGTGAAGATGGCACTGACAGCCGGCGGAGATGATGTTACAGTTGGAACAGTTGCCTCAACGGGATGAGCAACCGAACCAATGCTGCAAACAGGCGCAGCCGCCTGGGTCATCGCCTCGGGTAGGTTGACCAAACCTACCGTCATGGGTCCAGAGATGCTCCTTCCCGCTCCACTCTGGAATGCGGTTGTATCCACGCCTGCACGAAGACAAGATATATAAGTATGATGGCGGAAAGATATGCAGTTAAGCTGAATATAATTTATACTTACGAGTTTTCTTGAGCTTGAAGGTTCTGACAGGCGGGGACGAACCCGATGGAGCCGGGGTCTTCATGCCGGTCACCGTCGTCGTACTGGGCTGCCCGGAGGTGACAGCTGTCTCAACCTCCGGAACAGTGGTCTCACCATCACCAGGGTTCCCCACTGCCTCCTCGCTCTCGGTCTCCGAGTCAGACCGGTTCCCCTGATCGGCAGTGGAGGCAACCTTCGACTTGCCCTTCGCGCCAGCAGCCTTCTTCTTCCTCACGAAGAAAGGACCATCTGCGGATTCCTCATCAGAAGATGACAAAATTAGAGGAATTCCAGCAGAGGTTTGAGCATGGAGAGGGCGGGGGTTAAAGAAACCCTTACCTGGCCGCGTGGCGCTCAGAATCTCGTGGCCTGGCGGGTAGACCTCCACAAACCGATCCGCCGTTTACTCCAGGATGGGCAACTCGTTCTCATCAAGAGCACGAGTACCTAGCCGAGCGGGACCACCGCTCTCACGCGGTTGCAGAAGCGACTGCAAGTTGTTTCCCTCTGAAAATAAAAAGAAAGAAATGGTTAGAGCAAAAACCCTAAATTAGCAAATAATATGAAGCATACCGTAAGGGATAGAGTTCAAACCGTATTCGAGGACGATGGGAATCTGTGGCGCCTCTGCCCCAGCACCTTTCCACACCCGGCTCATACCGAGCATCACCATCCCAGACTCAGCAAATCGGTAAACCGGAGTCTGGATCCGGGAGATCTTGGTAAACCATTCCGCCTCCTGGTAGTTGGAGGCGTGAAGGTTGGGGAGTGCTCTCCCGTTCTTGAATGTCATCGCAATAGGGACGACACGGGCAGAGATATAGAAGAACTCCCGCTTCCAAGACCGAAGACTGCGCTCGGTAGCACAGATCTTCAAACCCTTGATCCGAGTGACCAAGGTGTACCAGCCTTGGATGCACCTCCAAGAGTAGAAGGTCATCAGGCGGTCGACGCGGGGCTCCACACCCAGAATGAGGCACACCCATTCAAAATGGCGGATCTTGGCGATCGCCATTGGGTGTACCTCCGTCAAGTGTACACCGTGTTTCTCCAAAACACGGTACACAAACTTCGTCAATGGGAACCTGAGATTCCCATAGATGAAGAATGCAGCATACACCCCTATCTTGCCCTTAGGGGCATCGTACACCGTCTGGTGAGGCTCAGGAAACTCAGGCTCGAGAATGAACTTCTTGACGATGTACTGATAAAGGTCGACGGAAAGAGCACACTGGCACTCGCCAGCAGTACTCTTATCGTCCTTGTCAGAAGTGGACGTTGGGTTCTCGATATACACGTCGGACTCTTCGGCGGTGACTTCTGGATCGTGAAGGGAAGACATGTTGGGGATGGAAAGAAGAACGATTTCAGGAGAATGCTCGACAAAAGTTAGAGTATTCGCCGGAAATCGCTTAGAAGAAGAAGGAAGTGAAAGTGTGAGTTGAGATGCATCCTCTCCTCCCTTTATATACTCATCGCAATGAATGCGATGAATTTAATGCGGAGGAGAGAGGAAAGCGCAGGAGCAATGAGAAGATGACACGTGAAAAGCAAGCTGGCAACAGCTGTCGACAGGAAGCGTGCCGTAAGGACGCGTGCCGTAAAATTCGCGCCCACGCGCCCGAAAACTCGCGCCCACACGCCTGAAAAAGCGTCTGGAATGACCATATAATGTCACGTCGCCATAACTTCCTGCATGTCCTGAAACTGTCAGAAGAAACCGTCGGAAGACGCTAACGTCCCTTCAACAGTTTGGACTGTTGTTATCCTTTCACCAACTCTTCGAATTTCAAAAAGATTCAAAAAGACTCAAAAATAAGATGGAATATACCCCCTTACCTTGGGAAGTAAAAAACCATAAGACAAGTGCGGGTACAGTGTCAAGGCGAAACCCTTCACATACTTAGCACTTGCAGGGAATTGAAGCCAAGAAGGATCTTATGGGCCGTGCTTGCGGAAAGGGAAATAACACCTCCGCATAGCGGGAACGTTGAGAACTAGCTTGTTTGAAACTTCAAGGCGGAATTGGTGGTTTAACATAACTGATCACTATGTCCAAAACTACCAAAACCTCGTGGAGAGCCTATACAAGTGAAACTTAACGCTCCCGACTTGTGGAGAGGTTAAACACCTACCCGCATCATAACCAAAGATCAGGCAGAAAAGTCGGGAATTTCTGCAAGTGACATTAGGAAAACAGCGGGAAGAATTCCCACGGAAAACCTTAAAAAACAAAAACCTCTTTCAAAACCCCTTGCTTAAAGTCCAAAAGTTCACCTCACTAATTCATGAGAAGAACAATGGACTGGGGGGACTTGAAGAGGTAGGTCCCCGCAAAGCCCAGTTGGACCCGCAAGACACACGAGGGCATCTGTGGAGTACAAGCAGGTCCACGCGCTGTTGTAGCTAAGCTAAACAACGCGGGATACTTTTGGCCGGGGATGCATACGGATGCGCTGGCATACATTATAAAGTGTAGGTCTTGCCAACTCTACGCACCCAACACACATCGCCCGAAGAATGAACTTGTTCCAGTCACCTCTTCATGGCCATTTCAGAAGTGGGCCATCGATGTGACATGCCCATTTCCCACAGCAGCAGGGAACGTTCAGTTTCTAGTGGTAGCCATCGACTACTTCACCAAGTGGATAGAAGCAAAACCCTTAGCCCAAACAACCGCAAAACATATCAAAAAATTTATTTGGGAATTTATTATTTGTCGTTTTGGACTTCCACAGAATTTGGTGAGCGATAACGGCACCAACTTTGCTGACAAGAAGCTACAAAAGTGGCTGGAAGAACTTCAAATCACCCACACCTTTACCTCAGTGGCGCACCCGCAGGGTAATGGTGAGGTGGAAAGAGCAAATAAGAGCATCGTCGACGGCATAAAGAAAAGACTCTTGGAACACAGATCCGGCTGGGTGGACGAAGTTCCACACGTTCTTTGGGCAAACAGAACGCTGAAAAAGGCAAGTACGGGAGAAACCCCGTTCAGCCTCACTTATGGCACTGAAGCCATGGTCCCGGTCGAAATTGGTCTACCCTCACCAAGGGTCTTGACTCAGCCAGAAGACAATGATGCAGAAAGACGGTTAGACCTTATGCTAACCGAAGAACGCAGAGACTTAGCCGCAGCGCGTGAAGAGAATTACAAGCGACAAATGCAAAAATACTACAACACGCGGGTAAAACTCTGCAACTTCAATGTAGGAGACTACATATTGCGTAACAACGAGGCTTCGAACCAAGAGCGCCCAGGAAAGTTGGTCCCGGTCTGGGAAGGACCATACATTATCAAAGAAGTTTTGGGAAAGGGCGCATACCGGCTCGAAAGGCTCGATGGCACCCCCATCCCAAGAACATGGAATGGAGCTCAATTACGCAAATGTTACATGTAGATCAATTCCAAACTTGTAAAGAAAAGGCCTAGAGCCACTTCTAATGGAAATGATTCTCCTTATCACATTGACGCTGATAGTCTTACATCTACTTATGATCTGACCACACTGATATGCCGGTATTCACCGCATAAATATGTGGGAAAGTAAGTCGTTGCGTGTGGAAGGCGGCAAAACCCGCATAAACACAAAAAACGGTAAAAATTTCTAAGGAAAAGATGAGGAAAACCTTCACGCAGGTCAGTTATAGGTGAAGTTTGGTCATCCCACTAAATGAAAGTGACGGTTCTACCCGCACAATCATGATAGAGGAAACTGAACATTAACCTATTGACAACCACGCGTCGAAAGGTTAACTTATTCAAAACACTTAGAAAATTTCTAAAAAGATGAGGAAAACCTTCACGCAGGTCAGTTATAGGTGAAGTTTGGTCATCCCACTAAATGAAAGTGACGGTCCTACCCGCACAATCATGATAGAGGAAACTGAACATTAACCTATTGACAACCACGCGTCGAAAGGTTAACTTATTCAAAACACTTAGAAAATTTCTAAAAAGATGAGGAAAACCTTCACGCAGGTCAGTTATAGGTGAAGTTTGGTCATCCCACTAAATGAAAGTGACGGTCCTACCCGCACAATCATGATAAAGGAAACTGAACATTAACCTATTGACAACCACGCGTCGAAAGGTTAACTTATTCAAAACACTTAGAAAATTTCTAAAAAGATGAGGAAAACCTTCACGCAGGTCAGATATAGGTAAAGTTTAGCCATCCTACTAAGTGAAAGTGACGGTCTTACCCGCACAATCACGAAAGAGGAAGCAAAACTTTAACCTATTATCTGCCACGTTGAAAGGTTAACTTACCCAAAGTACTCAAGAAATTGCTAAGTTAAACTAAAATATGCGATGAATTTAATGCGGAGGAGAGAGAGCGCAAGTGCAATGAAACTATGACACGTGGAAAGAGCAAGTTGGCAACAGCTGTTGAAAGGACGCGTGCCGTAAAATTCGCGCCCACGCACCCGAAAACTCGCGCCCACGCGCCTGGAAAATAGTCTGGAATGACCATATACTGTCACGTCGCCATAACTTCCTGCATGTCCTGAAACTGTCAGAAGAAACCGTCGGAAGACGCTAACGTCCCTTCAACAGTTTGGACTGTTCTTATCCTTTCACCAACTCTTCAAATTTCAAAAAGATTCAAAAAGATTAAAAGATTCAAAAATAAGAGGGAATATACCCCCTTACCTTGGAAAGCGAGAAACCATAAGACGAGTGCGGGTACAGTGTCAAGGCGAAACCCTTCACATACTTAGCACTTGCAGGGAATCGAAGCTAACAAGATACCTTGGGAAACAAGAAACCGTAAGACAAGTGCGGGTACAGTGTCAAGGCGAAACCCTTCACATACTTAGCACTTGCAGGGAATTGAAGCCAAGAAGGATCTTATGGGCCGTGCTTGCGGAAAGGGAAATAACACCTCCGCATAGCGGGAACGTTGAGAACTAGCTTGTTTGAAACTTCAAGGCGGAATTGGTGGTTTAACATAACTGATCACTATGTCCAAAACTACCAAAACCTCGTGAAGAATCTATGCAAGTGAAACTCAACGCTCCCGACGTGCGAAGGGGTTAAACACCTACCCGCATCATAACCAAAGATCAAGCAGAAAAGTCGGGAATTTCTGCGAGTGACATTAGGAAAACCGCGGGAAGAATCCCCACGGAAAACCTTAAAACTAAAAACCCTTTTCAAAACCCCTTGCTTAAGTCCAAAAGTTCACCTCACTTATTAACAATTCATGAGAAGAACAATGGACTGGGGGGACTTGAAGAGGTAGGTCCCAGCAAAGTCCAGTTGAACCCGCAAGACACACCTTGAAAAGGTACGTCTGGGCAAAGACCAACTGGTTCCGCAGGACCTACCATGCTCAGAGAGATGAAGACCTTACGCGTAGTACGCCAGCTGTTCCCGCAGGAAAAGCCTCCCAGTGGTAAAGTACCCCGCCTGTTCCCGCAGCTGCGGATACAAGCCATGAGGGAAGGCTACCCGCACTAATAGTAAGGCTACACGCACAAGGCACTAACTCTTAATAATTCAGTAATGTCACCTGAAGAAGGAATGAGCAAGGCGGGAATACTCCCGCCCAAATGAGCCAGTCCGTACGCTTCTGGAAGATCTTTTGTACTATACCTGCCAATGTATGGACAAAATAGACAAGATCTGACCAAAGCAGCCCATGAACCAATCACAGGGTGACAGCTCACCGACAACAGTACGAGGAGGAGCACGCTCTAGTACAAAATGTCACTATCAGCCGCTGCCTACCCACCAACCACCAGCATGGCACGTACGTAGCCCACAGTTGGTGGAAAAGGAATATTATACAGCTGGCTGTACCTGCTTGGAAACCTGCCTTCGGCTATAAATACTCCAACACCATGGAACGGTATCATCATCTTATAGGATCACATATCATCTGATATTATCTTATCTTCTCTAGCTATTTCTCTTAATATACACTTATATTCAGAGCAATCTAGTCTGATTCTCACCCCGGAGGGTGGTCACAAGGAGGTCCCCCCCCCCTTCTCAGTGACGAGCTCACGGTGTCTGTTTTGCAGGTCATCAGAAGAATAACCATCTTCGCCGGACCTAACCCTCGTGGGAAACATCTACTTAACCCTAAGATTATCCGTAATCTGCCGGGGTCACTTAGTGTTTCTTCAGACTGTGATTCTGTGTTTAAAAATATGGAATTTGTTTATTACAGGTGTGTATTAAGACTGTTAAAGACACCCACCAACTGTTTGTGAAAAGTCCCCTGAGAAAAATTTATAAAAAATGAGCAATCTAAAGCTAGGAGTCGAGGTCAAAAGTGCGCACGGGCTTATGGCGAAAGACGGGCAGGGCTCGGCTAGCCCGTACGTTGAGCTTCACTTTGACCATCAAAAGTTTACTACCACTGTGAAAGAAAAGGATCTTGATCCGTATTGGAACGAGACGTTTTATTTCGGTATATCTGACCCGAATAATTTGCCGAACCTTACGCTTGATGCTTATGTGTATAACCGATCGAAAGGAATTACCTCGAAGAATTTCATGGGTAAAGTTCATATTAATGGGACAGCATTTGTTCCTTACTCGGACGCTGTTGTTTTCCATTACCCGTTGGAAAAGAAGACTATTCTTTCACGTGTGAAAGGCGAGCTAGGGTTGAAAGTGTTTGTTACTGATAACCCGTCGATTATGGTCTCGAATCCACCTCCTCAGATGGATAATTCTTCACATAACCGAAACGGGCCAAAAGATTCAAGGAAAACATTTTTCCATTTGCCAAATTCCAACTCAGTCCCGCCAGCTCAGGTTCCGTCGCAGCAATCGTACATGGCAGCTATGAACCAGCCGCAGCAAGCGTATGCATACGGAGTTGAGGAAATGAGAAATCAAAGTCAAATTGGTCAGCTTCAAAGTCAACCGAAGTTGGTGAGGATGTACTCTGGATCTTCATCACAACCAATGGAATACGCTCTCAAAGAAACAAGCCCGTTTCTTGGAGGTGGTCAAGTGATCGGGGTCGGGTCGTGACCCGTGATAACCGACGGGCCAGCACTTATGACCTTGTGGAACCGATGCAGTTTCTTTTCGTTCGGGTAATGAAAGCACAAGACCTCCCAAGCAAGGACGTGACCGGAAGCCTCGACCCGTTTGTCGAGGTCCGGGTTGGGAACTATAAAGGCATCACACAACACTTTTCAAAAGCATCGAGCCCGGAATGGAACACGGTGTTTGCGTTCTCTCGAGAAAGAATGCAAGCAACCGTGTTAGATGTGGTGCTTAAAGACAAAGACACGATTAAAGACGACTTTGTCGGGCTTGTTCGCATTAACCTTCACGATGTTCCAACACGGGTCCCACCGGATA
Organism: Bidens hawaiensis; assembly: GCF_021521415.1. Taxonomy (NCBI): domain Eukaryota; kingdom Viridiplantae; phylum Streptophyta; class Magnoliopsida; order Asterales; family Asteraceae; genus Bidens; species Bidens hawaiensis. Next base: position 1,499,111 of record NW_027491327.1, read on the forward strand.
GCCCGTTAGCTCCCGAATGGTACCTGTTGGAGAACAAGAAGGGTGAGAAAAAGAAAGGTGAGTTAATGCTTGCGGTCTGGATCGGGACACAAGCCGATGAAGCATTTCCCGATGCATTTCTTGTTGATCAAGCAACGAGCAGTGTCGATAGTGCGGCTTCTACAATGTACACTCGGTCAAAAGTTTACCATTCTCCTAGACTTTGGTACGTTCGGGTTAATATAATCGAGGTACAAGATCTTGTTTGGGATGAAAAATCTCGGTTCCCAGATGTATATGTTAAAGCCCAGATTCACAACCAGGTTTTGAAAACAAGACATGTTCAAGCAAGAAATGCAAATGCATTATGGAATGAGGATATGATGTTGGTGGCTGCTGAGCCATTAGAAGACCATTTGATTCTTAGTATTGAAGATCGAGTGGGGGGTAATAAGGAAGAGACGTTAGGGAAGGTGTTTATACCGTTAAACAGTGTTGAAAGACGTGCAGATGATCGGATGATTCATTCCCGGTGGTTTCATGTTCAAGACCCGAGTGATCGTGATGTTGACGAGAAGATAAAGAAGAAAGATAAGTTTGCAACTCGGCTCCATGTTCGGGTTTGTCTTGATGGTGGGTATCATGTGCTGGACGAGTCGACTCAGTATAGTAGTGATCTCAGACCGACTGCTAAACAGCTGTGGAAGCCGTCAATCGGGATACTGGAACTCGGTATCTTGAATGCTAGTGCACTTCACCCGATGAAAACCCGAGATGATAGAGGGACGGTTGACGCGTACTGTGTTGCTAAATACGGTCATAACGAGGACAGTTATCGACAGTTTGACTCCAAAGTTCAACGAGCAGTATACTTGGGAAGTATACGACCCGTCAACTGTCATAACCGTAGGTGTTTTCGATAACACTCAGCTTGAGAACGATTCCAACTCCAAAGATATAAGGATCGGTAAGATTCGTATCAGAATCTCGACTCTCGAAACGGGTCGGGTTTATACCCATTCGTACCCACTGCTGGTTTTGCACCCATCGGGTGTGAAGAAAATGCGGGAGTTGCATTTAGCGATTCGGTTTTCGAGTACTTCGATGGTTAATATGATGTATATGTACTCGAAACCACTGTTGCCGAAGATGCATTATGTGAGGCCGTTGACGGTGGTTTAGCTTGAGATGCTGCGCCATCAAGCTGTCCAGATAGTGGCGGCTCGGCTCAGCCGGGCCGAACCGCCACTGAGGAAGGAAATAGTTGAGTTCATGACTGATGCTAATTCGCATCTATGGAGTATGAGGAAAAGTAAGGCTAATTTCTTCAGGCTGACGTCGGTTTTTAACGGCGTTTTTGCAGTAAGTAAATGGTTTGGGGAAGTTTGTTTGTGGAAAAATCCGATCACGACGGTGCTCGTTCACGTCCTGTTCGTGATGCTCGTGTTGTTCCCGGAGCTTATTATGCCAACTGTTTTCCTCTACATGTTCCTCATCGGGCTCTGGAACTACTGGTTCCGGGCCCAATACCCTCCGCATATGAACACCCGGTTATCATATGCGGACGGGGTTACCCCCGATGAATTAGACGAGGAATTCGACACGTTTCCAACGTCTCGGCACCCGGACATGGTCAGGCACCGGTACGATCGGTTACGAAGCGTGGCGGGGAGAATCCAATCTGTTGTCGGCGACATAGCGAGCCAAGGTGAACGGCTGCAAGGGCTTCTGAGCTGGCGGGACCCACGGGCGACTCTTTTGTTCATGGTGTTCTGTCTTGTGGCAGCGTTTGTGTTATACGCGACGCCATTTCAGGTGCTTGTGGTGCTGAGCGGTTTTTATATGATGAGACATCCGAGGTTTCGACATAGGTTGCCGTCTGCACCGTTGAATTTCTTCAGGCGGCTTCCGGCCCGTACTGACAGCATGTTGTGAGGATGGTTTTCTAGGCTTTTGGAGCACAAGATTGGTATTATGTTTGTGGTTTAATTTCTGCGTCTATTGTTTTTTTCGACTTCCGTGGCACTGAAAGTGTTGAACAGCAATCGGGTTAAGTTTGTGAGTTTTAATGTTTATATGATTTGAAATGTGTATGTTGGTCTTGTTTGTAAATAGAGAATGGTTCTGCAGATATTAGTTTCAGTGATGGCATGAAATGCTGCTTTGGTCACTACGCCCTGGAGTATGTTTACTGTGGTCTATGGTTAAATTAGTACTTGTATTTGAATTTAATCAAAGTATGCATGGAGTTAAAATAAATGACTCAAACTTGTTAACTTGAAGCATGTCTATATAAGGCGACAACACCGACCGCCACTGTTACAACTCACCACCATTGCCATTGTCGACAACGCTGCAAAAACATAAACGTCATTACTCATGTCAATTGTGAAACCAATTTGATTTTTTTTAAAACAACCGTTTGACTAATGAAGACGACTGTTGAAGATATGGTAGCTGATGTGCTGAAAGCGTTTTATAAAAATTTACCTAATCTAGACATTCTAGTTTTAAATTTATAAACCTAGACTCTCCTAACACTAGACCACTAGACATGCAAGTGTACCTATTGACTGTAGTAAAGCCTAATGAAGTCCAGAATATCAAACCCAAAGGACACTAGCGACACCTAAACTAGACCCTGATTAATTAACTTAATTAAATAGATTTAAATGATTTTTGTGTTTTTTATTTATTAACTATAAACTAAAGAATACTTAAACCAAAACTGACACTAACTGACTTTAACTCGATTACCTAGACGAACTCAAATATAGGAGAAGCACTACCTAGGTTTAGAATCCTACTTGTGAATCTTGAATCTCTCTCGGCTATGGAAACTCTGATGGTACCGGAATCTTAAAATACGACACCCTTAGGCAACCTATGGATCCCTGATCATTCTTCGGGTGTGACCTAAAATAAAAGGAAACCTTAAGGGGCGTGTAAACTTACCGGTTGGTTGGATTACCTCTCAGTCTCTCCAACAATACTAAAGTACCCTAAAAGACAGATTACCTCTCAGTCTCACTGTCTCAACACACCCTAAAGTGCAAGGGGTAACCTAAGAACAATCAATAAGATACGGAATTACAATGAAACTAGGAAAATCTAGGAAACCTCCTGTCAGAGCGTTCTAGCCTAAACACTTAATCCCAAAGACAACCCGACTATCTATTACCTCTCAGTCTCTAGATAGGTAGAATATAAAATTTAATAAATCACCAACCAATGTTCCTATGGATTACTAAGTCTAGTAAAACCATAAAATAATCACAAACACACAGTAAGCGACCCAAATATGCGTCTACAACAAGACACATACGAAACAAAGATCAATAATAAGTCAAAATTATATATGTAAACACATCAAATCAATTATAAAAAAATTCTTTACTTTAGTATTATCCAACACTAGAAACCATAAACCAATAAAAATCCTCAAATCATAAAGGATTCATCAAAACCCTACGTAGCTAGGGTTTTAGCCAACAACCATACTCAAGAGTAAAACATAACAATTAGGTTCAAACACTGAATTCATAACGAAAATAATAAATTCAAACCGAAAAAATAGTGTTATGAACGAGTAGGTGTTGAACCCCAACGCTTCTGGTTAAACTAATACGCGCTTTCTCCTTATTGTGTCTCCAGCCAATCTGCCTTTTTTCCCTCTCTTGCGGCTGCTGTGCTGAATATCCACAGCGACCCTCCCATCGTTCTTACTTTTTTGTTTCTTATATATCAACAGGAGTTAACTTCTTTTGTGGCCCGGGTGCATGTAAAAATTTAGGATTTCTTTTACTTCCTTTTCTTCGTTCCACTGTCAACGAGCTGCCAAAAATTCCACAACAACAAATAAATTACAATAGTAATTGATTTAGCCATATACAATAAATTGATTTCTTTTACTATTTGTTTATATAATTTCTCAATCTCATTTAATTAATATATGAGAATTAACAATTTATGGAGCAAGCTTATTATTATTATTATTATTGCTCTCAATCTCAAGTTCAGGGAATGCACTTCATATTAGTTCGTTGTCTCATGAAACCTGAAAACTTAAATATGAACCAAATATTAATAATATTCAATAAAAACTTGGCTCAAAAGCACTTAAAAAAATAGGAAATATTTATACAATAATATGTATAATTGAGACTACATCAGTAGCACTTTTGTTATAGTATTTGATGCTATCAATTATCTTATTGTTACGGGTGACGGGTGTTGACGTGGTGGTACGACGGGTGGGGTGCTCGGGTGATGGGGTGCTCGGGTGGAGTTTGAGATGACTAGATGGTGCTCGGGTATTTAAGGAAATGGAAGTTGATGTGAGGAAGAAAGGGAAATGATTAGGAAGATGAATGGAGATGGAGAAGAACGTGTGAGGAAGAAGACAAGACATTGTGAAGCAAAGTGGGTAGAAATTACTCACTAAGAATCGGGACAGTACGGAAAGATGAAAATACCCTTAAATTTAACGACTGCTAACGTGTAAAATTGATGGAACGGCTGAGTGTGCGCCTGCCCATAAAGCATGGAGTAGAAATCGCTTAACTTAAGAATTGGACATACATAGTGCCCCAGCCTATAAAGCAATGGCAGATAAAAACTTTAATGAAGGCGGGGGTTTCAGTGGGAGAGGCATATCTATCTCTTTGGATAGATGAAAGGCTTCACTATCCCAGCCTTCCTACACCCTATTATATGAGTGAGACTTTGTTGAGTACATTATCTTTTATGTACTAAGAAGACGAATGTATATTGCATCCATCTGACGATTGTATCCCTGTCGTTTTGTCTTCACGTTTTCCTCTTGTTGCATAGAAGTGTATTAATTGCACACTTTTAAACTTAAAATACACTTATTGTGTTTTCTAATTGTATCCCTCTTGTTTAATGGCCATATCTTTTACCAATGATGTATCAACCTACCTTCAAACTTAAAAAACACTTTTGACATGACTTATTATTAATACATGAGCCAAAACAAGTTCTAAATACTTCAATCAAAGTATGCAACCTAGGAATAGATAATGATCACGAATTGAAGCATCACCCTCGCAACCTAGGCTGGTTACCATTTAGCAAGATTTATAGACTGATTTGCATATCTGTATTCCATAACACATGCAAAATGCACACCAAACAAATCCATTGAAATAAAACAAAAAACATGATGATATGTCCATCAAGAAAACTGTTACAAAGAGTTTAAAACTTTTAGGAATACAGATGAAAAAAAGAACACCAACACTCACAGGCACAAGCCAATTCGACAATGGCTTAGCAACAGCACACCTTAATTTTTAAGGTTCCTAAACACCCCACACATATATCACGTAATAAAACCTTAGAGAAAGGGCCCGACTTTTGCACATCAAGATAACACTCACGAATCATGGCACAAATCCGATATCTTTGAAGTATTCATGCTCCAGTGCAGTCCGGGCTGTAATTCTTCTACTGGGATCCAAGCATAGCATTTTCTGAAATTATTTAATCATTACAAATCAAAGTGAGTACTGATTATCTGATTACTGAGCGCAATGACAAGTCAACAAATAAGAACTACTAGGTGACAAGTAGTTTAAACTTACACGTAGGAGATCAAGACCGGTTCTTTCAAGATTCGGGACCACAGTTGCCAGATCCTGAAAAAGTAAAGAATGCACTAATTAATTCTTTAAACATTACAAAGTCCCAAAACATTTAAAATTATAATAATAATATCGAAGATTAACGTAACCGATGGTATAAAAGTAAAGAAGTGATCACCTTTGATGACCACTTTGGAAAGGCAGACTTAAAGTCAGGCAGAGCAGTGACACCAGGCCATGTTTCCTCAGTTGGAGTTCCCATAATTCTATAATTAATTAAATGATGATATAAATGAGAAGTGAACATGTACATAAGTTCATAGTTACAACTATGCACTTGCTTATAAAATCACAATTTCATAAAATAAACCTGAAAATCTTGAACAGTTCATCTATCTCGGAATCTCCGGGAAAAAGTGGTCGCTGGTTCACCATTTCAGCAAATATACAACCAACTGACCACACATCAACAGGAGTCGAGTAGTGACGGGACCCGAGAAGAATTTCTGGGGCCCTATACCACAGTGTCACCACCTAAAAGAAGCACGCCAACAAATATGTAATATGTGTGCATTGTTACTATTCCTTGTGATTGGTTTTATTAAAGTTATGAATATAGATAACAAGATAACAAGTCCATACATTATGATTATTGTTAATGACAAAAAACTACCTCATGTGTGAATGTCCTGACAGGGATGCCAAAGGCACGGGCCAATCCAAAATCTGCAAGTTTGAGTGCATTGGTACGAGGATCAATCAACAAGTTTTGAGGTTTTAGATCTCTGTGCAGAACTCTATGGGAATGGCAATAAGCAATGCCACGTAGGATTTGGTAAAGAAACGTCTGCAAATTAATGGAAGTAACAAAATGTGAGATTGAATCAATTTCTTAGTCTCCAAATTAGAATTATATTGTTTTGATATAATGATTTTTAGGATTATGATCTTGTATACTGTTTTATGTTTAAATCACCTGTTTACTGTTTCTATACCTATTTTCTGTTGGTGACTTTATGCCTGATTACATAAATCATAATGACTAACAAGTAAACGTATAAACATATATACTGATTATATATACTTAATATGTTGCCATTGTGTTTGAATAACCCGTTTTCTGTTTTTGAATCGCCTGTTTATTGATTTTATAAACAATAACTTAATAACTAATGATCGTCTTTTTATGTTTAATTATATTTCAAGTGTGTTATAAGTATGTTTCAATTATATGTCCTAACAATATAAAGGTACACTCACTTTTACAAGGCGTGGATCCTTTGAAAACTCGGGGGACGAGTCCATATGCTTCTTCAAATCCAAATCCAGATACTCAAAAACCAGATACAACCGTTTGTCACTGTGCACAACATCCTGCAACCTGTCACCAACAACATAAACTAAATCACACACATACAAAATCATTAACCCAACTAACATGACTCTACAACTGAAACTACCTGACAATGTTTCCATGTTGCATCTCCTTCAACAATGAAATCTCTCTGATAGCAGTGCTCGGGACACCCTCATCTTCTTGCTCCAAACGAATCTTCTTCAAAGCAATCGTTTCATTGGTAACTTTGTCACGAGCCTTGTAGACCACACCATATGTTCCCTCACCAATCTTCTCAACCTTCTCATACTACAGTTTGAAACAATATTAATAATCAAATAGCATAAAACGTGATTTTAAAATGCGCACATCAGAAGCGCATAATGCGTGATGCGCACGACTCCCTGATGCGGTCTGAATCGCATAATGCGCACAATGCGGTCCGATGCACACATTTTCAAATGGATTACTTGTACCTTATGCATCTACTTGTACATACATAGTTAACGACTTATTTTGGTTACACATAAAACTTCTTTGGTGATACTATAGCTTCTTTATTTTTGAACTTATTTATTTAATCTCTTATTTTCCAGTGTTTAAAAGTCAACAAACTAAAAAATTACCAATAAATAACTTTTTAGTATTTTTAAACAAAAATCGCCTTGCATATGTGATGTGTGCGGCTGTGCGCATCACGCGTTGACTTATTGAATCAAAACGCATTGGACCACATCTCACCTTTTAAAATCATTGCATGCACATTTTGAAACCATTGCAAAAAAGCATATATCATTGATATTCTAGAAAAGCTTGAAATGTATTATACCTGCTCCATCACAAGTCCAGTGAAAAGAACTCAACTCAACTGTATCCACCTACATCCATGCAGCACCAATTAATAAAACAATTTCAGTAACTTCACTAATCACCAGTACCAATTAATAATACAAGAGCACCAATCAAACAAATAGTGTTTCAAAAACCCTAGGAATTCAATACTTACTATACATTAAAACAACTTGAGCCCTAAAAACAGAAAACAATTAACCAGACATCTAATATCTCCTACATTCCCCCAAATTATACAAAATTAGATCAATTCATAATAAATCTCAACCGAAATCAGTAAAATGAGAAACTCGCAATACACACAAACCTAAACCGTTTACAATCTACCTACATCATGCAAGCCCTATGCAGCCGATATCGGTGCTATAGCGGTTATCGTCCTCTCAAACAGAATATCAGTCAAAATATCGGTCCAAGGCTTGATGCAAAACTACTATCGAGCCGGGGGTCTCATCGGAAGCAGCCTCTCTATCCCTATGGGGTAGAGGTAAGGTTGTCTACATCTTACCCTCCTCAGACCCTACCATAGCATTGCTATTGGTGGGATATACTGAGTACGATGATGATGATGATGATGATGATAACATCGGCAATATTGACAAATAATCCGATATATCACTGATCTTCCGGAACAGTTTCACTTACTTCACTAGTACCAAAATAACATTATACAAAAGCATTAATCAAACAAATAAAGCATCAAAAACCCTAGGAACTATAATATCATTATGCCTTCAACAATTTGAGCCCTAAAAACACATCAGACGTCTCATATCTCCTACATTCCACCAAATTACTCAATATTAACTCAATTCAAACCAAATCTACAGTCAAAACCAGTAAAATCAAAAGATCGTAAGATGCACAAACCTAAATCGTTAACAATCTACGTCACTGAGTCAATACAAAGCAAGTCAACCATAACATGTACTCGTAACTGTTCTAAATCAGTATCGAGTGACGTCATTTCAAAATAAAACGTGACTCGGTCAACAAAAGTCAAAATCAAAGTAAATTAGTCAAAATAAGGTTCGATTGGTGCTGAAAATGAAGATGATGATTTACAGAGAAGAATCAGAGGAGAGTTGAAAGCATAATAATACCTGCGATGAAGAATTGAAAGAAAACCACACACACACTAGGTTTTGGTTTGGGGAAGAACACTTTGTGGGAGAAGATATATATATGTAGATGGTCCGTATACATGTGACAGACCGTCACAAATTGAATTTTGACCCATATCAAGAGTTGGGATGAGACGGACTAATAATGATTAGACGGTCTGTCTAATCTCACTGTTTGGCCCGTTAAGGCTAAGAATGAATTTGACATCTTTTCGACGATTGTTTAAGTGTTCTACGACCTTATGCATGTATAAAATTTCACGATCGATAATAGCTTGTATACTCGCTTAAACATAATAAACAAACTTAAATGAGTGATAAAATGTACCTACCTTACTTCCTACGAAGGTAGGGGAATGGCTTCTAACACTTCTGAAATATTTTGATCATGGCTCCCACTTTATTAGAACCTACTCCCTTGGCTTGTTCTTGTTTAAACATACGTGAAACTAGTTTAACTTGCTTTGAGAGTGAGAATGATTTAGGAAAGTGTTGTGCATGAAATGGTCGTTCAAGCATTGGTCTTTATTGGCCAGCTCACTTAAACGAGTCAACAATCGAGTTGTGACACGTTAGGGTCGTGTTTTGACAATTCTTACTGAACTGGGTGGTGAGACGGACCCTCTCAAAATGAGACCGTCGTCTTATCCATTGTAGGCGGATGAGACACCCCATCTCAAAATAGTAGGCGTTTATGACACCTCATCACAAATGAAAACTTAATACCCATGTTATGTTTGAGCGGGCCATCACAAAATGAGACAGCTCGTCTCATCTGAAATTTAAAAAAATACAGATTAGATCCTAGACTTTGAGTTTAGCAGAATGACCAAATGTCCCCTCAACTTTGAAAGTTGGCAAAATGACACGGAAGTTTTGGGAATGTTAGAACAAATCATGTCTATGTGATTTTGAGATGGTTTAGTTAATTTATCCAATCGCTTCACATCTTGAAACCTTTGGTCATTCTTTTCATCATTGTTTTACAAATCAAAGTTACTCATTTTTGCAATTGTTCCATAATCATACCACTTTCAACGTTTGCTTGGCATTAACTCTCCATTTTAGTTTAATAAAAGTATAATTCATACATTAGAATTTTCCGTTTATTCCATGTGTTACGACCTTACTAGTTACTAGTAAAGGTAGCTAAGAACCTAGGATTTATAAATGCTTTTTATTGACCTTTTGACATCCATTAAAATGATGCAATTACCAAAGAGGCAACACACAAAGTGCTTTTTATAGTGGTTTTGTTCTTGTAGTTTAATTTTACTTTTTGTTTTTACTTTTGTTGTTCGGTTTTACATGTGGTATTTATTATTGTTCGTGTGTGCAGGTCAACTTTAAAGGGTGCATGCATACTCATTATGCAAAGAACGAAGAGCGGCTCGTTTTTTATCGTGAAATTGAGAAAAGTCAGAAAACCGCCAGAATAAATCGTGGACGCCAAAGAACAGGAGGTGACAGAAACCAGTTGCTGAATAATCACACCAGCTGTTTTGAATATTTGAGCTGCCATGAACACTTGAATTCAAAGTGACGAAATAGCCGCCTATAATGATTTGAATGGTCCGCTAATGCGTAATCTAAGCATTATTTATGGAATACCAGATCAGATGCGGTTAACCACTAATGAGTTGGCATCGCGGATCACGTGTTTACCTTTCGACATGGTGTCCATGCTGGTTCGTGAAGTAGTTGACTTGGTACTCTATGTGTTGGGTGTCATCCGGTATGCACATGGCAGAATCAGTATTGGTACTGTTGGTTTAGATATTTCACTTGGTAGGACCAGAGGCGCTCTTACCCGGATGGATATTGAACATTTTTTGGTTGGCATGCGGGATTACTTGGTCAATTCAAGATATAAATCGTTCGTGTTCGATCCGCGACAGACATTCGCTTTCAAAGGGACCTAACTATTCGATTCAAAATTGCTATTTTTAGGGGGGGGGGGATATAAAAGTTTATCACTGAAACAACAAAAAACGACGCTAACCCATCTCCTCCCCAAATCCACTTGACCTCCTTTGAAAGTGAAATAAAAAAATTTCTCTAACAGCTCCATGAGTTCATTAACAACTTATAACTATAAGCAGACTGCTTTTTTGGGTTCCAATTTAGCATATACTCCCCCATCCCTTTCAACACAACGATCAGCCACTACACAAGATTTAAAAACTTTCGTCTTCCGAAGAAAACAAGTTGGGAAACAGGTTTTTTAAGGGATTTTCATCTAACCAAGCATCCAACCAAAACCGAATTTTTAACCGGCTTCCCACCTCCCCTTTAGTTAGTTTAGCCATCGAGACTTACGACATAGCAAGAGAATTATCCATCTTCGCAATCTTATCCCAGGTGCCTTTTTAGCCTTTTTCTTATGTTATCCGGAAGAGTCAGCCACGTCCTTGGACTATATTGTAGTAGTTGAAAAAATAATAACTAAGGTAAGGGCCGAACCGGTGACCTATTGATCTGCAGTCAATAGCTCTACCACTGAGCTATGGACCCAACCTTATAAATTTCATTTGCATATTATATATCTATTTCGGTGGAACACCCACGCATAACAAATGTAATTCATTTCGCGTACAAACTATCAACGCGTGAATAAATCTCACACTCTATGAAACGTACAACTGTCCATGCGTAAGGTACAAAACTAATCACTAATATTTTGATGTTTTTTGGAGACGTGAATATTTCTCGCTTTGTATTGCTCATTTGAATTACACATGTAAACAATACGTATTGCCTTGTTTTACATATATATAAGTTAACTAGTAAGTCACATACTTCGTTTAAATTTGTTAAACATGTAAGGGTGCTCGCCTCGGGACGTCTCCTCCGTGGAGTGTCGGTTTCATTGGTTACCTTTTAGGGCCGTCTTTGAGAAAAAAAAATAAATAAGCATGTGACATGAAAAAAAAAGGTCTAAAATACAAACTTTAAAACTCTTATATAATTTTGACAAATGTGATAATAATAATAATAATAAAACAAAACAAAAGTTTTTTTAGCAAAATAATCTAACTACATTACTTAAACGAATCGTGACTTCTAGCATTGTTAGAAGCAAAGCTCTCGATTAACTCTTTGTAATCCATGGTCTATAAAACATCATTCTCAATAGCAATAATCGCTAACCTGTTAAGTCTTTATTGGGACATTTGGGTTGCTTTTGAAAGAAAATGTAATTTAAGTAATTCAAACTGACAAAACTAAACTTATAAAATTTCTATTTTTATTTTGGATTATAGTAATTTAAGAACCTGATATATTAGCTTGAATGTATAATACACAAATAAATTAGGAATTGAACAAATAAATATAGGCATGAATTCATTATTTTTAGCCAACCATATTTTTTACCCGGAATTTTAAAGTCGAAATTGCAAAACCGAACTTTAATAACAATAAACACATACAACACAAGTTGAGCCACGTTTAGGTTAGACTTGTAATACAATGCTTATTGATTTTGATTTGAAAACCTTAGGTGCGATTTTAGAGCATTCACGACTCATCCATCAAATGAAAATTAAATGGCATTATACGTCTTCAATGCCTTTTATTGTGTGTAATATCTTGACTAGAAACGGTTTCAAACTTGCAAGTTAACAAAAATCTTCAATCATCTTCAATGCTTATTATTGTGTTTATTGATGTTATAGTTTTAGTTTCAAACTAGCAACTAAATTCTTTAATGTTTTTAGGCTGTATGCTACGGTGGGGGTTAGGGATGGCAATGAAACCCGAACCCGATGGGAAAACCTGAAACCCGACATAAATGGGAAGGGTAATACCCTACCCGTTAGGGTTTGGGACGGGTTTGGGATTGGTTTTGAAATTTTTCGCGAGTTTGGGACGGGTTTGGGATTTCTAATATACCCGATTACCCGACCCACCCGATTACCCGATAACATAGACCCATTACCCGATTATATACCCGATGTACCCGATATAGCTGTCACACCCCGACTTAGGGCCTGGGTGCGCCGCCCGTTAGTTGGTATCTGTTTTGAAAATATATCAGAGTTGCGGGTTATTAGCGGAAGTCTTTAAAATATATTATTCATTTATAAAATGTCGGGTTAGAATACCCGTTTGAATATTGTAAAATATCAGCGAAAGTCTTTTAAGATAAAATATTATTATATTGAAATATCGGGAATTGAACACCCGTTTTAATATTCCAAATATCTGCCTTTTTAATAACATTCTGAAAAGATATCTGAGCCATCAGATCACCTCTAATGACTATATCTCCGATCTTCTATCAGTCATGCCTGTCAGTTCTATTCTTTTACAGTTTCCCTGAAATGTGGGAAAAAATACGTCAGCACACAGCCGGTGAATGACGCTGACTCAATAATACCAGTGTGTAAACAATCACAATACCTTTGTGACAATACTCATTAGGCACCCAACTCAATTGGGTTACAATTACCCTAAGTACATGTACAATTAATCATATACATAATATCATTTCTCTGATCAGTCTTGTAGACTACCAGAGGCATGTTTGATGATATGCATGGCCTCGGGGCACTCCGAGTCACCATGTATGTATGGATCCAGACACATGTATACTCTTAATTTGAGTATGCCCGTTTCTTATTATTGCAACACAAAGTTTTAAGGATTCGTAAATCCTATGTAAACAGTTCAGACTCTAAAAGAGTTGTAAAAGTTTAGGGCGTATTCACCTTATATGATTGTAAATCAGTTTCTGACACTGATTTTTGTCTATTGATCTGTTTCGGTTACTGACCCCTGTCTGTAAACCAGTCTCTGTTACTGATTCCTGTTTCTGTTTTCAGCTTTCAGATTGATTGATTGGATGTTATCTCAGACCTATAGTACGAGTATAACATTTGTATAAATATCTAGATCTACGATCTAGCTTCAGACCCCGTAGTCTATTTTGTATAGCTGTAACCTTGATAATTTATTTGTTTGTATAAAACATGTGGACCTTTAGTCCTTTTGTTTGTTTATCAGGTTTCTTCAGGAAGAAACATTTATACCAGGTTTCTTCTTCAAGAAGAAACATTACTTTAACTATAACCTGTGTGAATAAGTAGTATCTTTCTTAATCATTATGAAATACTATTTAACTATAACCTTTGCATGAAAATGATTACGTTTCTTAATCGTGAAGAAACAATAATTTATCTATAACCCTTGCTTATGAAAAGTTATATTATGCTTATCAGTAATCAAGGTTCGGGCTATACCCCCAACTATAGTCTAAGCTATTATAATAATATAATAATATTAAACAGAACCCCTACCTCACACGGTTATTTGGAGTTATATGCCTATGACTGATCGAGCGGCACTTCTACTCTATATTACGTAACAGAGCTTACACTGTCAGAGCTTCGGAGCTTGGCACGCTTTTGGAGGTCGGCACGCCTTTCAAGGTTAGCACGCTTTTCGAGGTCGGCACGCAAAACGATGCAAAAAGTGAAGTGGTTGGTGTGAGTTGGAATTTGCCGAACATCCTTATATTTATACCTGAAATCGTGCATCTTCACGTATCGCGAAGCTGCTTCGCGTAACGCGAATGTGCGCTAGCTTTGCTGAGTCATCAGTAGGGTTGCCACGTGTCGCCAAGTGTCACCAGGTGCTGCCACGTGTCTCCACGTGTCACGCATGCAGAAATGCCACTTCGCGTATCGCGAAGATGCCTTGATCCGCAACTTCGCGTATCGCGAAGATGCTCCAAAGTTGGTCCAAGTCTTTTGTCTTTCGCGTATCGCGAAGATGTTGAGGCTTGATCCTTCGCGTATAGCGAAGAACGAAATTTTCATATTTTCATTTCCAGTCCTTGTCCAAAAATACTTAAGCGGCCCTTATGCGACTCGCGGCGATGCGAGCGTGCGAATTGCAAAGTGCGCCATCAAAACGCCACATTACACCCATCGCCCGAGTCCGAGTCTGTGCGCGTCGGGTGCTTCGCACCCTCCGCTAGGACTATGGAGAGTGGTTAGCCACATTAAAACATTTATATGAAAATTTGCTTCCTTATAAAGAGCTTCCATTTCTTTTCTTGTTTCCATGTGGGATGAAACTTTTCTTCCTTATTTATACCCATATGGAATGCTTCCATTTTCTTCCATCTTTCCATGTGGGATGGATTTTTTTTATTTCCTTATGATAAGATGCTTTATTTTTCTTATCTTATTTTTCCCATTACTTGTCTTTGTAATTATTTTTAAATCCTTCAACTTTCAAAGTTGACATATTTAGTCCAAAATAAATATGGGTTTTTCCTAGATGTTACAATAGCTTATTATATTATATATATACTATATTCCAAATATATTATTTGTCAAAACTTGTTTATGTGAATTATTTGAGATATTTTACCTTTGTGGTAACCTTCTTTGTAATCGATTAGTTATATTTTGTCAAAACCCTGGTAGAAACCCGACGTGTTTTTAGCTCGACATACCCGACGAGTATTTTGTCAAAACCCGATAGGAAACCCGAAACCCGATGGAAAAACCCGAAACCCGACGGGTAATTACCCGATTAAAACCCGACGGGTTTGGGATGGACTTTTATAACCGCGTATGGGTTTGGGAATACCTAAACCCGACCCAAACCCGACCCATTGCCATCCCTAGACTGGGGCTTCGAAGCCCCTCCACAGTGCCACGTCAGCTGCACATGAGCACTGGGGGCATCGAAGCCTCAAGGGATAATGCCCCTCTATGGTGAGGGGGCTTCGAAGCCCAACCTTTTTTCTTTTTTTTCCATAAAATAATTCCTAACTCTAACACCCGTTCAACCCGACCTGACCCGACTCAACTTAAATCCACCCATCCCTACCATTTGTCTCCATATTCGGTAAACAAAAACTCCCAACTTCTTCTTCCTTCTTCATGTGCATGATCCACACCAGTTCATCTTCAAGAGATTTGAAGAAATCCCACATATTCAAAGAGCTTCTTGCAGGTTACAACAAACTTAAAGCCAAACCCACTTCCAATTTCAATCAATTTTTATGTTAATTCCACGATTTAATACCAGGAGGGCCCACCCTCACCTCTTCCGTGATGGCCACCCCAATCGCGCCTCTCCCCTCCGCGCCCCGCGACGGTGTACGGCGCCCACCGCGCCCCCTTCCTCCCCCTTTAGCGCCCCATAGCAACCAGTCCTATTGTGTTAATAATTTTGACAAGAAACTTTACGGTTTCAGAACTGTTCAAACTTCAAAACCACACAAACTTCAAAACCACACCTGAACCAGCCTTTAAAAACAAAGATGCGGCTCGAGCACGAGTAAGGGTGCGTACCTTTGCGAACCCACTTGAGTGCAGCTTTATCTTTACACTAGAGAAGCCCTCCCATACATATAAGCCACTCAAATTTTCATCTCTTTTTCTGATATGGGACAAGTTCCCACATTTAGTTTGCACAAGTTCAAGTCCCATCTTTGAGCCTCGATTTGTCAATCTTAGCTCTGATTTGGCCATGGTTTGGTTCGTTGTAAAGACCTTACATCATAGATCACAAAACCTCAAATAGTGTTTATATTAATTAGAAAATCTACCTATCTATTAAAACAACACAATTTTCCACTTGTCATTCAATTAGACCCTCCACATAGGCTCCAAGTGTACAAGTTTCCATTTATTTTCCTTCATGAATGATAAAATGAAAAATATGTTGTTGGTGGGAATTGACCTTAATGCCTTACTTTTAAAATGTTGATGGTTTACCAACTCAACTAGGATTAATTGATGTTAGTTTTCTCTTTTTCTTAATTGGTATAAATTCACAACCTTCTATTTTATTACTTTTAAATGCAAATACAATTTATTTTTGTTAATCTATATATTTTAGTATATTATTTATATCTTATGAATTCATAAGATATGTTAATATGTATATTATTAAATTTAACTTTTTAATTTTACTTTTTAACAACCAGTGTACCGTACGGGCTCTATCTTAGTAATATAAATATATTTGTCCCATGTAAATAATATAAATATATATGTGTGTGTGTGTGATGTGCACACATGTCACATGCAAAAGATTTCATGGTTTCTTATTGTGACATCCCTCGATTTCGGGTCAAATTGTATTTATTTTGTATTTGTTTTTATGTTGTAAACCGACCCGATTTATATCCCGAACATTTCAAATATATAAAATATTGGATTTTATGTTACTAAAACATTCCCGCTTGTCTAAATTGAAAAAACCCTTTTACGGATTCGAAAACGGACTTAAAACGCTCAAGATACATCAAAAACGAACTTCCGGACGCGAACCGACGTGCAGACCAGCAGCAGACTAGCAGCCCCATCCTTTTTTTTGTTGTTTTGTGACTTGTCTTGACCCCCCTTTTGCATGCAAACCTTGATATTTAACCCCGTGCTTGACCCTTTCAACCCATCCTATATATACACCCCTATCTCCTTCATTAATCCCTGCTCATTCATCTCTTTCTCTTCCAATTCTCAAGCATTCAAAGGTGTTCTTCATATTTTTTTGGCAGTTTGACTTTCCAAAGTCAAACTGACCATAGTCTTACATTATAATCAACTTGTTAACACTTATTTATACTTGAAGATTGTTATACAACATATATATAATAGCACCCTTTGTACCTTCGGTGGGTATTTCTCCGGTCTTGGTCGGTTAAGTGTCCGGGCCATAAGACAAAGCTACATGGAGGACTCGTAGTAGTCCTTGATTATATATATTTTCCGCATCTAACCATCAAACTTGTTACACTTGTTTAACTTCTGCGCATCTTAGTTCTATTTTACATTTTGAGTTCCATGGTTATGGGTTTGTAGAGACTAGCCTCGGTTATTCCCTAAATAGCTCCAAACCGGAAGCCGAACTCTTGTTTACTAGTTTGTTTAAATAGTTGTATAAACATGTTTTATGTAAGATTTGAGTTTCTGAAAACCATTTTAATTAGTTCCATGGTTATGGGTTTGTAGAATCTAACCTCGGTCTTATCCCGAAATAAGATCCGAACCGGAAACCGAACTTTTGTTTAAAGACTTTGTTGTTGACTTTTTGTATGTAAGACTTTGGTATTATTATTTATAAATTATTTTACAAGTTCTATGATGTTTGGACATGCGGTAACCGTTCTTGGCCTTATTCCAAGATAAAAACCAAACCAAGTCTACTCGCTTAAGACACACAAGTGTGTTTTTAACCATTAAAGCTTATATATTTCTTTAAAAATACTTTATAAACTGATTTTAATTATTTTCACAAAGTACTCGGAATGTTGAATTCAACTTGATCCTATAACAAAGTTTGGACCGACAAAACCGAACACTCGCTTAACGGACGTTGTTAGTTTTAAAACAATAGAACTACATACTTGGTTAAGTCTCTTTAAGATTTATTGAGTTATCTCATACATTTATTATTTTGGGAAAGTTGACTTTGGGTTTGGTCAAGTCACCAAGACCCGAACCGACCACCCGAACACTCGTTAAAACCCATTTTAGTATCTATATTATAAAGGGACTTGCTTTCTTGCATTTTTACCCACCTTATTACTTAACATAGGTTGAGTAAAATTAAGGGCTAGATACTTTAACCCGGTTTCGAGCAAACTTACATTTTTAAAGGACTATTATTATAATTTCTTAAATATTTACATTTTAAACCTTAAACTTTAAATTGTTTACATTTCTTATCATTTATTTTCATTTAAAGACTTCCAAGACAACTTTTCTAATACAAGACTTCTTCTCCTTTAGGCTTCGTTCGTTAAACTCATCGTTCCGGTTAATCTCCAAATCATCAAATCTTTCAAGTTTATTACTTGAACGTGAGTACTTTCATCCCCCGTTTTCACTCTTTTATATTTTGGGGGTGACATCGCAAACTTATTCAAATCCAAATGATTTATACTTGAGTCTTAAACCACAAACTTTATTGTATACTTTACTTAAATAAATGGTCGATTTGGTGTTATATGCTTATATGCTTAAGTGCTAATGTGTTTACCGCTTTTGGATGGTTGATTCACAAAATCCGAGTATATCTGGCATCCCCTTATAGAAAGGTGTCTTAATGTATTCTTATTAACGATTTCATTTATCTAAATTGTTGCTATTATTTATCATTTTGTATACAAGTTGTGGAATTTCATATTACATATCTATTGTTCAAAAACTATGAAATTGCTCACCAACCTTTGTGTTGACAAATTCTATTTATGCAATGTTACAGGTTTGACTTTAGGTTGACTCGAGGACTTGAAGAAAAAAAAACGTTATCAAGACTATTAGGATATTAGCAAAACGAACAATATGTTATTTACTATGATTTGAATTCGGTTATTGTATGAACAAGTTATGTGACTCTTTGTGTTTTTTATGAATTTAAATGAGTTGATTAAATATTGTCACTTAATAGTGTCGTGTGCGATGAACAATCGGTTGCGCCTCGACGTTTCCGTCTTGGTCGGGGTGTGACACTTATTACCATTTCGTCAAACTAATAACGAAAACACCAGTGGAAGATGCCCCGTTTGAGGAGGCATTTAACAACATTTGTCAGGGTATTTCAGCGCTTGGGCCATATTGGGATCATATCTCGGGATACTCCCAAGCAAGCTTGGAGAGGCCCGAGACCATTCTTCTCTTGAAATATGAAGATCTGAAAAAGGATCCTACGAACAACGCCAAGAGACTTGCGGAGTTCATTGGATATCCCTTTACGGCCCCAGAAGAGAAAGAAGGTGCGATAGAAAGCATTGTGAAGATATGTAGTTTTGAGCATTTGAGCAACCTTGAAGTAAACAAAAGTGGTGTTGATGGAGTAAAACAACATTTTTCATTTGAAAACAAACACTACTTCAGGAAGGCTAAGGACGGAGATTGGCAGAACTACTTCACGGATGACATGATGAGAAACAGGGTGCCACTGGTTTAGTTCTAAAATGAAAGGCTAGCCTCGGCTCGGCTCTTGATTCCAGTCTTTGCTTTAAAGTTTATAGTTTTAAATAAGACGGCTATGTCCCTCGTTGGATGGATACTTTCCATCTATCGTACGTTGTGTGATGTTCTTTCGTTGGATGGATACTTTCCGTCTATTGTACGTTGTGTGATGTCCTTTCATTCGGATATAAAACTTTGTTGTTTTATGTCTAGAAATAATGATATAGTTAGTATGCTTTGTGGAAAATTTGTTAAATTCCACTACGTGCACTATCAAAACCTTTAAGAAACATTTGATAAGTCCTAAAACTAATGTTTCCTGTGTTAATTTTCGAAAGTATTTTAATAAATTCTCGTTGTGACCAAACAACGTGCTACCTATCACCGTGATTAAACCATCAAAGGGTTGTTAGCCTAGTGGTATCAAGTGTAAAATCAGTAAAAGAAGAAACTAACACGAGATATAGGAAACAAAGGCGCAAACTACATACGATAACACTATTTCATCAAAAGTACATTCAAAAGTAGCAACAAATAAAACATCTAATGATGCGCTGCGCAGTTAACATGTAATCTTTGTCTAAATCAACAACTGTATGTTACTCGACCATTTCTGAGTAAGTTGGAATGGGATTCGCTGCACGGTAATCCTCTTTACTTCTACCATAATAAGCAGTCAATTTAGTGCTGGGATAAGTGATGAAATTCCAACCGAAAGCGGACCCACCAACAATGTAGCTACCATGTGCTACCACTTCTTCAACTGTAGCGGGCCTTTCTTCTGAAGGCTTTCTGGTCACCGTTTTCTCCTTCTCTAATGGAGGCTCGGGTTTGACATCTGTTGACTTTTTCTGGTCATCGACACTGTGGTCAGCAACGGTGTTCTTACATTTCTCCATAGTGTTTGTTTCTGATGTCGTCTCTTCATATAGTTTCATTAAAACCTTCATCTCTGAAATATGTATGTACTTCAATGAGATTTTGGTGAAACATAATACAATATATGATGCGTTCTAAACCGTCTTATTGAAAGAATTTAATGTATCTTTTAGAACATTCTGATTGTTGTAAAGAGTAAAAACTTACGTTGATTAATTTCACTCGCAGCTTTGGAAGTCTTAAAATCCGGAGTCCGTAGAACCTTCAAAAGAAGAGAAATTAACAGGGCAATTAAACGAAAATAAAAATTTGTATAAATGTTTTGTATATTGACATGTTGACAAATGCTTCATAACAATCAGACCAATAATGTATTAACAACCGGTTATAAGAAATATGTTGTGTAATGAGCCATGTATCTAACATTTGTTTAATTACCGTAAACATATTTCACAAAACATATAATTGAATATTGTACAGACATGCACTAATAAGTAGTGGTGTAAACGAGCAAAGCCCGAGTACGACTGAGATCGAGCTTGGTTCGTTTCGAATTCTTTTTTTAAAGCTCAAGCTCAGCTCGACTCGTGAGCCATTTTTCAAGGTCGATCCCAGATCGTTTATTATTTATTAAATTTATACCCATTTTAAGTGATTTTTTTATATCTCGATTCTCGAGAAAAACTAGGGGTGGCAAATGTGACCCATGGGTTGAATGGGTTGTATTAAAATGTATATAATGGGTCAGAATGAGTCAAACTAAAAAAAGAAAAGGATTGAAACGAGTTAACATTTCATGAGTGTTTTTTTTATGGAACGAGAAAAACGAAACTTTTTAGTTTTTTTACTTTTTTAGTTTTTGATTTATATTTCGAGTTATGATTTATTAATTATTATTTTTTTTAATGAGGGGTTTTTGAAATGGGTCAAAATGGGTTGAGATTTCAGAAACCCCTCATTAAAAAAATTCAAAAAAAATAAATAATTAAATCATAACTCGAAATATGAATTTAAAACTAAAAAACTAAAAAAGTTTCCTCCATTTTTCTCGTACCATTAAAAAATAAAAAATAATAAAAAACTCAAGAAATGTCAACCCGTTTTGACCTGTTTCAATCCTTTTCTTTTTATAGTGTGACCCATTCTAACCCATTATATACATTTTAATACAACCCATTCAACCCAATGGGTCACATTTGCCACCCCTAAGAAAAGCCATAAACGAGCCTGAGTTTGGCTTGAGCTCGTGTGCAGTAACTTAAATGAGCCAAAGCTCGGTTGTGCAACGTGAAATGAACACAGAATTCCAAAAGAGTCACTATAACAGTATAGCTTAAAAGTTAAAAATGCACCAGGCTCGTTAAGGCTTGACGGGCCTAAACGAGCTTCCCATTCAAGGATGGAGTCGGTCCATACAACTAAATGAGCTTAATTTAAGGTTTAAGGCTCGGACTTGATAACGCTCGGCTCGTTTTGAGCTTTTTATCGATCTGTAGTTCACAAGTGGCTCGACTCGTTTGCACCCTTACTAATAACTAGATTCCTAATTCAATGAATCAAGCAGTGACTGAACTGTAAGCAAACAGGACCCGTTTAGTGGTATTCTCAGGACCCGGGAACCGAGCTTATTGTAAAATAACCGGGTCTAATACGGTTCTGGTCTATTTTTAGGCATTATTATTTTACGAAGTTTCTAACTACTTTTATAAACCCTAATTAAATTAGCAGAACAGATCGAAAACAGATATGAAATTAGGGTTCATATAATAATAATAATTAGAAGAGAATTAATTACCTCAAGGAAGTGAGGACGAAGATCCTTAAGAAGGAGTCGAATCTTGTAGTAATTTGAGTCTTGGATGTTGGAATCACCAGATCGTTTTTGGCTTTGATTTTGAGCAGCAGCATTTGCGGCGGTTTCCATCGTTTGATCTGACTGGTTTTAGTGTTAGCGTTAGTGAAGCTGGGTAATTAATATTAATATTAAGATTAAGATTATAGATCGTTGCTTGTCCTTGGAACGATGACGAAGAAGCAAGCCTCTCTCCTAGAAAACAAAACTATTAAATCTTCAATCTAGATTTTTATTTTTATTTTTATTTTTCTCTTAAAATCACTCTTATTAAAAAATTAATATATATTTCTTTTTATTTTTCACTCGCATGTGACCAATAGTGGTAGGAGGTTAAGGTTTGACTCAAGATTGAATTCAGTTGTGTTATTTTTTATTGGATATTGTTAATAGAGGATTTAAGTTAGGGCTTGTGTAAAGGTTGTCAGTTCGAACTCAGAGTCCACCAGGTGTTTCGTCCTACCGTGTATCACGTCAGAGAGTTCTGCTCTTGTAGTGGCACAACGATTGTCAAGTGGCAGTTGATGGTATGGTTTCCCGGGGAACGCCCAAGCCAAACTCTGAAGTCAGCGTGAGCCCGGTTAAGACAATATAGTCCGGCCAGAGTGGGTCATTTGGGCTCTCCATATTTGAAGAGTGTGGTAGCCTAAATGCAAGAAAGTCGTCTTTCTAAAAATAGGGTAGGGTGTTAAAAAATCCGAAAAAAAAACATAACACGAACTGAAACTAAAACCCGAAAAATCCGATCCTATTCTTATTCGAATATTTGAATTGGATTCAAATAGGGATTTTAAAATTTTTGGATAGTTCAGATTATTCAGATATCCGAATAAATAACATGTGTTTTAATTATTTGAAGTTTGCTTTATTCGTGTACTCTTTGAATTTTTTGAGTTATGATGGATCACTGATTTAATTAGACTTTTGTTTGAAGTTTGACTTTTGTTTGTGTACGCTTTATTTTTAATTTTCCAATTTTGTACTTTTTATTTAAGTAGACGTTTGTTTGAATGTTTGTTATATGGTTTATTTCGGGTTATTCGCATTATTTCAGATTATCCGAATCCATCCGAAATCAATTCGGATCGGATAGGAACATCCCTAATTCGGATTTGATTGGATTTCGAATAGGATCCTAAAAATTTCAAATCCGAACAATTCGAACCGAATAAACCGTTCTGATCCGATGAACACCCCTACACTCAATAGTATTTTACATCTAAAACTCCTTTCATTTTTCTTGAATAACGAATTTCATTTTGTAAAACTTAAACCCAAAACCTTCTAAGCTCTCCCATCTCCATGCATTTAAAGGTTTTTGCCTTAAATCTCCTTAAATCTCCCATCTCCATCAATACTACCAACACCGCAACCATGATACTTTATTTTATCTAATAACCTTACGAATACTTATTTTTAATTCAAGTTTTTAATCGAGCATCAAATTTGTACTATATTACATTCTAAAAAGGTGAATATCAAACAAGGGGCAAGCCTCACCTCCCAAGAAATAAAAGTTTTAGGTCGGGCAATAGGGGTTTTTCATATATTGTGGGTTTTCTCCTAAGAATGGTATTCCAATTGAAACTTGTGTGGCATATCGATGTAGAGATGTGCTAGCCTAGCCCTCCATAATTCCATAATCGGCGAAAGGAGGTGATCGTGTGCGGCTGTGGGCCAGTGACCCGTAACTACAGTGTTGTAGAACTCGTTGGGCGCTAATCGAACATCAGAGTTGGGAATTAGGGATCAGATTGAAATGAATATATAGTTTTTGAAATATACAAAGATTTAAAATTTTCAACTTTGACAAAGAATAGCGATTAATCGAAACCTATGTAAGATTTTTACAATCAATGTCCGTAAGTGATCCAAATGACCGTTCAAAAATAACAATGGAAATAAAGTCCTAAGTGTAGTGTGTGCATCTAACCTTGTACATCCTTTTCAAACTCTACACACATAATATAATATTCATTCCGGAAACTTCATCAGCAATCGATATCTCCGTCTCATATCTTTCTTTCTTTCTTTCTTTCTTTCTTTCAGTTTTGAGAATAATAATAATTTGACAGAAGTATAAGTATGAATCCGAACACGGATAAGTTGGTTCGAAGAACAACAATGGTGTGGTGGCCACAGCTGTTGCCGGTTACTTCCTTCTAACCGCTGATTACGGCCCTCAACCTAATGTTCTTGATCCAGTAACATTTCTATTCCGTTAATTTAGGGTTTATATTGTCGCTGATTCTAGTTCTCGATTACTTTAGTCTAATTAGTGATATATTGTTGTTGTTGTGATGATATGCTGATTTACTTTTACTTGGATTTTGAGACTGTTCGTTAAGCTTTTATCGGGCACGCGAGCGGTTTACGAACAATTAACTGAATGAATTTTCTTGCCCGTGTCTGTTCATTAAGGAAATGAACTTGTTCGTGAACGAACAACAAACAATGCTTTGTTTGATTTAGCAAGCCGGCAATGGTCGGTGTCAACGGTTTGATCTGGCTACCAAGTTCGTGTTGGTGTTTTTTCAGTTAATAATTTTTAGTTAAACCTTTATGATAAGATTACAAAAGTCATTAAAAATTGTAAGTTTTTAATGAACAAACATAAATGGACGTAAACGAACACATTACTGAACGTTCATGAACATGGCTTCTGTTCGTGTTTGTTCATTTAGTTTATCGAGCAAAATTCCTTGTTCATGTTCGTTCATTTATTAAACGAATGAACATAAACGAACAATTCGCTTTGGTTCATTTACAGCCCTATGGATACTGTTTGGCTAATTCAGACTAACATGATTCATCTCTCAAGTTTACCAATTTTGTTAGCTATTTTCATCTAAGCAGTTAATGAGGAAAAATGTCGGATATCGGTCAAGGACCGATATCTGAGATATCGGTTATGGCAGTGAGATATCGGTAGGGCATTGATAATTTTAATATCATGTAAAATTCATATATATATAATATTTTAACACTTATAATTCAATATAGTCTCCTACCATTAACAAATTAACCTTTTGCAAATTACAAAACACTAACAATCGTGGCAAGTAAGAATTGATTAAGACGTCTAAACACTAACAGTAACATTGGACACTAAAAGTTGATAATTAAGACTTAAAACACTGATATCGGGAATATCGGTCAAAAGTCAGTCCAATATCGGTCAATATCGCTGATATTATCGGCACCGATATTCCGACCGATATTTTGGCTGATATTTCGCCAAGGGACCGATAACCGATGATATATCGGCATATCGACTGCATAGATTTTCTTTGTTATGTTGCCTGGTAGTTTAGAAATTTGGTTGGCTGGACTGTTGTTTATTAATGAGAAACAAGACGGTGATTAAGAGTTTGTTTCCGTTACTTAAAGTGGTGTGCATCATAGTTTCCACTTCTTGAATTGAATCCAAGAATCATAGTAAATAGTTGATCAAATTGTGATTTAAATGCTTTTGTGAAACTGTGTTATCGCATTTGGTCATGAGCCTGAGTGTAGAGTTTAGACTACAAATTGAACATTTGCATACAATACACTTGTTATGTTTTGGTAGTTTCTTATACAACAATTTGACGTGTTATAATAGATCAAGAGTGCCATACAATCTGGGGAAGAATCGGTCAAGAAATTCCTCTTTTTGTTCTAAAAAGTGTTTTAATAAAAAAATAAATTACCAAAAAACTTCATGGTTTCAACTTGAAAGTAATAACCTTGATATATATTATTTTAAAAGCAAAAGGAATTATAAAAAAATATTGTATTGTCTTTATCCACAAAATATTCCCAAAAAATAAATAAATAATAAAATATTCAGAAAAACCTCCTTCACATAACTGTTTTTAACCAACATCCATCCATCCATCACTCAAAACCTTTGCAGTCTTCACTTCTATGAACCTCCTCTCACAATGTCCTGTTTCCTTAACATCCTTCCATGGCTATCCTCAAATCTTCACTTCACATCAAACCATCTTCTCATTCACAGCTTCCCTCTGTCACACCCTTCAAATTCCCATCAAAACCCTCCAAAATCCACTGTTCTCAAAACACCAATCCACCATCTCCACAACCAACCCTTAACTTAATCTCAATCCTCCGAATAATACCCGACTGGGCCGATGCAATCAAAGAAAGCAGCATGAAACAAACCAAGTCACTTTACAAACACCAAGACTGGGTCGAACACCGAAGCTCGTTGAGGCATATTAGACATCTGCTAACGAGTTTGAGCTCGAGGGTGATTCTGTCGTTGGTGCCTCCGGTTATTGCTTTTACGACTGTGGCGGTGGTGGTGGCGAGTTATAATACTGCCGTGTTTTGGGAATTGTTACCGGAGTTTTTCCCGACTTTGAGGGCTTCGTCGTTGCCGTACCAGCTGACCGCTCCTGCGTTGGCGTTGTTGTTGGTTTTTAGAACGGAAGCTTCGTACTCGAGGTTTGAGGAGGGGAGGAAAGCGTGGACTAAGGTTATTTCGGGGACGAATGATTTTGCTAGGCAGGTGATTGTTAGTGTGGAGACGGATTCGGTGCTGAAAATGGCGCTTTTGCGGTATATATTGGCTTTCCCGGTTGCTCTTAAGGTTTGTAATTTCTAAATTAATGAACTGAATGTTGGTTGAAACGTTCGGTGGGAAGTTCGTCAATAACTAAATTGGTATACACGACTTGCTGACAAATAGTCAGCGTTTATTGTATTAAGAAACTATCTCAGAACTTAATTACAATAATTAAACCCTACATGGTTTATATAGACCAAACCCAAACATGTTTGTATCTGTTTTAGAACGGTGGCTTTCTTGTGTTTTTTAGGTCACCGTACTCCCCAAATTGGAAAGTCCCGTTGCCCCACTCTGGACAGACTATGTTCGTATTTAACTAGGGTTCCTAAACAATAGGTAAATTTATAATTAAATAAACCTAACATCCTAAATCGACACGCGTTAGGAAGTATTAAATTCCTATCCTCTTTTAGCTTGTGCCGTGCACTCCAAAGCGATAATTAGAAATTGGCAATCGTTCGTTTATAGTCATTTGTTTAATAAACGTACGAAAATGAGCAATTTTTTTTTTGAAATTAGGGTGTTCGCTCAGTTCTTTTTTCACTTTTTTTTTCTTTTGGGTTGGGGGGGGGGGGGGGTAAGTTGACCAAAAGAATTCATGTATGAACCAGCAGAGCGTTATGTTAGACCTGAAAAGCCAAACTTTGGTTTTGCTTGATGTCTTAATGATATGAAATAACAGTTACTGTATAGTTACTGATGTTTCTGAATGAAAATTTGAAGACTTAACTTTATGGTTTTAACAACTTTTGGTTTAGAGAAAGTTGTTGACATTTTGAGTCAACTGCAGTGCCATTTGGTTCATGGATCCGATACCAGGAAAGACCTTAAGAATCTGCTTGAAGATGATGACCTGGCAGTAGTTCTCAGTTCAAACCACCGTCCACGCTGCATTATTCAGTTCATCTCTCAAAGTCTTCAGTTGTTAAATTTGGAGCCATCAAAGCGAACAACACTCGTAAGTTTCCCATTTACTTTGACCTCAAAAGTCAAGCCTTTTTATAAGTAGTGAATATATGGGATGTGATATTGTGTTGATTACATTCAGGAATCAAAAGTTACTTGCTTCCATGAAGGTATTGGTGTCTGTGAACAAATTACAAGTATACCCATCCCGGTTTCTTACACTCGTTTGACTTCAAGATTTCTTGTTTTATGGCACCTTACGCTCCCGGTAATTCTCTGGGACGAGTGCCACTGGATCGTGGTCCCCGCTACTTTCATCAGCGCTGCATCTCTATTCTGCATCGAAGAGGTATCTTAAAACAACCCGAGTGCAGTTTGACTTTTAAGGTCAAACCCACCAGTTTTTAAACATAATTTTTGCTATAAATATGAATTTTTTCTAGTAATTTTGATAAAAGGATTAATCTTTTTAACATCCTAATATCTATCAGGCTTTCAAAAATCAGAGTTTGACCTCATATTCGTTGATTGTAGGTGGGTGTTTTAATTGAAGAGCCGTTTCCCATGCTTGCGTTAGACGAGTTATGCAAATTGGTTTATGACAATGTGCAAGAAGTATTGACAAGTGAGAAAAGGATTAAGGAATTACTTGATGCAAAAGTGGAGGATCATGCTTCAAGAAAACGGGCCATCAAACGGGCACCCGACTTCAGGAGGTGGCCAAACTACTTGGCCTAACATAAACTTCTGATGATTATATTCAAGAAATGACTTCTGTAGTAACCTGTATATATCTGTTTATAGAAGAAATGTTTCAACAAGTTGGCAAATAAATACATATACTCTTTGATTTTCTATTCTTTACACTTTCATGCAGAAGTTTGTAATATACTCTAGGTAACAAAAAAGAGAATATTTTATTATTGGGCTGATGTTATTCCACGACATCGTAACGAAAATGAACACTTTCAACTCGCTCACCTCAGAGTCTTGAGGGAGCCATCTCACGTTGCACCATTATGGTCAGTAGATGGTGGTTGCTTAACCAGAGATCTGCCTGACGTTCCACATTAAAGAAGCGGATCATATGCACGAGGCCCTCTCACATTTTCTCGTATCAGCTGGAGATTTGCAGACGGTGGGCGATTAACAAAGTTGTGTGTTTTTTTTGGGGACATGCTTGCGATCATTTTCCATCTTTGCACTATGATTAATATGAACTTTGTGATTCTTTTATACTGTTTCACATATACTGTAGGCGGTGGATTTTTGGTCTATAATTATGCATACGCATAAATAATGTAGGGTCACATGATCGAAAGCAAAAACAAACTGACAAAAAGAGCCCGTTATGATATCCGGGTGAGTCCCTGAAAAGCTTGAGACGGCCTTGATCAGCGTCGATCTATAATCAATGAGTTATCAAGCTTTTTTTTTTTGCTTGTAATCCACACATTTATATTAATCTTCTCTCTTCGCAAGTTTCCTTAATCTGGTTTTGGAATAACAACAATAAACGTGTTGCATCCTATTTAGATCTCTTTATTAACAGTCAGTAATTAATATCATGAAATAAAAATTGTTCGACGCATTTAAACAACTCATCATATCATGGGAAATGACTCGGCAAGTGCCAAACAGCCTACGGAGTAAATGTATTTAGAAATTACATAGAGTTAATTACAAGAAAGCTCCATGAGATATACCATATTGCATGTTTGTTCTTCACTTTTTGAAAATGACAAGAATGATCCAAATAGTTTGTTGAGGGTAACACTTGTGTTCCCTAGCATAGATAACTGCTAAATTTTCCAGTTAAGTGCATATGAAATAAATAAAATGCCCTTATTATTTAAAGAAAAAACAAACAATTAAACAAACTAAAAAATATGTGAGACCCAACTTTTTATTTACTCAAAAAATAAACTAAAAATTTATTTACATGAGTCCCGCTATCACTATTCTCTCCAAGAATTTTTTTTTCAAAGTACTAAGCTTTGTCAAAAATAAAATTGGTTTGTAAGTGTCTGACAAAGATAGCAATGGGTTTTAACTTTTAAGTGTCTCTTCATCCGAGATAGCGAAAATGATCTTCTCATTCCTAGTGGCGTGCCAAATCAACAGTGATGGGTTAATTTGAGATGACTGGATCCGCCATCTGCCATCCCTTCCGCTACATGACAGCCTAACATGAATGTGAGCTTTGATAACAATGTAGGCTCACATTGTAAGAATTTTGAAACCCTCATTTAAGAAAATGTAAAACAAAAATAAACTTGTCAAAGCTAACAAATTGCATTATTGACAATTGTATGTTGTTATTATTCTTATTTCACGACAAGATAATGAAGACAAGCAAAGTAAATCATCCTGAAACTATATAAAACTTTTGTCAATCTCATGTTTTAGCTTAACAAGGCCCAAAAATAATTTCATCAAGAACGATAGAGTTATCTGCATCAACTTCATCTTTAGGTAGTTGTTGTTCAGCCAGAGATACGTCTGACGTGGAACAAAGACTCCCGCGTGGAAGGAGTAAATCATATGCAAGAGACACTCTCACGTTTTCTTGTAGATTTGCAGATAGTGAGCGATTATAGAGTTGTGTGCGTTTCTGTGACAAGCTTGCACAACGTCTATCATTATTCATTTTCCATCTTTGCACTTCGATCAGATTTTTTTTGTGGGATCAAGACAAATTGGTTATGCTAATAAAACTGAGTTCGTGACCACTTCAGCTAATATGTATATGTTGTAAGGCTTTTTATATAAGTTTTCTTAATTGTAATTAATTAAGAACCATAGACGTTTCCTTACGGTTAATATAACAATCTCGTATACAAAATATACGATTGTTGATTAATTGTAATTTGTAAGGAAACACATATGGCTCTTAATTTATTGCAATTAGAAAAAATTATATAAAACTGTTACAAACTGCTTGTAATATATAAATTAAGCAAACCAAGACCCACAAAAATAATTTTTATTTGAATGCAATGGAAAAAAAAATGGACCATTGATGAAGTTTAATTTACAAGCTTGTAGCCGGAAAGGTTTGCAACTATAGTAATCGCTCACTATCTGCAAACCTTCAGCTGATGCAAGATAATGTGAGAGGGTCTCGAGCATATGATCTGCTCTTTCCACATGGGAGTTTTCGTTCCACGTTAAGTGGTTCTCCGGCTGAACAACCACTACCTACTAACAGTGATGATGCAGATAACTCTGTTGTACTTGATGAGATTGTTTCTCGGCTTCAAGCAGTCACCGCTACCCTTGTTGAGTTGAAACAAGAGATTGGCTTGGCTCCCTCAAATGATGAGAGCTAAGTTTATGGTTGATTGGTTGTGTTTGTTTTCTTTACCTTGTGGTGAAATTTGAACAGTATTTTTTAATAAACACACAAAATTCATATAGTGTGAACTTAACAGCATTGTAATAATTATTTTTTAAAAAAAGAATTTGTTTAGTGTGATTTGAATGGAGGGTTTTTTTTAATAAACACACAAAATTCATACAGTGTGAACTTACATTGTTTTTTAGTATAAATCAAAATGATATACTCTTTGCAGTTTTCATTGCTTTTCTTTCTTAAAAATGTTGTGAAAGAGGCAAAACATATTTAATGACTTAAAACATGCTGTCTTTTTTAAAAACATTTTTAAGAAAAAGAAATACAAAATGAGTAGATCATTATGATTTTATACTTAAAAAACAATGCAGGTTCACACTATATGCATTTTTGTGTGTTTATTAAAATCTTTCATTGACATCATATATAGCGAACAAACTCTTTAAAAGAAAAATACATTTAAAATCTTGTTTGAAATAAAAACAAATGTGAATAAAAACGTACTTGCAACAACACACGACAATATATCACCTAAACACGCAAACATGCACAAATCAAATAAATGAATACGAGCCGACTATAGTTATCAATGGTGAATGAGGCTGGGATTGAATCAATGTATCAAGTGTAGATTGGTCACTCACATATATGGTCAAACATAGTCAACGCATATGTAACAAAAACGGTCGATGGGGTGAATATGACCTGGGTGTGTTGACTATGATCCTCCATTCACATATATATCATAGCAGCAAATTCTTTTTAAAAGTTCATATAAAATTTTGTATCACGTTATAAAAACATTTATGAATAAAAACATGCTTGCAACAACACATGAACACAATGACACGTAAACACAAAACATGCACAAATTAAAAAGATGGGTACGAGCCAAATCTATAGGATCATACCTGATTAACGTTGAAAGAGGTTGGATTTGACTAAAATATCAGAAATGAAAGAATTCAAAACTTACCAAGGTCACAACGCTATTGAATAGAAACCATGGATTTAAATAGAACTCATATTGACTCATGGTCCAACATAGTAATGCATAATCAATGTAGCTTGGTTAATCACGTTGATTTATGGTCAAATACAGGTTGTTTTTATGGTTAACTCATAACCCACCACTAGCAAAGTCGAGAAGCAAACTTTTTTTTTTGTTTTTAATTTTTTTTTTGGATCATGTCACAAGCAATAATTAACTGAAAATGTTAACTTCGAAGACCTTTTATGTTACCCGTTGACATTCTTGTTGGACCAAACATGTAGTTTTTTCAAACTTGATGACCCAATATGAAATAAATGGCATGCCACAAGGACCTTTTGGATCTTGCGTGTAATTCACTTAAATAAGTATGTGGGTTAGATGAGCTCGGTACCGATACCGAAAATGCCGATTTCGAAAATCACAAATTCTTGGTACCGTTATCGAAATATTCAATTTGGTACCGGTACGGCACCGGTATTGAAGGTAAAAATTCGAAAAATACCTGTACCATACCGATCCCGATACTTAAAACTTTGGTATCGATTCGATACCGACGGTACCAAATCTGCAGCGATTTCGGTACCGGTACCGAATTTTCTCATCCCTAGATTAAACTGTTAGCTAATGGTTTGAAGGGTCAATCTATTAATTCGTTGTAACAGGTTAACAAACGTTTGTTTTTTTCTTTTTATATAACATGACTAGCTTTAGAACCCGTGTAATGCACGGGATGTTTAAAAGAAATACAATTAAAATATACACATTAAATGACTAATTGTTTTTAACCTATATTTATCAAATCAAATGGTTTTATAAGTTGAAATTATATATTCTAATGGTCAATTCACACGAATACGTGGTGTATTTTTACACAATTTCTTCATAATTAATCACGAAACGAAAAAGATGTATCTGATGATTTTATAAGTTGTAATATTTTTTAATGAAACAGTGAATTCTAACAAAATATGATAAATGTTTCATTATAAATGACATAAAAATAGCATTATATATAAAATTAGGGTTCTCAGTTTTACTCGAAACCCTACCCGAGAAAACCCGTAACCGAACCCAAACTAACCCGACCCGAAAAACCCGAACCCGAGAAAAGACTAACCAAACCTAAGTAATTCAGGTTGGTTCTTGGGTCTGATTTATGGGTTTCGGTCAACCCGAATAAACTTTAAGTTTTAAGCCAAATATATTTTTTAGGTATAATAGGGTAAGCCTTAGCCACTAAAGTTATCAAAATTTGGCTCTGATCGGCTATTGTCATTCCACCTATTATAGATCGAATGCTTATTATTAATTTATAACGTTTATTACTAATGGTAACCGTAATTGAGCAACCAAAACACAATTGACTTGACAATTATGGTCGGAGTTTGTTTTACTCTTATTTTGTATTCTTTTTATCAAGTTATATTGCTTTATTATTTGGTCATTTACGTTACGAGCAAAGAATAATATGTGTTTTCAATTTTAACATCGTAGTTTTTAAAATAATTTTTGTTTTCTAGGAAACTCGAAATCCGATTAACCCAACTCAAAAAACCCGAACTCAAATTACCTGTGAGAGATTTAGGTTGAGTTTCGGGCCAAGATTTAAAACTTTAAAACCCGAAGAACCAAAAACCCGAAGAACACCCCTATTAAGAAAATTAGCATTAATAAAACATTTTTTGTATTACAGTTTCAAAAGAGATTGATGACAACTCCATGGATCCATGGAGGTTGAAAGAATACGTGAGAATAAATTTTGTATTCATTCATGATTTATTCTTGTCTTAATTATCTTAGACTTATAAATATCATTTATTGAATTTTTACAACATTCATCTCTTGCACTGAAGAAAGATTGTACTTAAATTGATTTAATAAAAAAAATATAGATATTATTTCATTAAAGATATAAATATTTTGACTATATTGACATAAATATTTGCATATTTTTAATCCATATAATTTAGATAATTAGTTACTTGATTAAGAAATTGATTGATATGTCTTGATTCCACCGTCATATATGTGTTTTCATTAAAAATAGAAAAAAAGTTTGAGCTGGAAATTTTAGCTAGAAATTAATCTCCAAGTGACATGTGTCCACAATTATTTTACTTTATTATAATAGATAGATATATACGAATTTATAAAAGAAAAACAAAAATCTAAATTAATTAATTTCACATCACTTATGCAAATAGTAAAAAGTTGGGTGTAGAGTGTAAATAGAATCACCAGACACAATAAGTTATAAGTTACAAGTTTGTAACTTATTAATTTATCCTCTCACATAATAAGTAATTCCTAACACATTTTTTTAACTTTTCAAAGATTATAAGTCATGAGAAGGTAAAAATAAGGAATCCCCAAACACCCCCTTAAATAATGTAACCAGTTGAACACAACAACTTAAGGAGTGCTGATTACAATGTTAATATATCCTATTAGTAAGATATAGTTGTATCTAGCTTATATGCATGATAATTCTAATGATTTGTTCAAACTGACAATTAGTAGGGATGACAATGAGATGATTTTGATATGAATAGTAGTAATCTTAATCTTATATGTGGTTATAAAATTGTGTCTCGTACCTGGTCAACACCATATTCACATCATGATAAATATGCTTGAAATATCTGCATAAACTTATTGATAATGCAAGTCCCAAAAATAAGTTTATGCTTAATAGCATACAATAATCCAACCTTTTATGTAGTGGCCGATAATAATCCCACCTTTAAAAATCACTAGCAACGGTCCCACCTTTTAACTATTTTTGTCTCACTGGTCATCCGTTAAAAAATGCTTAACGTCGTTATGTTTTTTCCCTAGTTTCAAACCGATGTTTTAGAACTTTTGATCGGAAGAACGATATGAGTCGACAGATATAAAACTTATCTCGAAACGGTGATTCAAATGTCTTGATTTTTGTTAATTGGAAATTCAAGCACCCGAATTGAAACATTGTTTCGTTGTTTTGATCACCATTTCGAGATAAGTTTTACATCGGTCGACTCATATCATTCTTCCGATCAAAAGCCCTAAAACATCGATTTGAAACTATGAAAAAACTTAACGACGTTAAGTATTTTTTAACGAAGGACCATTGTGACAAAAATAGTTGAAAGGTGGGACCATTGTTAGTGATTTTTAAAGGTGGGATTATTATCGGCCAATACACAAAAGGTGGGATTATTTATTTCTAATTTTTCAAATATAAATAATATATCAAATATATATCCAATAGAAAATTTAATTTTTTATATAATTAACCTACTAATATCTATACTATATATAATATAACACTAATGGGCAAATTAAGACGATTTTTTAAGTAATTTACAACTCTTCAATGCATAGGTACAACATTCAATAAGGGCAACAATGTAATTATAACATCAAAACTCACGTGCATTTTAAATTTCTTTAAAATAATTACAATTTTCATCCCTTAAAGTTTCAAAATTGGTCTTTGATCTTTTAATTATATATTCTTTAATTTTCACTTTTAACCCAACTACCCCTACGGTTTTTAAATGCTCATAACTTTTTCATACGTTAATATTTTTTAAAATAAATGGCATCATAAAAACGAGCATTTTATTATCTTTAATTTGAGTATGATATTGGTATAGTTTACGAAGTAAAAAAATTATGCAGAACTGCTTTTGGTTCGATTTTGATGGTTTTAAATTAAACCATGTGCCAACTTTACGCATTTTTTTATGTCTCCGGAAATCGAAACTGAACTATTTAAAATTAAAACCCAACTAAGTTGAATATAGTTTGTAATTCGATATAGTTTGTAATTCGATAATAAATTGATTAGGCTTCAATATATTGAGTTTAAAATAAGAATTATTAATCTGTCTATACCTTCATTTCAAACTAAGCACCAACTAATAAGTTACTTAAGAGAATCATAATGTGAACAAATATAGCTTTGGTCACATAAATGATAAACCTTATTAGAATAAATAGAAGGCGGAATCATAACAAAAACAAATATTACAAAAAAAAATCATACTGAAAATTGGACAAAATTAAGTTGTAATAGACGACTTTACTCGTATTAAATAAAACTTTGTTTAACTATATTTTAACTATATCTAATATATATTATAAAACATATCTAATACTAAATAAGTAAATAATTAACATTTCTATATGTACGGTTAGCTCCGGTTTCAACCGTGAAACCAAACTAAAGAATGGTCTCACAGTTTCAAACGGAATAATGAATACTCATAAATTTGTTACATGATTACCAAAGTTTGTGTTTCCCGCTGCATCGCGCGGGCACCCTTCTAGTAAAGCATTAATAGACAAAAGTCATTGAAAATATTTTTGAAATTAATGTCAAAAAATTTCAAGTATATCGTTCGCTGCCTCGCTGGATATCATTTAATCCAATAGCTGTTTTGCACGGTACCCACACATGTTTTTAAAACTAATCTAGTACCCGAATGGTTAACCTGATATTTGGTTTCTCTCAACATCTCCACCTTGTATTCGTTTTTCTCAAGTCATAATTATTAAAAACATGCTGTGAGTTTTCTGGGACTGGAAAACCGGTCACAGTTTCCAGCAATCCTTAACAATCATTTTTGTGATTTTAATTTAATTAATCATCATAAAAAAAGTGTTGGTTTAAGTTTTATAATTTACAAAATAGTAAAGATATGGTGACACAAATGGGACCAGTGTTTGTTTAGCATGTCCAAGAAAGAAGGGTATCTGCAGATTACTCATGAAAGTATGCTTCCTCATGCCAATATATTTTACTCATGGTATGGGGTTGTTGCAAAGCATGTTTGACTTGGTCAAACACTACTTTTTAAGGACCAAATGTTCACTTTGAAGTTTATATGGGCCAACTTAAATTGTCAAGATAAAATTAATATTGGATTAATACAACTTTAGATGTTCATGATCATAATGCAACCATTTTTGTTGCTTTTGTCCTAGGTTTATCTTCATCTTCCATTTTTTATCTTCTTTTTTGGTAAAGTGCCTCTTTGCTTGTTTTTGTTACAAATTTATACAAAAACAAGCTATATCTCCTTGACGATGAAGGGACTTTAGAAACCCTAATCTATGAGGTGGTCCTTGTTCCCTGGTCGGGTTAAAATTAAATGCAACGTCCCCTTCCGTGTTGTGGTGGTGTTGATTGATTGTATTGTTATCATATTTGTAATTTATCATGCTACATGTCTTGTTGACCAATTTTTTATCTTGTAAGTAATGAAGGAGTTGAGGAGGTGATATGGTTTTTTATAAATAAACCTATAAGTTTGGAAGTTTTCAATTGATTAGTGTTTAAACATATATATGATGATTGATGGTTTATTATTTTTTAGATTCTTTTTATGTTTTCTGTATTTTCTTTTTTTCCTTTTGTAGTAACCAATTAAAAAAATTAATATAAAATCATTCATTTCTTTTAAATCAACACCATCAACATTCAACAAAACTCCCTATTCAACGACGGATTATGAATCTTTTAAATTTATAGTAAAAGTAGTAGACAGACACATTTAGTAGAAATACACAAAGACTATTTTCACTCCCGTATGTCTTGTCAAAATAATGAAATTTAATACAGAAAATCATTTATTGATAATGTTTTAACCAATTTTTGTATTGACTTTTTTCGTATGAAAGTATTAACTACAACCATCATAAAACTACACCTACTTTGAATATATATACACACATATAACAGTCATACAACATTACAACCCTACAATATTGAAAAGTATTAGACAAGTTCTGTTGTATTTATTGTTGGTGGTGTTCAAGATACTATTTAATTTAAAGCATTATGAATTAAATACGTGAATGTGAGATGTGGTTAAAAGTCATTGTATATGACACATTTAAAGCACTAGTGTACCCGATTAAGGAAGAGTGGAGTTGGATAGAATCCCGACTAATGAAGAGTGGAATTTGATAGAATCCCGACTAAGGAAGCACTAGTGTGCCGAGGGGTGAACTTAATCGATATTGGGTGTGGCAATTGTGGGTTGAGGACGGAATCGATAAAAAAATTATTCTCATCATCGATGCACTTTGACCCTCCATTATTTAATGTTTATTCTTAATCTTATATTATAACTATGGTAAATATTTTAATATAATAGTTTATTAAAATGCTAAATATAAAGATTTTTCTATAAGTTGACAGATAAACGGGGTTAAAATAGTTAAAGCATATAAATGAGTTGGTAACTCAATAATAAGCATGAGACTAACTTTAGCTCTTCAATGCTCCGACATAAAAAGAATCGGTGAGGCGTTTACCTAATATGAAGTGAAGAGAGATGCTGGGGGGGACAAGAGTGGTGCTCTTGATTAAATATGAGCGGAGCCGTTGAAGACAGCCTAACAAGAAGAAGCAAGGTACTGCTTGTAGAGAGCTAAATATGAACATGGCCTAGCTCTTATAATAAAGTTTTAAGTATAATCGTTATAGGATACTTAGGGGTTGTTTGTTTACAACTTAATGCAGCCATTCAGAGGCATTGACTAATTAGATTGATGGTATTAGTCATAATTGTTTGAGATTATGGCTCAATTCTAGAGATTAGGGCTTCAATGGTGAAATAAACTATTGATAATTGTTTGAGATTATGGCTCAATTCTAAGTTGCTATCTGTTCATGTTGCAGATGGATGCATCTTGATCCCTGTGAAGGAATATATGATACTCCATTACTATATGAAAATGGTACTTTCATCATTTCACCATGATATCACACGAATCAGTAGAGGTGGCAAGATAGTCTGGTTGGGTAACTTGTCAAAATGGATGTGTTAATAGTAATTAAAGCACAATATAATCACAAAAGTAACCTGAATAAAACGGTTTAGGAGGTTATATGTATCATTAAGTAGATTTGGTCAACTTTTAACCTGTTTGGCCCGTTTCCCATATACACAATTTTCTTGATTGGCCCATATGAAACAAATGCGTAACCAAAATCTTGTCGGTTGAAACCTCTACAAATCTATATCTATTTATGCAAAAGGTTAATAAGTACTTGAGCACCCCCCCCCCCCCCCCCCCCCCAAAAAAAACAACAGGTGGAACAAGAAACTGAACTATGCTATTGCTTATGCAAAAGACGGAGTCCTTGATGCCACTAAACGTTACACCAGGAAGTGACATGAGGTATGTCCACATTAACTTTATTCTCTTCTTCATATTGCTGTTTTGACCAACAAGGGAAAAAAATGTCATTTTGAAGGTTCCATCACGTCGAACCCTAACTTCAGACTCTAGTGCATCGAATATTCTTGCAAATATAACAAGAGAACTAAGAAGGAACTTCACATCAACTATGATATCTTCACTTGAGGAGCGTGACCGTAACGAAGTCAGCGAGCTTGAAAAAAGTAACATTCTCAAGAAAACGATTCTTTATCCTTACCAGGAAGATTAAGTGCCGACAAGGAATGGGGCATGTTAAGATCCGAAATCGGGTCTGATTCATTAAGTTCTTTTTGCTGTCCGGTTCGTGTATGTGCAGACGAACACGTTTCAAGTATCTATAACGCCTTTGCCTTCGTTGTGGTAATTTGTTTTTTTATAAGTGGCCCAAAAAGAAATGGCCTGTAAAGAAATGGCACAGATAAAGAGTAGGATCCGTTGGAGTCACTAGGCTATTGACAAAGCATTTCTTGAAGCGTGTCTTCATGAAATAACACTCCATGGACTTCAAAGGAAGCAGCCTTAAACCAATATCATGGAAGAATGTTGCGGAGAAACTGAAAATAGAACACAACATCATTTGGATTTTAATATGTTTCCATGGATTTTGAAGTAATAATGTGTAATTTGGATTTTCTATGATGTTTTGTATTTTATGTTTATACTTATTTATTATTCGGAGTTTCAAACAAACAGATACATTTTACTCAGCATAAAATAGTTCAAAGGGTAAGATAGTCATTTTGTACAGTTATTCAGATGTCCAACCAAACAGACTTTATCTTGTTCAGATCTTACTGGCTCAAACTCTCTTAACCATTCAGACCTCTTTATAATTCAGCACTTAATGATACAGCAATTGCCAAACAGCCCCTTAGGAGTTTGTAAAAGTTAAAATCAATTAATTTTAAATACTAAACAACTTTATTTTATTACCGGTAGCACAACCGAGACAGGGTTCCTGCCCTGCGGGGATAAAATACGCTACCGCACTCTCCAAAATTGGAGAGCCCCAATGCCCCACTATTCCAGACTATTTTGTCTTAACTGGACCTACGCTGGCTTCAGAGTTTGGCTTGGGCGTTCCCCCGGGAAACCATACCGCCGGTTGCCACTTGACAGTCGTTATGCCGCCACAAGAGCAGAACTCTATGGCTTAACACACAGTGGGACGAAAACTGGGTGGGTTCAGGGTTCAAACTGACAACCTTTCTATAAGGCCTAACTCAAATCATTAATCGCCAATATCTACCCAAATGTGACACAAGTGAGTTTCGAACTTGATTCGACACTGAAGAACCCAAGCCTGCTACTACTAGGCCACAAGTGGGGGATGATTGCTACTTTAATTATAAAGAAAACAATATTTTGAATTGTACACATAAGCAAATGATAATTTAATATAAAAAAAATTAAAATATATAGTTTATTAAACTATAAGTAAAAAAGGGTGTAAAGTTTTACATTATTCTACAGAATAAATTTATCCAATTAAATATTCAAAAAAATGTGATTTTCACCAAATTAAAATATGTATAAAATGGCTAACGGCACTACTCCACACCTCCAAGAAGATTATAAAGATCTGACTGTGGGTGAATGTGTGCTCTTTGCATATCAATCTAGGATCTTGTAATTGGGTTTTTTATTTATTTTTTCAAAACCACAAAATTTTGAATCTTTTATATTTATTTATCAAAATTCTAAGTGGGTGTGTGGAATCTTGGTACTTGGTGCAAAAATGTGGATCTTGTGGGAACCTAAAACTGTGGTTGATTTAGTAAAATGGGTTCCAATTTTGACTTTTTGAGAGAATTTGAAGCCACCATTTAGGATTTTGCTTTCTTTGTCTATTTGATCAAGAAACAAGAAAATTAAATAAAGGTTGGATTTTTATGCTAATTTTAGTGTTTCCTTTTTGGGTTTTCTTTATTTGTTTCAAAGATTGATTCTTGGTATGTTAATTTTCTATTTTGG
This sequence comes from Bidens hawaiensis, assembly GCF_021521415.1. NCBI lineage: Eukaryota > Viridiplantae > Streptophyta > Magnoliopsida > Asterales > Asteraceae > Bidens > Bidens hawaiensis. Next base: position 1,540,708 of record NW_027491327.1, read on the forward strand.
TGTTTATTTATATACTGCAATTTGCTAAAAACCTAAAGTTTCTTGATTGTTCTGGTACAAATTCAAGATCCTTTTATCTGATATAAAAATTTTTATATTATATATGTGTATGTGTGTGTTGATCAAGCTTGAGTGAATGTATTTACTGTTTTATTCACTTTATGAAATAAAAATGGAAACTTTAATGTGAATACAAAGTGGTTTTCTGGCAAAAGGACTAAAAGATTATTGAAAATTGTTACTTTGTATGATTTGGGCTTTTTTTTTTTTTTCTAAATCTGGATCATAAAGCTCTATTGATACTTGAAATTGTGGTGTTTAATTGATCTGATTTGGTATTTACTTTATGTTTTTAATCATGAAATTTAGGCAAGATGGGTTCAATTTGCACCAAGTTCATTCCGTGTCTAGTTTCGCCAAGCAAGGCATCGATTCTTGAAGATCCAAACAACGGTATGCATAACGTATACGATTAAATCCTTGTCTTTATTATTGTTATATTAATTTCCGTTCCTCTGTTTTTTGTTATAGGGAATGAAGAGGGAGCTGTTTTTAAAGAATTTACTTTTGAGCAGCTTAAAAATGCAACTTCTGGTTTTGCGGTTGAAAACATTGTATCTGAGCATGGCGAAAAGGCTCCAAATGTAGTTTATAAAGGAAAACTTGAGAATCAAGTAAGGATAGCCGTTAAACGCTTCAATCGTTCAGCTTGGCCTGATTCTCGACAATTTTTGGTACGAAATCTCATTACTTTTGTTATCTTTTGTAAATTCTGTAATGCATTTATAGATGGAAGACTGCCCCCTATTTAGATAATCAATTTTATATATTAACTGAAGGTATAATAGAATTACCATTACACAACTTTTAGCATAATTTGAGAACCGTTACTCGAATTTTGTAACACCTCTCTCCATCTTTCAGGTTGTTTTATCGATTTAATCTCTAAAATAATCCGATTTCCAAACACTGCAACATTTGATTATCTTTAGGCTTGCAAGCAAATCGGATGAACACGAATGGAGCATGCCTGTGGTCATTCGTTTAACTTTAACTGAACATACGATCAAACAAGGACAGTTAAGCGAACATGATTTTCTTGTTCATGTTCGTTTAAGAAAAGAATATGCTGGTGTTCGTTCGTTAACAGTATAAACGAGTGTAAACGAATGAACATAGATGAATGAATACAAACTGAACTAAAACTAGTTAAAATTAATGTGAAAAACAATGTGTTGCTAAAAAGTTATCAAACTAGCCTAGATTGTAACGAGCCAAAAAAAATTAAATGAATATAACCAACGTAAACCGACGAACTTAAGCAAACGTAAACTAACAAAAATAAATGAATGAGCAGGACATGCGTTCATGTTCGTTCGTTTGAACTTTATGAACAATTTATTTTTGTTAACGTTCGTTCATTTATTATATAAGCGGACGTTCACAAACTTATCGTTCATGTCATTGTATCTTCTAGAATGCGGATTTATTTGTCTTGTATCCATTTTTTTATCAATATTTCTTGTACTGTTCCTAAAATGTAAGCTTCTCTTTGTGAAACCTCAGGAAGAAGCAAAAGCGGTTGGTCAACTTCGTAACGCCAGGCTGGCAAATCTTCTTGGTTGCTGTTGCGAAAATGATGAGCGGTTACTCGTGGCTGAGTATTTGCCCAATAACACCCTTGCAAAACATCTTTTTCATTGTAAGTCCTTGTTCTTTATTATTTTCACCAAGTGGTTGACTTTTCAAATTTAGTTAGTTATAAAAAGTCAAAAAAAAAAAAAAATTTGTTGCCTCAGGGGAATCACAGCCAATGAAATGGGCAATGAGGTTACGTGTGGTTTTACATCTAGCCGAAGCTCTCGAATATTGTACGAGTAAAGGCCGTGCTCTTTATCATGATCTCAATGCTTATAGAATTTTATTCGATGAGGTGAATATCGTACTCTTAGTTTTGAATTATTTTCTTATTTTTTTCCTATCTTTTATTCATGCATTAGATTCTTGCAGGAAGGTAATCCTAGACTCTCGTGTTTTGGGTTGATGAAAAATAGTCGGGATGGAAAAAGTTATAGCACGAATCTTGCATTTACTCCTCCCGAGTATTTAAGAACAGGTACATTCTTGTTTCAAATTTGTATATAAAGATGTATTTTGACTTTGAGGTCAAAAAGATTAATTTTTTCAACTTCCAGTTTAGTCATCGAGTATACATATTTTAGTTAAGTCCTGAGAAGGAGATACACTTTGACCTTTATGGGCAAAGGAAGTTATTTTCAGCTTTTATTCCGACTTTTCCCCGCCCTTTTGAGAACCAATGCACTCTTGTATTTCTCTTATTAAAAAGATGTATTTTGACTTTTCATGTTAAAAGCACTGATTTTTAACTTTACTTTTGACATGAATTATGTAATAATTTTATTATGTTCTCATCGATAGGAAGAGTGACACCCGAAAGTGTGATATATAGCTTTGGGACTCTTTTACTTGACCTTCTTAGCGGGAAGCACATTCCTCCAAGCCATGTAAGAATATACGAATTTCATGTACGTATTTATATGTTTCAGACATGTGATGTTTGGTTTATTATTTCAGGCTCTTGACTTAATACGGGACCGAAACCTTCAAATGCTTACAGATTCATGCTTGGAAGGACAATTTTCTAATGATGATGGAACCGAGTTGGTGCGTTTGGCTTCTCGTTGTTTGCAATACGAGCCCCGAGAACGCCCAAATCCAAAGTCACTAGTGGCTGCATTGACTGCTCTTCAAAAGGAAACCGAGGTTTGTTGACTTAGCATAAAAGTGTTTGACTTTAGTCAATCACAAATGACTAAAATACCCTTTAATAATTTCTTTGAGTTACAGGTTCCGTCACATGTTTTGACGGGCATCCCGGCCACGACTTCATTTTCACCTAGATCACCTCTCGGTGAAGCTTGCTTGAGAATGGATTTGACTGCAATACATGAAATTTTGGAAACACTTTCATATAAAGATGATGAAGGGCAAACAAATGAGGTTAGTCTATTGCTATTAAGAAAATTCCCAACACGAAAGGTTGAGGGTCTCACTTTTTATTCTGGTTTCACAGAAGAAAAATTGGGACCCACAACCTTTTGGAGTTCAGGCCTCAGGGCATAAGTATACACTGTGCTGTAATAAAAAAGTCAAACATGAAAAGTCAAGAGTTTGGTTCTTGTTTTTAATATGTGAGTCCCGTACTCCCGTTTCCATGAAGTGTGGCAAGATGAATAAAGTGTGAATTTTTGTATATTGGTTTAAAGTTTGGATCTTGATTGTTATCTTTGTATAACAGCTCTCGTTTCAAATGTGGACCGATCAAATGCAAGAATCTTTGGATTCAAAGAAAAAAGGCGATGTGGCATTTCGGCACAAGGACTTCAAAGATGCAATAGAGTGCTATACTCAGGTAAAAAGTCAAAAATACCCTTCAAATTTCAAAATAACCAAAGCATGGTAAACATATGTACCGTACAAGTCATATTTTCTTTTTATGCGCAGTTCATTCAGCATGGACCGATGGTGTCGCCAACTGTTTATGCGCGACGTAGTCTGTCTCACCTGATGAATGACATGGCTCAAGAAGCACTGAGTGATGCAATGCAGGCTCAAGTGTTCTCACCCGTGTGGCACATTGCTTCATATCTACAAGCGGCTGCACTTTTTGCACTTAAAATGGAAATCGAAGCCCATGTGGCACTCAAAGAGGGTGCAGCCCTTGAAGCCAAAAGAGCTGCTGCAAATGGCCAGTGATCACCTGAAATGCTTTTAACTTTGACAGAGTGATGTGATGTTTCAAGAGAGTAAAGATTTTTTTTTCTTTTTTGGATGTTTGTTTCCGGTTTTAAGCTATACTTTTACATATGTAACTTATGGTACTCGAGATTGAAATAGAAGAAATGCATTCTTTTGTTGATGAGTTGAATGTAAAGCAAAGTTTATCGTTTATTTTTCTTGGTTTGGTTTGTTTTGATTCATAGTTTTTTTTAACTGAATCGAACCCGACTAAAAAATGGTCTGTTTGTAAATAGATATTCACATTATTATGCTAATTACATGATTTTCATCTACAATCATTACATTTCAGCCACAAAACACCACTAACACCATATGAACTTATCCACTATTTCTTGCATGACATCTTAAGTTGAATCAGTATATTTGCATTGAAATATAGGATGAATTTGAAAGAAGCATAAAATTGAAAGAGTTTAAAACCACTTTAATCGTCAGCACTTGTGTCAAAGTAGGGATGACAATCAGACGGATTTAGGTATTCCCAACCACATACCCAGTTATTAAAGGCCGTTTACCCGACCCAACTCGTCAGGTATTTTCGGGAATGAAAGAAGTGAACCTTGAACGGAATTGTTTGGATAGTTGGCGTGCTTAGAGGGTTACAGATGGAATAAATCAATTTGATATAAAGATATACTATTCACGTCTTATTATAATTTCTGATTTTTTTATATTTTAAATTATTAAACTATACCTCTTCCTTTTATTATATTAATTTAAGGTGTTTAAGTAAAAAAATTATATTGCATGATTTACAAGTATATAATAAGTATTGTTTGTGACCTACAGCTTTCTTTCTTGTAAAAATGGAAATTTATACTTCAATTCTTAGTAGTAAAGTATTTAAAAGTCTCCTAAAAAAATAACTTTAATAAAAAGGGCTGAAAAGTAAGGGCCAAACCTGGTTCGAACCGGTGACCTATTGATCTGCAGTCAATTGCTCTACCACTGAGCTATGGACCCATCTTATATTTTATAACTGAATTTATTTCCTTATTGAGTGTTGCTCAACCTTGAAATAGTTGCAAGAAAAAATCAATACGTTAATACTAAGTATTATTTTTGTCAATTTCAATGTCCTTAAAAGATTCATTTTCTCAAGCATCAAAAGTGTTCATGTTAAAAAATTGAGTGCAGAAATGAAGTCTCCTAAACACCAAGCCGGATTTGATTCCAAGAACAAATTTTCTTTAAAAAAAATAGAAAAAGAATAAACAAACCAGTATTATTTTACTTATTTTATACATATACTAAAAGTACCTAACAATCATCAAACTAATAATGTACTAATAATTGGTTGTAAGATATATATTGTGTATCTAAATTTTATAAGCATATTTCATAACACATATAATTGAAAATCATTGAAAATTTTTAAGAAAATACAGCCATCTATAAAAGACTAAAAGCACTTAAAATCAATATTCATGTAGAAAAAGGGAGCTTAATGTGGCCAAATCATATATTCACAAAGCTAAAAAAAAGAAGAAAATGATACAAACTTGTATGGGTAACGTTTCGGAAACAACAAAACAATTCAAAAGACAAATATCATTGACAGAGACAATGACAACTTGTGATCCTAAAAAGAGGTTATAGGTCGCTATCATTATTAGGGCCTAGAAGGCCCCGCATAAATTGCCTAGATAGGGACAACTTGTGGTCCCAAAGAGGGAAACCAGGATATATAAAGTTGATAAAATTTTTTCAAAATTAGGCATGGCTATTTTAGCCTATATATCCTCAATCATTGATTTTTAATCCAATAAACAAACACCATGTTAGGGAAGGGAAGCCGGCTAAGACGGAATTTTTTGGGCACATAAACTTGTAAAAAGTAAATGAGACCCATTTTTAACCAATACGAATACAACACATGTCAACATAGTTAAATTAAGCCTGCAACTTTAGTTTTTTAGTTGGCATCCCTGAATCTTGGCTGGCTTTGAGATTCGGTTTATTCACTTAGTCGGCATTATTTTACCTCTTAGCCAGCTCCAACTCGACTCGCGGGCTAAAAATTCACCTAGCCGTCTTCTTGTGTTCTTTTAGCTGCCTAGATTAAATACTTTTACCTAAATTAAATATTTAGCTGACTTTCATGTTTTACTCTCTTAGCCGTCTTTTTTTCTCCCTTGTAGCCGCATAAATTTAATCGCCATATTAGATGTGTTTGCTTACCAATTTTTTTACTTTTTTATCTAATATTCTTATAAAAGTTATAAAACTTTCTTCATACTACCAGGGTCTTATACTTTTTACTACATCGTATCCATTTTTCTTCGTTTAAAAATTTTATATGTTAAACATCGTTCTTAAAAATATTATATATATGTAGATACTAAAAAACCGAAAATGTTCATTAATATTGAGAATTAAGAAACATAAACACATTTCGGTTTCTGGACCAATGAACCAACACCGATTTCTTAAAAGCAACCAACTAAGTTTCAAATATATTTTTTGAAGTAGTTCCAAAAAAAAACTTTATATCCAAATCATTCAGATTGGATCAGTAAATATAGACGCCTTATAGGATAATCGTATAATATTTTGATGATCACACTTTTTTGAAATTAAAGATATTAAACAACCATAAGTAACTAGTAGTGTGCCCGCGCGATGCGGCGGGTAATAATATTTAAAGGTTGTTAATGAACTAATATGATCCAAACCAAGGCTAGCTCGAATTGGACTCGAACTTCATTCAAAGCTGGCTTGGGTAGGCGCTAAATTAAACTTGAGATTGTTTGCTTGCACAATTTGGCTCAACTTTACAATTTATTATCATAAATATCAAACATATAACTTAATCGTGCCGATGGATTAATTCTAAAACTTTATTCAACCAAAGAGTTAAGTAAGTGTGTGTTTGTTTGGGGTCTGAACGGGTCTGAATGGGCTGAAGTCTGATTCGGTCAGACTTCAGATTGTTTGTTTCATGAAAAGAACACATCTGAATGGTTCGGTAAGCCTCTTAGCGATTCAGATTTGGAATGTCGCTGAATGAAAAAGACCACCATCCCTGCTCGATTTCAGCCCGATTCCAAGCACAAACAGGTATGATTTTTTGTTCCTGTAATCGATTTCTGCTATAGGGTACAAACGGCTAGGACTAGAAGCTAGGGTTTAGTGTTCGAGTTCGAATGGCTAGTTGATGTTCAATTTGGTTGAATCTTGATTTAATATTTGACAATTTGGTTCATCATGAAACCCTAACAAGTTTTGTTCTTGATTATGTTTTATTGAAACATGATTTGGGGCTGCAATGAAAGGCTGGGTCGACTTGGGAAGAATAATTATATGATTTTCGCAGCTTTTACACTAATTTTTATCAAACTTTGAAAATTCATATTAAATCAACCAAACGTCTGTTTGGGGTGTGTTTTATATTGTTGGAAAGCTCATTGAGTCTAGTTTCTACAGATATTTGTAATAAGAGATAACATGGACAATAAATACGTGAAAACTGCAATGCAAAACAGCATAGCAGAATGGTTAAAGCTGAATTTTCGGTTAATATACGAATCTGTCCTGTTTTTTGAAAAATCATATAAAATAAACCATTGACCCGATTAAGGTGATTCTTTTTGGGTCGAAAACTTTATTGAGTCTAGTTTTATCACAATTTTAGAACAAAGGAAAACATGATCGTTAAGCAGGTAAAATCAGCCATTACAACAGCTGCGCAGATAAGTGCTGCCAAAACTAATATTTTTAAACAAAACATGATACTTTGGTTTTAAAATGTTATATTCGTTAGTTAGGGTACTTTTCAAAGTGTTTGTAACACTTGCAATTGAAATAACAAACCAAACGGGAAGATTAGTAGACAATACATTGTTTTGATTTTAGTTAATGAACAAAAGAGGGTGTTTACTATCATAAAGGGATACAAATATTGAAATAAACTTATTATACAATATGTATCCTAATTGTGCTATGTTGGCTTGTAAATAAGCTAGATGCGTTGAAGCTTACACGGCAACGGACAAGCTCAAATGGATGCAAAAAGACGGTTTTCAAATATGTAGCCTAGGTACGGTGAAATTTTGAAGACCTTAAAGATCACTATTTGTTTGTTGGTCCTTTAGTTTTTGGTTTGATATTTGGATATGTTTTAGATTTTGTTACGATTGGATGTTCAGTCTCGGTTGTACTTGTGTGGTTTGAGCTTGTTGCTAAAAGTTATGGTTTGGTTGGTTATAAGTTTGTTATATGCTTGGTTTTGGTGTAATTTGGATTTGGTTGTTATAATGAAAGTTTGTTTTAAGATGTATTTTGGTTGGTTTATAATTAAAGTTTGGTCACTTAGTATAGTTATTAACAGCTCTAATTAAACAAATACATTTCATTCAACACAAAATAGTTTACAGGGGTAAAATAGTCATTCTGCAAAGTCATTCGGATGTCCAGCCAAACAACACTTACTGGTTCAGCACTTACTGACTCAGAGCCTCTTAATCATTCAGACCTCTTAATCATTCAGCACTTAATGGTTCAGTATTTGTCAAACAGCCCCTAAGTCAGTTGCTTGTTATAAAGACATAACTTGTAATTATTTGTAAGATTTCTAATGTGTTTTAACACTTGTAATTACTTAAACCATTGAATTTTATTTGCATTTCTCCTCCTTATACAAGAACCAAAATTAAGCACAATTCTTCCACTTTTAAAGCATTGATAACTTTTCTAAACGGAATTATCATATAAAAAAACAAGACCATAAAATCAAGCATTTTTTAAAAAAAACTATATAAGTATTTTTTTTTCTAAAAAAACAAACTACGCTTTTTTGCTATACTACTTTTTTTCAAAGATATAAAAATGATTTTCTTTAAACCTAGGTGTGTTGTGCGTGTAATATGTGTGATTATAGCCATGCTTAATTATGAAAATATATTGCATAATTATTGTATAAGGTGTGTAATTATTTTGTTTATGCATAATTATGTACGTGCAATATTACAAACATATATTGCGTTATTATGTACGTGTCAAAATGGGTTGGTGCTATTTTTCAAACAGGTTAGAATTAGGTGGTGTTTTTTTCCAAATGATCAGAATAGGTTGATATGGCACGCACAACCCGACATTAGCATGCACGTAATGCGACATGAAACACTTCATCGACCCGCTATGAACAAAACACAACATTGGAACGCGTAGCATGGTCGCTATGCGCGTAAGCCAACACTGGAACGCACAAAAACCCACACCGGTCGCATAAAGCGATATCAAACTTGTAACCGATGTTGATACACATGTAACTCAACGTCGGCCACATAGCCGGTACCGTATGAGCGTAACTTGATGACGATAAACGCATAACGCATCATCGGATACGTAACCGGATTCGGTACATGGGTAACCCGTGCTTGACCGCACGAAATCTAGCGTTGGTACGTGTGTAACGCGGCAACCGACTCGTAACATATGTCGGTACGCATGTAACCCGACATCGAACGCTTAACCAGTGTTGGTGTAATCCGACGATATTAAACGCGGCCAGAACCCGATTGTCGGTCCTAACTCGTATTCGCGTAACATGTGAATTTTTTAAAATTTTCAAAGTATAGCAATACTATACTCAAATTAAAGAGAATAAAATTCTCGTTTTTATGGTGTAGTTTATTTTTTTAAATATTAGCGTATGCATTAGTTATGATCGTTTAAAAATCGTGAGGAGTAGTTGGTTTAACTTAAGGGGCCAAAAATGTAAATATTGTTTATATAGTTAAAGTTGAATAAAATTAAGTAGCCAAAGATATAAGTATTGTTAGAAAGACATCTTTACCCCAAAAAAAGTTAAGACTCGCATTAAGACTTATAAAGTTTGTGCAATTTTTGTTGGACCTCTTAAAAATTAAGAGGTCTTTGGGATTCTCTTTATATATAGTATAGACATTTGTCCATATTTGTAAAGCACGTTTCATACAATTAAACGGAATGCATTCAACAGCCAGCAAATCAACAGCATGCAGAAATTTAAAAAACTTTGATAGGGGAAAGATGGTTTTATAAGAATGCTAGGTAAAAAATTAAACTTGGTAAGTAACACATTTAATATCGTGGCTAAAACAAGTCGGCTAAGAGGGGAAAAAAAAAGAAGACGACTAAGAAAGAAAAAAAATGGAAGTAGATTAAGTATTTAATTTAGGTTACACATTTAATTTTGGCGACTAACACATGCCTGCTCAGTGAAAGAGAAAGTTGGAAGCCGACTAGGTATTTAAATAGGTAGGTAAAATTATTTAATTTTGGGGGCTAAACTTATGCACTAAAAAAGAAGACGACCATAGAGAAAAAAATTGTTAGTCGTTTAAGTACTTAACTTGGTAAAGAAAAAAATTGTTAGTCGTTTAAGTATTTAACTTGGTAAAATGCTTTTAGTATGACGACCAAACTTATACGGCTAAAAGGAAGAAAAGAGGACGACTAAAACAACCTAAAAGAGAAAAACATTAAAGTCGGCTAAATATTTAATTGATATGTAAAAATATTTAATTTAGGTGGCTAAGAGAAAGAAAGGAAGATGGCTAAATGAAGTTTTAGCTTGCGAGCCAAGTTGGAGTCGGTTAAGAGGTAATATAATGAGCCGGCTAAGTAAATAAACACGGATTTCGAAGCCGGCTAAGAGTCAGGAATGCCGGCTAAAAGAACTAGAGCTGTAGGCTAAGTTTAGTCATGTTTACCCGTGCTGTATTTGTATTGGTTGAAATGAGTCCCATTTACTTTTGTCAGTTTTCATACCCAAAAAAGTGTCAGCTAGGGCTTTGCCTTCTTAGCCGGCTTCCCTGACATGGTGCTTGTTTATTAAACAAAAATCAATGATTGAGGAGATATAGGCTAAAATAACCATGCCTATTTTTTAAATAGCTTGACATACTGTGAAACCACTACTCCCTAAGCCCATAAAAGGGGAAGCCCTTTTTAAATCCACACATGTATGTTTTCCTCCTATCCATTCAAACATCAAAATGTCAGCCAGTCAAGAGATGATCTTCCCTCGAACGGGTCAAAATTCACAGGTGCTTCTTTCTTAACAGAAATTACGGCTCTCCTAAATATGTCAAAGAGCGCATCCCTATTATGTTGGTACTTAGACCCTGGGAGCTCTTTACAATATACCGTGTGCTCCTCATAGTCTAAGCATGCCTTACAAAAAACAGGGCATATCTCATTAACGAAGAATAGGTGAATCATGAGACAGTACTTAAGGATAGTATGATACTTCACCTAACAAAGTATGCGATATTGCATCACATTACAAACAAAAGCATTACCGAAGTAAATGACAACTCCACGTAAATATTAGAATAGTTGGGTTCAAAGTACTACCATGCGGTGTATAAAAATAAAAAGATTGGTGACCTAGAAAATAATCCTATACAAAGATGCAAATTTGCAACAACAAAACACAAAATATAACATTTTTGGAACAACAACTCTAGATTGTTATTTAAATCACTAAAATGAAAAAAAAAAAGTATAAGTTTATAGCATTAAAAAATAATGCAAAATAAATTATATAAGTCTATACCAACAAATGAAAATGAAATTTAGTTTTCTATAAGTAGTACTCAAAGGTAAGTTTTCATAAATTAACAGACATTTGAAAAATTAATTTTGTTTAATATTTTATTATCGTAACCGTAAACTACTAATATAATATAAGTATAATATTTGAATGAATTGATTAAACTTATGCTTTTAGTAAAGAACAAGAAAAAAAATTGACAAATAGGAAAAGTTAAATAAATAAAAATAGGTGATTTTTTCATTTTAGTTTAAGAATTATTGGAGTATATATGTAGAAAAATCAATTTTGAAAATATGTTTATAATCTAAAATTACTTTAATACCTTTTGCTCTACACATGAAATGATTATTTATTTCTAAATTTTGAAAGAAAAAAAAGGTTTCATGTATATTCTTTTGTTTAACATCTATTGAGCATATAAATATTAAGTACAAGAATGAGTAGCACAAAATATAATATAAAAAAGTTTATTTCAGCTAATTTGATTCTAAAATATTATTCAACACACAAAACAATCCAAAAGGTAAAAATCATTAACAAAGACAGTGACAACTTGTGGTACTAAAGAGAGGTTATAAATTGTTATCATTAGTAAGACCAGAAGCTCATAGAAATCTTCGGGATAGCGATATCATGTGGTCCCGGTGAGAGGACCATTGTAGACGTGTAGAACGCCATTGTAAATGCAATCATACATGCAACTAACGAGGCAATGCATTCGTATATATGTTGTAAATCTGTAATAAATGTATCTTAAAAAGGGTAGAATGCAGAAGGCCAGAAACTATTTTAGATCATAAATTGACTATTATAATTGCATCTAAATCAATGAGTCAAGCATTCACTGGATTAGACATTTTTAGGATCATGTGTTTAGGCGTGTTTTTACAACGTCCACGCTGCATCATTAGAGTCTTCGATTGTTAAATATGGCGCCATCAAAGCGAATCACACTCGTAAGTTCCATTTTAAAGTCCTTATTTTGACCTCAAAAAATTTTCAAGTAGGCAAATTCTTGGTTTATAATTAACACACCCGCCACTTATATTTGATCAAAAACTGCTTCTTTGCGACACCAGTTTGAACTAATCATCCTCGATTAGAAGTAACCCTCGAGTAATACACTTTTACCATCTTTTTTAGGTTCAAAATTCTTCAAACCCGCTCTTCGACAAATCTTTATTGCCTCAAGTGCTTTATTATCTTCTATACTTTCACTCCAAAGTCCAAACTGGCAACACTTCAACCACCACCTTCTGCAACAAGTTTCCGTCAACCCCCTTCAAGATCTCATCAAAGTCACCAAACCCCCCTCTTAAATCCAACAACACACTGCACAGTCCTCGACCTTTCAAACTCTCCAAAATTGTCGTTAACTTCATTTGATCTAAAACAACTGTTTCGATCCCATGTTCGGATCCCACAACCGTCTTTTGGTCTGTAAATATAATGACTTTTGAAGCTGATTCTTCATGTTTGGGGATTTGGATCTCAGGACTTGGACTTTTTGCAATTATTATATAAAGCGGCTGGCTGGATTTTGGTTCTTTGGATACCGGAAGTGGATGTTTTTCTAATGACTTTGAAGAAATTATAACTGCATCGTGCTCTTGTAATAATTTTGAGTAGTATCCGCTGGCTTCCATGGATCCTTCCCCAATATCGTTCGAGAGGCGACCATCGATAGCGAGTGAATATCTGTAGTTTTCAGGATACATTATCGCAAGAATATAAATTTACATGATAATTATAGTGTTAACTAGTGTGCAAAACGGGTGGCTAAGTAACGGGCTAAACAAGGAATTGTTTGTATGACTCTAAATGGGCGGGTCGATTGGGATTGCCATGAAACAACTTTCAAATTTTTATAAATAATTGATGTTAAATGATTAAATATGATCTTATTTAAAAAATCCAACTTTCTGAATAAAACGACTTCCACCATGTGTGCCTTTCAACCCATTCGAACCAAAACAACCCATTTCCTTTCAGCTATTATTTTCTTCTGAGTTTACTTTACTCGTTTGACCTGTTAGTAGAAGTCTGCATGGGTCGGTTTTGGCTCAAACCAAACCAAAAACCGAAGTTTTTGGTTTTTAAGTTTTTGAAAACTGTTTGGTTTCTTTGGGTTCGGGTTCGGTTCATTTTCAGTTTTACCATTTGAGCGTGAAACTTTTGGGCCCAAATAAAAGAACTTGGGACCAAAAATTTGTGCCTAAATCTTTTTGTTAGTTTTGTTGGTAAAAAAAAAAGTTAATAATTAATTATTATAATTTGGGCTAATATAGATGGGCACTATTTATTAAATTCTTATAAAGTACTTTAAAGTTTAAATTCAAGATAAAATTTGAAAATCCATTATTTCGGTTCGATTCAGTCTTTCAGTTTCAATTACATGCAAAACCGAAGGTTCAGTTTTTACAAAAACAACCAAAGCGTTGGTTTTGTTTAAATTCAGTTATTTCATTTCGGTTTTATCGGTTAGGGGTCAGTTTTTTGGGTTCCATGCACACCGTACAATAAAAACTGATCCAATAAAAAAATGGGTCAAAATAGCCACATTTTTTAAACTGAAAAATAGTCAATGACCTTAAAAGACAATAAACCTTACCTTAACGTAACAAAAGGATTCCCGGTTTGCATTTGATGTATCCACGCCTCATTAAGCTTCTTGCACATTTCTTCTTCAACACCAACATTAACATCAATTCCTGCATCTCTTAATTTAGCAACACCCCGTGATGCTACAATCGGGTTCGGATCAACCATCCCAACCACCACTTTTTTAACTTTTGCTTTGATTAATGCTTCAGAACAAGGAGGTGTTCTTCCAAAGTGATTACACGGCTCTAAGCTTACATATGCAGTTGCATTCTCTGCTAATTCTCCCGCGTCTCTCAAAGCAAAAACCTGCAAACATAAAGATAATATTCGAGCATAAAATTAAAACTCTTAAATACACTTTAAGCCTTGTGCATATATATTTTGACTAAAGATTCTGATATGTTGTGTTTTTAGCTAGTAACCTGCAAGGTAGGTAATCCAATCAAGATTCGTTGTTTAGATGATCGTCTTGAACTCACACATACTAATAATCCAAACCAACTACATGGAATTTGTTTAAGTTCGTTCATTTGCATTTGTTAATCATCATCATCATCGTACTCAGTATATCCCACCAATAGCAAAGCTATGGTAGGGTCTGAGGAGGTTAAGATGTAGACAGCCTTACCTCTACTCTGTAGGAATAGAGAGGCTGCTTCCGGTGAGACCCCCGGCTCGATAGTAGTTTTGCATCAAGCCTTGGACATAAGGCGCATAACACTCAACCATCGGCACACCGGTCGATTGGTGTGCGTACCCTTGTCTTTCGGCTATCAACGCCACCACATGATGCCTGATTAACCTTCCGCCACTTTTAACATTATTTTCACGAGATTAGTAAAATAACGTCAAAATTAGTGCAATTTCACTTTTGCCCACCCGAGGGTTCACACATATATACATTATATGCGCGCACCGCATGCAGGGTGTCTTGCATTTGTTAATATATTCATTAAAAAATTTTAGGCCCGTTGCAATTTACTTGTTTTAATAACTTTTTAGGCCCACCACATCATTCACATTTACTTTTAATTAGCTCAGTTATTCTCCTTCATCTATGTTTGTTTGTGTACGCTTGTGAACCGTTCGTTTATACTGTTAACGTTCATTTTCTTAATGAACGAACAGGAACAAGAAAACCTCGTCCGTTTAATCCTTCATGTTCGGGCTGTTTGGTAGCCTCTTAACAGTCACTAAGAGGCTACCTCGCTCATAACCTCTTATAATGGTTAAGAGGTAGCCTTAAGTCTGAATGGTCAAGATACTACCAAACAGCCTCTTAAAGTTAACAAAACGCACGCGGTTCGTTTACATTTTACAAGCCCAACCTTTATAATCAGTGCAGCTATCCAAAAGCTAACAAAATCTTGTTACTTAATGTTTAAAAAAAACTTTTTTTTATTATTAAACTTGTCAGCAATATATGAATTCAACTATTCAAGTACCTCAGCATGAGGCTGGCCAGCTTTGGGATGAAACCCTTCACCAACAATTTCGCCATCTTTAACAATAACACAACCCACCATAGGATTAGGGCTAGTACACTCAACAGCTTTTTTAGCAAGCTCCACACACCTTCTATATAAAACCCATCATCATTATCATCTTTCCCCTGCAACCCATCAATTCCAATTCCAGCTAAACACACATGTTTCCTCAAATTGTTTGGTGATTCAGACACCCTTTTGGCTGAATTGCAAAACCCATGTTTGAATTTGAAAACAGAGTGAAATTTAGTGAAATGGGTTGATGGTGGGTTAGGGTTAGGGTTTGGATAGTGAAAGTAAGATGAGGGGTTTGTGATTGTGAGATTGGTGGTGTATTTTGAAATTGGAAGTGTGTGTGCATACATTGTTTTTAGTATGAATGAAATTAGAAATTAGTGAATGGGGGTTTAAATCTTGATGATGCATCAGAAGTGAATAAGGTTGAAGACAGAGTAGGGGTGTTTGGTTCTAAATAAAATTAGAATCAGAATTTTTTTATTTTTATTTTTTGAACGGCCAACAGAAGCAAAATTCAGGTCTATTTGGTTGATTAACACACACCAAATAGCCGATTCAGGTCTAACAAGACACTAGCCCGACGACCAAGATAACCCAACAAAACCACCACGGAACGTTTACAAAATATGTCTAGCTATACCTTGAAACTACACCAATCCTCTCAAGACAAGCTAGACCTACTTAGCTATATCAGAAATTTTTTTATTACAACCTTGATTTGGTTGATTGGAGAGTTTTAAAACATTATTGGCTTTTTTAAAAAGTTATTTTCAAAAGTCAGGATTTACGATTTTTAAAAAACAGCTTTTAACCTCTAAGAAACTAAAATAAAAAAAGAATTGTGATTGTAAAAAGTTTTTTAACTAATTGCTTTTTGAAAACACCAAGAAGCTAATAAGTTGTTTTCAAACTTAATCCTAAACAGTACACCATTCAAACCACTAGCTTTTGTCTTGATCTTACAACCATCCGGAATATAGTTTCATTTATTAGGGTGAAAACAAGTCTGGCCTCTTACGAGCTACTTGAGTTTGGATCAATAAAACTCTAGAAACGAGCCGAGCTGAGCTTTTTCCAGCTCGAGCCTTGTGTGGTAAGCTCGTTTAGTTATCCAGCCCAACTCGATCCTAGTATGGGAAGCTCGTTTTGGCTTGTTGAGCCATATGTATTTTTTCAGTTTTACCTTTTTTAGACTTATATGTTTTAGTTTCACACTACACAAATGAGCTTTGGCTCGTGTAAGGTTTTATCAAATATAAACAAAATTAGAAAAAATATATAAATTAATTAATAAATGATAAACAAGCCGAACTCGAACCAAAAAATAGCAACTAACAAGCAGAGCTCGTGCTTTAGAAAAACAACTTGAAATGAGCCGGGCTCGGCTCGGCTCGGCTCGGCTCGTTTACACCTCTAGGTTTTACATGATTCGTTAGAGTTAAGTAGATCACACGTATGCAGTGGCGGAGCCAAATTGTGGTGACCGGGTTCGACCGAACGCCGTCTTTTTTCGGTTTACATACAACCTATGGTATTTAACCAACGAGCGAACCCATTCTTTTTTGACGAGCGAACCCAATGCCATTCTAAAAAAAGTATCTGAATCCATTAATTATAAAAATTTCAGTTAAAATTTTTTTAGTAATAAATATTTTTTTATAAAATATAAAAAGTTTTAAAATTTGCTAAAAAAATTATAAATTGACCAATAACAACCCATATATAGATTACAAAAAAAAGTCCAAATTATTCATAGAATTGTTTAGTAAACCCAACTCAATTAACATTCTTAAACATAATACCTAAGTGAAAATTAAATAAAAGAACAAAAACAACATCCATCGCCTTAGCAACCGACAAATTATGTTTCTATTGACTAAACGACCATCCGTCTCGTCGTCTTCGCCAGTTCGTCTCAAGGCTTCAACCAACGCCTTACCTGCCGCACTTGAACCAGACAACAACGGCCAGCCGACTGACTCTTCCTTTGATGAGTCTTCAATCGATCCAGACCTCACGACGACTCTTTCTTTGATTTTGCGTAATTAAATGGGTGACGACTACATATTGCTTACATT
Organism: Bidens hawaiensis; assembly: GCF_021521415.1. Taxonomy (NCBI): domain Eukaryota; kingdom Viridiplantae; phylum Streptophyta; class Magnoliopsida; order Asterales; family Asteraceae; genus Bidens; species Bidens hawaiensis. The sequence goes on from NW_027491327.1 coordinate 1,558,260, forward strand.
TGTTATATTGAAAATGAGCTCTTGCTTGTTATAAATTGTTTTGAAAACATGAAAATGCGTAGAAACAATTATAATATGTGATCTCTTTTTTATTAATTATGACTTTGGGCCCAAAAACTTTGAAAAATTCAAACCCATAAAAAAAAATTTCTGGCTCCGCTACATGTATGATCCGTATGGATAAAAAGACAACTATACCCTTAAACACAACAAATACATCTATATTTAACACAGAAAAATATGATTCCTGCAATAATTGAAGTTTAAAGATTATGCAAGTCGGTATAAAGTAAACTACTTTCACTAAAAACACCACCCATTTCTAGTAAACAAGAACAATTTCACATGTAAATGCAGCCTCTATTTCAGGAAACTTAATCATCATACATCTAGATCAAACTTGTTCTTGTTCATGTTCTTGTTCTTCCCCAATACCCTTCAAAAACCCTTTATTTCACACCTCCAAATTCACTAAAAAACTCAAAATGTCAGCCCATGACATGCATCTTCACCACTCCAAGGTGACAGACCACTTCCTTAACCAATTCTGCTCAAAATACTCCATCAGCCCACACTACAAACCCACAGCACCTTCACCTGATCACCATGTAACCGATTGTCCCAACGGATACATTGCGGTCTACACGAAACAATTCGAGTTCTCCAACCTTCGCATCCCATTCTCCATGTTCTTCCTAGACTTCCTTAAACATTACCACCTTCACATTGCTCAGCTGGCACCTCTTGGTCTGATCAAAGTCACTCATTTCGAACTCGCTTGTCGGGCTCTTGGAACCAACCCCTCGCTCCCTTTGTTTCGTCGGTTTTTTAAACTCGCCCGCTACGGTGACTGGTACACCGTGGAGAAGCGGGTGAGTCCCAGGTGCATGTGTTCGGTGCCAAAGTATTTGAAAGACTGGAAAAACAGCTTTTTTTGGGTGTCTAAGGATGCCGTGCCTTATAACTTGCGTTGGAGGGAGCACGGTGATCCGTTGAATGTGGTTGATCCTTTGAGTGAAAATGTTGATGGGCATATGTATAAAATGTTGATGGAGCATCTGACCAGGCCGAGACCGCTTCCTGAGCATGTTTTGATCATGGCTGGCTTGAGTCGGAACTGGCCGTATGCGAAGGCCGAGCCTATACTCAAGGATGGGGACCAGGGTATGATATTAGTTAATGTTGGTTTGCATATGTATCATATATTGTTTGATTGTTATAATATAGACTTTGGGGAAATATGCAATTGTTCCTATATTATAATTAGGTGTGTTGGTTTTTATTAATCCTAACTATCATCTTTTGGTCGCTGCCAGTCCCAACTAACGAATTGGCTGCTGATGGCCTCAACTTTTAACTTATTTGTTCCCAACGGTCTACACCTAACAGAATCCTAACTCTGTTACTTGTAAGTCACCGGAAAACTCACATTTTTTCGGTAAAACTCAACATTTTCGTCCCAAATATCTTTGTAACCTTAGATCGGACCTTTAGGAACCCTTTTCTAGTAAAAACCCCAATTATTAAGGTCGTCGGAACTCTAAAACCATTGTGGGAATAGATTGGTGGTGCTCAAATGGTGGTGGTCGGCTGGTCATGAGTCAGTTGGTGGTCGTGGTGTTCAAATTGAGTTTACTGGCGAAATATGTGACTTTCTCGGCCAAAATCGTTTTTCCGGCAACCTACAAGTAACAGCGTTAGGATTCCGTTAGTTGCGGACCGTTGGGAATAGATACGTTAAAAGTTGGGACCGCTAGCAGCCAATTCCTTAGTTGGGACCGGCAGCGACCAAAAGATGATAGTTGGAATTAATAAAAAACCAATACACCTTATAATTATATCCTAAGTATTAATTATTAATTATTGTATCTTAAGTTTCATTGTTAGGTAGTTGAAAGTTAGTTAAAAAGTAGTTATATAATGAGAACACGTGCAATCTGGAAGGATAAACACACTTAACTTGTATATGTGTATATTTGAAATATGTAAGCAAGATCAAATGTTGTTGTGTGTTGTATATCAGTATAATGTGTCTATTTTCAATTCATCCGATTATCAATCAATCAATCAATCATACCTAGTGGCATTCCCACCAATAGCAAAGCTATAAGTAGGGTCTGGGGAGGGTGGGATGTAGGCACACCGCACCCCTATCCAATAGAATAGTGAGGTGGCTTCCAGAGAGACCCTAAGCTCTAAAAAACACATGTATAGGGAAATATACAAAGCGATCAACGTTTAACAGTGATATAATTAATAATAGCACTTAGTAATAATAATAACAATAATAATAATAATAAAATATATATATATATTGAAATACCAAGAATAAAATACAAAAAAGACTACCCAGTATATATGAAAAGAAAATAACATTATGTCATGTGACCAAAAATAAGGTAGAGAGAAGGCCCTAGGGTATTACTTTCTCCCTAAAAGTCAATAGCCTTAGTTCTACGTCTCCAAGAATTCATATCCTCAACCATGTCCTCAGAGAGGTTTAGGTTTGATTTCCCAAGACTGACCCTTTGATTTGTGTTACAGAAATAGGTTTGCTCAAGTACATAGAGCGGAAGGGTCTTGGTGGTGTCAGACTGACTTGTCGCTTACTTGCCGAAAACGAGGACAACATTTTGGAAAGAACTAAAGGCATTTGTCATGAAGCGGGCCCAAATCGTGTGCAGTCGGACATCCAAGGTGATGTTAATATTAATATTGGCAGGGGAGATGTAGAGATTCCTTCTGCACACATGAGGGAGCCCGAAATAGTGCCAAATTTGGCTTTTGGTTCAGGGACCAAGTTAGAACCGTTGGTGGGTCCCAGAATGGACGATGTGGCCTCGTGTTCAGAGTGAAGGAAGGTTGATGAGAATGCAGTGGTGGTTTCTACTTCTAGTGAAAATAGTCGGTCGGATGATGCAGATGATGCAGATGTATCTAGTCATGACACTACAGACAAGCAAGGAAAAAAAGATTGTTTTTTCAGAATCGAGCGATGAGACGGATCAGAAGCATGATGTGCAAGTTTTAGATCGGGTAGGGTGTCTCACCCAACTCGTTGGGTCCGTTCCAGATCTCGTTACAAGGTATGAGAAGAAAGCGAAGAGGGAGGCCCGTTTGCGTGATCGGATTTCTAGGTATCAACTCAAAATGACTTTACAGGTAAAGAAGGTGAGGAAGTTAAAGAAACGGATGGTCGAGCAGGGGAAGGTGGTCGAGGCCTTAAAAAAGGAAATGGAGGATGCCCGAGCTGCGGGTGAGGTAATTCATTATTCATTTTGATAAATATTAATTTCAAATTAATAAATGTAATTATCTTTTTTAAACTAAGAGCGAGTTGTGGTCTTGAAATTTGCAGGATAAGTTGAAGCGCGCTAATGAGGAGCTTGAGCTGGAGAAAGATGGCAGGAGGCAAGAGCGTATGCAGTTAGAGAACTCACTGCAGCAGGTTTCGTCTGAACGACAATGGTTGATCCAGGAAGGCTTTGAGTATGTGATAAACCGACTGCACAGAAGTGGTGAATATCTTGGACCGTTGGGGGCTGTGCAGACAAACTTATGGGACTCGGGGGTTCACTATGGCATCGAGAAAGGTTACGAATCTTGCAAAGCTGGTGTGAAGTTGGAGAATGTCCCCCTATATCAGTCGGAGGCGCACCAGAAGTTTCTCAAGGCCGTGCATGAGCTGGAACACACACGGTTCCTGTACGTTGTGGCTCTATCGCAATGTGCAGATCGTACGCTCGATGAGTTAAAAGCACTGGAGCCCATAGGGATGGAAGAAGGTGATCAGTAGTGATGCCGATCGCAGACGGTTTTCTTTTTGGTCTAAGTGACAACTAATATATCATTAAATTGAATGCCATCAGCAGCCTACTTTTGTTATGATTCTGGTTGTTGGCTTTGTGTATAATTATCAGCTAATGCAAAATAAATATTTTAACTTTGTACTCTTTGGTGGATGACTAAACAATGTTCAAACTGCATTAGGCAGAAACAATTATTATTATTATTATTATTATTATTATTATTATTATTATTGCATAGAGAAAATGCCAAAGTGAAATACTTTGCAATATGCAAAATGGATCAAAGTTTCCTTTTATTTTTTTCTTAAATTATTATGCAAACTTTATCCATATTTTAACTGGAAGTTCATATGGTCAAATGAATGTTTGTGCTTGACTTTCTGAGGGTCAAACAGACTACTTTGGAAAAACATCAGGTTTGACCTCACTTTCATTGGTCAAATGCACATAACAGATGTAAGATTGCATAATCTTGTATTTACTTAGAGCATGTTTGGGACTGAGTTTGAAAAATGCTTTTGCACCAAGGAAACGTAACCACGAAAAAAGTTACGTCGTACTTTAAAAAAATTGTAACATAAACACATGCAAAGTGTTTCTAAACAGTGACCTCCAATTTCACAAAAGCATAGAACACAAAAATAGTTATTCTTTTTGCCCATCTCAAATGATATTTATATAAAACTTGGTTTTTTGAGACAAACTCCGAAAATGCATCTTTAATATTAAACTATAATATACACTATAATGAAGGCAAGGTGGCGGGCCTAGTTTGTAGAGAGGAGGAGCAACTGTCCCCCTTAAAATTTTTTTTTAATGTTATTCGTATGTGAGAATTCCGATTTCCCCCTTTAAAATTGGTGTTAAGCCCCCTATCACCCCCACATAAAAAAAAATTTCAAAATCCGCCATTGTATTATATATAGACATGGATGCAAACAAGAATGAAAATAAATAGAAAAACATCAATATCATTACCAATTTCTTGGGTTGGATTTCAGGTTACGGATAAAAAGAAGGACAGGAAAGATGTTCATTTTCAACTGGTTAAGTACATAGTAAAAATATTATAATAAGTGTACACATAGTAAATATTAGACTATCTCTAATGCACCCCTTAAGTTGCATGCCCTTATTAGCCTTTACATGCCCCTACATTGAAGAATTATGCCCTTATATGTTTGAAGTAACCAAGCCTTCCACAAGGGCTTTGGTTTTTGTTGTTTTTGTATATGAGTGGGCCCAATTAAAAAAAATGTTTTATTTAAATATTGTGTATAGTGCGCATGTGATGAGGTGAAAACGAAGAATGGTAAAGATATTTGCAGGATTAAAGATGAAATGAGAGTTTTTAAGGATTTGTAAGGACATGACGTTGTAGGTGATGTGACACCTAAGGGCTCTTAAGGACGCCCATTGCATTGTGGATAGTCTTATTACATATAAAAGTTATAATAAAATAAAGTAATGTATATTTATTATATGTATATAACTAATATTGCAAATATATATATATAAATGATTAAGGAAAATTGGAAATAAATAATCCCACCTTTTGTGTATTGGCCGATAATAATTTCACCTTTAAAATTCACTAGCAACGGTCCCACCTTTTAACTATTTTTGTCTCACTGGTCCTCTGTTAAAAAATACTTAGCGTCGTTATGTTATTTTCCCTAGTTTCAAACCGATGTTTTAGGGCTTTTGATCGGAAGAACGATATGAGTCGACTAATGTAAAACTTATCTCGAAACGGTGATTAAAATGGCTTGATTTTTGTTAATTGGTAATTCAAGCACCCGAATTGAAACATTGTTTCGTCGTTTGGATCACCATTTCGATATAAGTTTTACATCGGTCGACTCGTATCGTTCTTCCTATCAAAAGCCCTAAAACATCGGTTTGAAACCAGGGAAAAAACATAACGACGTTAAGTATTTTTTAACGGGGGACCAGTGAGACAAAAATAGTTAAAAGGTGGGACCGTTACTAGTGATTTTTAAAGGTGAGATTATTATTGGCCAATACACAAAAGGTGAAATTATTTATTTCCAATTTTCCAATGATTAAATATTTGTATGGTAAATGAAATTAAAAGAATTGAACAAATTCTTTAAATAAAACGAGTAGAATTCGAGTTTAGAGCTTATAGCTATCATAAAATTTGTAATTTGAAAAACATTATATTTGACAAATATAATAGCGTGTGGTAATCAAAGCAACGTGTTATGTAGTTTATCTACCTATACTATTAAAACAATACATTCTATGTCCACAAGTCGGACCTTATTAAAGCAATACGTTCTACGCCCATGTGTCATGTTAAGGATGTCCACATGTCGTGCCTTTGGGGGGCTGTGCAAAAAAAGTTATGGGAATCAAGGGCTCACTATGGCGTTGAACAAGGTTATGAATAAGATGAGAGATTAGAGTGTTAGAAAGGAAATTATAACCCATTTACCCATATGATTTTGACCCATGACCCATGGATAACTAAGATGAATGAGAATAGATTAGAAGAATAGAGAGAGAAATATTTGCCAAGAATGAATGTGATACTGTCACATCACTCTCATTATTTTCTCTTATTAGTATAATTAGATTAGATTATTATAGAGAGAAGGAGGGGTAGAGATCGACCCAAATTGACTTGTGATGAAAGGATTAGGCATGATTTGCTAGACTGTCACCTCTATGAGGACATGGTTGAAGATAGAAATTCTTGGAGACATAGAATTAAGATTAAAAATTTGTTAAAATTGAGTCTTAGGGACTTTGCTCGAATGTTTTTTAGCGCTAAATGATATATTATTGTAATACTTTTTAAATTATTATTTTATTCCCCATTAGTTATTACTATTATCACTATACTTATTTATCTAGTTATTACTATGACTATAATTATTATTATTACTATTGCCCATTTTTATTGTATTATTTTGTTTTTTCTTTGCTACATAGAGGTATAGTGGTTGGACTTTGCGTTTCTTTCATTCAGTTTAAAGGTAAGGATTTTGAGTCAAGATCTCTCTAGAAGCAGTCTCTTTATTTTTCAGGATAAAGGTAAGGTTTTCTTACATACCACCCTCCCCAGACCCTACTAATAACTTTGTTATCGGTATTATTTTCTTTACTGGGTATGATTGTTGTTGTTTATTATAGATTATATTAGATTAGATTTTAATAATCTAAATTATTAACCATTAGTTAATATTCTAACAACCTCAACTTTTAATTATGATACCAATAATAATCCTAATCTAACATATTGTTAACTTCGTTTATTTCTGATGAAGTGACATGTGATGTAACTATAGCTTTGATTTATTTAATTTATTTGGATTAATTTTTAGTTAGAAATAAAGGTTTTGTGAAACTTGAGTATTTGGATTAATTTTTATTAAGAAAACACAAGGTTACATGAAATCATCATCATCGTACTCAGTAAATCCTACCAATAGCAAAGCTATGGTATGATCTGAGGAGGGTAAAACGTAGACAGCCTTACCTCTACCCCGTAAAAATAGAAAGGCTGCTTCCGGTGAGACCCCCGGCTCGACAGCAGTTTTGCATCAAGCCTTGCACATAAGGCACACAACACTCAACCACCGGGACACCGGCTGATTGGTGCGTGTACCCTTGTCTTTCAGCTATCAACGCCACCACATGATGCCTGATTAACCTTCCACTACTTTTAACGTTATTTTCACAAGATTAGTAAAATAACGTCAAAATTAGTGCAATTTAACTTTTTCCCACCCGATGGTTCACACATATATACATTATATCGGCGCCCCGCAAGTAGGGCGGTCACAAGGTTACGTGAAACTTGGGGACAAAAAAATAAAACAGCTAAAAAATAAGACACAAGGTAAAACACAAGATGCAAGTTAAACCACTGAACCAAGGCCTTACACTTTGACTTAAACTTTCATCTTCATCAATCAAACAGTCCAGTTACACTTTGACTCAAAACCAAGGCCATTGATGATTATACACAAAGCCTACCAACAAAATAAAAATAATATTAAAACAGATTTAAACTGCATTAGCTTTCTTTCACGTCAACTTCATCTTTGCAATTTACCCAACTTTCAACAAGACCCGAAATCCGCTCTGAAAACTCATCTAACAATGCGCATTTTTCTCTTTCTGCCTCAAGCTCCCAATTAACCTGCTTGAGCTTCTCTTGCATGTTAAGGCACTCCCGATTAACCTGCTTGAGCTTCTCTTGCATGTAGACCTATAAACGAACTGAACGTTTGGTGAACCCTTCATGAACCGTTCAGCGGGAAGTTCGTTTAGGTTCGTTTATTTAATAAACGAACGAACATGAATATTCGTTTATGTCTGTTTATTTATGTTCGCTTATGTATTAATATAAAATAATTAAATATTATCTGAATGAGTCGTCTACTTTTGCTGAATTTCATATTTGCGATACCTCTCTATCCTATCAAGCAAACGGGACTCTCTCTTTGCGTTTTTTTCATACCAGCTAGTGACCACTTTCGGGACATCCACACTTGTCTGACCTACATCATAATGGTCACTCGAAGACTCACCTGATTCTGTAATATCAATCATTTTTTCGCGTCCTTGAGTGGTGGTGTCATCACTAGACAACTGACTCTCATCACTAGAAACCACCACAACATCCGGGCCTGTATCAACCTTCTTCTCAATATACGTCAGCAAGCCCATTTCTACATTAACACCAATCAAAGTGTCTCACATACATAAAAATTAAGGCTGCAATCGAACTGAACAAGGCATTGTTCATGTTCGTCCATTAAGCTTTCTATATTGGACAAGCGAACGATTCACGAACAGCAAACTGAACGAAATTTCTTGTTCGTGTTCGTTTGTTAAGGAAATGAACTTATTCATGAACGATTCACTAACACAAACGAACAAACACAAATTAAGACAAAAAAAGTTGTATTTGATTTGGCTAACCGATAATGTGCAGTGTCAATGGTTCGGTCCGAACATTTGATCCGAACAAACACAAATTAAGACAAATTGTGGTGCTGTTTTTTATAACATTTATATATATTTTGGTTCTATAGTTAATAATTTTGCTTAAATCTATAAAATTTACATGAAAGAATAGAAAAATCATAAAAAAATCTTTAATGAACAAACATAAGCAAGCAACCATTAACGAACATAAAAGGATGAAATCGAACAAAAATTGAACGAACATTGCCTCCTTTTGTGTTTGGTTTCATGGTTTGAGGCCTTGTATATATTGAACAAAATAAAAGATGCAATCTAATTTTGTCTATTCAAATTGCTTGGTGGTTACTAATTATTAAGAAGTGAAATATTAGTTAATGGGAAATGCTTAAACTAAATGAATCTGCACACATTGAATAAATTAATTGTCATAAATTAGATCATGTAAGTTTAGAATTTTAGATTGAACAAAATGCAGTAAAATAACTAGGTCATGTAGTTAATATTGCATTACCTTCATTTTGGGCATGTATCTTCGGATCGGCAGCATCCGATGATATTCTAAGAACATCTGCATTAACATGACATTCACAAAATGACCAAAAAAAAATGTAACATAAGTTACTGAGACAGGAACTCACCGCCAATGGAGGATAAACTTAAATCTATAAGTTCCTCCGCAAATGTATCCACAGAGCAAGCTGGAGTTCTCTCCACCGCTGAAGGGCTGCCACTCGAGGCAGTACAACGTAAGCACTCTTCAATCTGGGAAAAAAAAAGAAAAGAAAAATGATAATTAAATGGATTTACTCTAAATAAATAAATAAAAGCGTGTACGTATTACTTACACCAGTACTGGAAGTCAGTTCACTTGGCTATTAATCTAACTTATAAACCATAAGTTGTAAAAAAAGACGAAAAAGACGGAGACAGTTGTTCATCCCTATTAAGGTTGTACAATTTTATTTTTCGACCTGATCGATCACGGTAACAAAAGCATTTGACTTGGCTATTAATCTAACTTATAAACCATACCTCCAAAACAGGAGCAGCACCGGTGAAACAATGTTGACCGATAGCGCCACCCTCTATCCACGCTTTCGTCTTTCTCATAGAGGAATGCAGGTGATCCGTTGTCGCTTTCGCACAGTTGACCGTTTCACATGCATCAAGATCATCAACCAACCGCCACATTTTCTTGCGCGGCTTCTGGGGGGTTGTGCCACACAAGAGCACTTGCTCTATAAGCTAGTATGACATCAGCTTTCTAAATTGTTGTCTGCTCTCATCATCATCAACAGGCATACGGCTCAAAATGTCCTTTAAATCCGAAACCGTTATAGTTTCTTTTTTAGGACCGATAACAAACTTCGCTCTTAGTTCCCATATAAACGAAGGAAATTCTTCGTTGAGATTTGAGCATTGCTGCGAATATTCTTCATAGGCGATCCCGGTATCTTCCATACCAATGATGTCGGCTACCTCTTTGGAGCAAAAGCCAAAACACGCCCCGTAGTCCAACACCAAAAGCTTCCTTGAAGCATTGTAGTAGTTGCATAATGCTTCAACAAGCGTTCCCGAACTTTCCCTTTTGTTGGTTACCGATGAAAGGCTACCAAAAACTGAATCCTTCATCAAATCAACTTTGTCCCCTAAATTTAACTGGGTTATTTTTTGTAAGTTGGAACTTGGTTTAATAGATTGACTCTGTTTTGGCTTACTAGTCTCCATTGTTAGGATTAAACTCAAACACGAAACCGAACACACACACGAAAGCAATAAACGAACACGAGGATTTAACGTGGTTCGGTCTAAACTGACCTACGTCCACGGGTGGCAACTAGATATTCTTTATTGAGTGACGAAAGATTACAAGTACATAATGTTGTTTATATAGAGACTGAACTAGGGTTAGTAAATTATTATGCAAGAAATCTAAACCGGGCCGGGCTTCGGTCTGGCCACCCTACACCCATCTGCCCTTTGGACTTCAAATAATAAATCGGGCCAACAAAAGGCCTACGAAACCCAACAATCTCCCACTCGGAGGCCTTGAATACTCTCGTCTGCACTCCTGATTGTACTTCTGTAATCTGAACATTAAACTTCTTCTAGTTGCCACCGCCTTCTCATCAATTAACCTGAAGGCCCGTTGAAGCTCCCCGGAGCTCCAACACGTCAGTCACGGCTGAAACTGCCCCTGACCCGTTCTCTGTCCCTACCGGCTCCCACTGTAACAAACTACCGGATCCTGAGATAACCTGAGAACAAACACTCTCCATATTCAGCAAGTAATTCATTGGAGAGACTTTTAAAGCTGGAATACTGGTTTTCTTAATCCACTGTCGACCTGGAACTGCAACTGAAACACGACCTGTGCTCCCACTGTCACGATGTCCCCCAACTGATTTAACCTTCCTAGCTCGTCCATCCTGAATCTTCACTTTGGCTCTGGGTTTGTTACTTGCAAAACGAACCTTCTTCTGCCCACGAGATTCTATGAACCGGATTTTGTCTTTCACCAAAACTGGATCCACTCCTTTCGATGACACGCCGACCATATACAATGAACCCATTTTCGTGCCACGAGCAACCACAAGATTCCCTTTGACTACTTTCCACTGCTCATTCCCGAACTTAACATCGTGCCCCTGGTCATCCAACTGCCCAACTGAAATCAAACGTTTCTTCAAACTTGGAATAACCCTCACGTCTTTCAAAGTCCAAGAAGTACCGGCTGAAGTTATCAAATCAACGTCTCCCATACCCGTAACCTCTAAAATATCATCATTCGCTAGTCGAACCTTTCCAAAATCCCCAAATTTAAGATTCTTCATCGTTTCACTACAGTGAGTGGCATGAAACGATGCACCAGAATCCATCACCCAAGCATCAACGCTACTCTCAACACCACAAACCAAAGCCTCATCACTACTGACCCCGTCATCTGTGTCGTCTTCTGTAACGTTCACCTCTTTCTTACCATTCGGACACTGATTCCTGAAGTGTCCTTTCTCTTTACAACCCAAACATTCAATATCCTTACGAGTCTTAGACTAACTCCTCTTCCTGCTCCCACTGCCTCACTGTTTTCCCCTATCTCTACCTTCTGTGACTAGCATATTGCCTGATGATTCACCTGAACTTCTGCGTCTTGAATCTTCTCCCAGAATCAGATCTCGAATCCCGTCGAAAGTAATATTTGTAGACGAACTACAAACTGCAGTCACTGTTTGCGACCAACTGTCGGGCAAAGAGGATAATAACAAGAGGCCTTGAACTTCATCATCAAACTTAAAGCGGGACAAGATCGAATTAAGATTATTGATATGCGTTGTAACTGACCCACCCTCTTTCATTCTTGTTGTCACTAGCTCTCGGATAAGATAGACTTTATTCGCTGCCAAAGGCTTCTCATACATGTTAGATAGTGCTTCTATCATACCACGTGCTGTGGTTTCTTTCATGATGTTAAACGCCACATCTTCCGACAACGACAAAGTAATACAAGCCCTGGCTTTCTTGTCTAACTTCTTCCAATCTGCTTCTGACATCTTTTCTGGTTTTACATCCTCAAGCACTACATCTAAATCTTTCTGACAAAGTAGCGCCTCAATCTGCATCTTCCACCAACCAAATTTCTGTCCATCAAACTTCTGTATAGAAACCTTTCCGTCTTCTGCCATGACAATGACTAAACGAAAAACTTGATAAAAACAGAGACAGACACAGCAATGGCACGGGCCTGAACTTAACGGCTGTTCTACTGAACTCTGTTAAATAATCAACCTATTTAAACGGCAGCGGAAATACGAACTGTAAATCAGAAACTGAAACAATAAAACCTGACAAACGCGGTTGACACTGATTATCTGTTTCTTTAAACAATTTCTTCTGACCTGACAACGGTTATTCAAATAATAGGATCTTGATTCAAACGTTCGTGGCTCGTACTTTGCAAAATATGATCTCCACCCAAAACAATATATATATAATACCAATATATATTATTGTTGCCAATACCAAATTAAATTAAAAAAGAAACATGTACCAAACCTCAAAAAGAAAGTAATAAATTCTGGTCCACACTTACTCCTTGTGTTCACAGCCCAGATTTTCCCTTTTTCTTTTTTTTTTCAAAGCCTAATATAGGCACTATTCAACCTGGTCAAATAAAAAAATGAGGCTCGATCTAACCTTCCTGTTCACACACTTCTTCTTTGTCCTTGATCTTTTGATCATTGGCAAATCAACAAGGGATAGCGACGGTGCAAACGGCGATTACCGGTGGTGGCGAACGGTGGTGCAAGCAAAACTCCGACGCGGCGGAACCCTAAACGGCAGCGGTGGAAACTGCCGACTGCTGTAGCTTTCGAATGGAACCAACAACCAACAAAAACGTAGATCGACGAGCTGGGTTTAGTAGCGGCGTAACAACTGCGTAAACCCTAACGGCGATCGGAAAACCGTAGGCGGCGGAACCCTAGCGCAGTAGGGTGGCGGCGGCTGGATGGTTTGGCGGCGACTCGGCTGGTTCAACGTGTTCTTCGCGTGATCTGAACCTAAGCTCTGATACCACTTGGTAGGATTAAACTCAAACACGAAACCGAACACACACACGAAAGCAATAAACGAACACGAGGATTTAACGTGGTTCGGTCTAAACTAACCTACGTCCACGGGTGGCAACTAGATATTCTTTATTGAGTGACGAAAGATTACAAGTACATAATGTTGTTTATATAGAGACTGAACTAGGGTTAGTAAATTATTATGCAAGAAATCTAAACCGGGCCGGGCTTCGGTCTGGCCACCCTACACCCATCTGTCCTTTGGACTTCAAATAATAAATCGGGCCAACAAAAGGCCTACGAAACCCAACATCCATATCTTCTGCTTTTGCTACCTATAATAAATTGCATTTTTAACAAGAACATCATTAATAAAAACATAAATAAATGATTAAAAAGGCAGATGTATAAATCGAATGAAAATATATCATTCAAACCCCAAGGTAAAGAGAAAAACATAACATAGCTATTTGTATTATATGACAGAATCATTCATTCTAACTCGAAACTTACAACATTAATTCGATTTAAGGAACATGAACACTCTATTATTCTATTCTAACTCAAAAGATACCTTTCTAAGTAACGAATTGAGCATACATACCGTTGGATCAAGAAATGGGCGGTTAAATTAAGCTCTTTTGAAAGTTCAAGTGTAATGGAGAAGGAGAAGAGAAATGTGACTGATGGTTTATTCAATTTCTATTTATAAATTTCATTATTTCAATTAATTAATAAAAGTGTCTTTTCATTTCATTTATTTATTTATATTTTTTGTAGTTTTAAGAAAAAAATTTGAAGAGTCGGTTTTTTTTGTGTAGTGGTAGAAATTATGGGTTTTTTTTAATGGAAATACAAGTTTAAGCCTCACTTACAACGCTTTAAGGGGACATGGGTAAGGAAGACTGAGATCATTTCGATCCTGAGGCTGTTCACTATGGAGGGGCTTTAAAGCCGCTCCATGTCATCGCCACGTAATAAATGGGGCTTCGAATCCCTTCTCCATAACGCCCCGCTGTGGTTTAAAGCCCTTGAGCGTCGCAATATATATATACATATATATGTATGCAGGGGCGCAGCTTTAGAGGGACTCGAGTGACCCCGGTCACTGCCATTTTCTACGTTAATAGGGTAAATTTCGTAATTTTTTCTGAAAATTTTTATAGGCATTAAGCGCGGTCACTGCCAAATTATTTTTTCAAATAGCTACCGGTCACCACCAATTTTTTTTTTAAATATAATACCCTATCTTTTTTTTTATAAAACATCACGGTTTTTGTAAACAAATGTTATAAAAATTGTAAAAAAACTTAGTTTTTAATAGCACTCAAATTTGGAGGGGGCTTGTTGTAAATTGTTGGATAACATAACTTTAAATAAAAAACAAAAAATAAATGGGAATTAAAAAAAAGGATCGGCCTCAATCTCACGCACGCCCTCACCTGCTTCCCTTTCCCTTCTGCCTTTATGTTTGCCAATCGCCACCGACACCGACCCACCGCCCCACCGCCGTCCGCGCTCATCCATTGCCGCCGATCATCCCCGCTCATCCACCACCGCAAGGTAATACTTTATCTGCTCTTCCTTTGTGTTATCGTGTTGTCAAATCAATGATTATAAAATTAGGGTTTGTAATTGTGAATTGGAGATTTAAGGAAATTAGTCAATTAAGCTTGTAATATGTATTGTATGATGAAATTTTACTCTAACTTAACCTATTGAATCTTCTTAATTAGGTAAATCATGAAGAAACAAGATACAATTTTTTCGTTTTTCAAAAAAAAGGATGATAAACAAACGAGTAACGTCGAGCTGCTTTGTAATTCTTCTTCTAAGGTACTCACCCTCCTCTCGGCTCTCGTATTATTATCATATTATGAATATTTTAGGTCTAGTTTTTTTTAATTGTAAGGACAATCGTTTTGAATGAATGAAAAAAAAAAATTATATATATGGATGTCATATTGTTTGATCCGACCCGAACCACCGACACGAATTGAATCGCCAACCCGAAAATTTTTTGATCCGTGACTTCGGTCACCGCCATGGCGAAGCCACTGTATGTATGTGTGTATGAGAGGGAGGGAGGGAGAGAGAGAAAAACATATGACCCACTATTTATATCCAAGGGTGCGCCGATCACATAAGAAAAGATGCTTGCAAATATAATTAAGTGGGAGTAATAGTTGGCCTATAACCCTATACAACCATACGGTACTCGAATAACTTTCAACTTTCAAACTTAAAAAATATCCATATTTGAAAAGAAAAGTAAAGCATATTGTTTACAAATAATTTAAAAGAGGTCTAATAAATGTGATCTAAACCAATCCGACATTCCACCGTCTAGTGACGGATTCAAGAATAATTTTTAACAAATGATTAAAAAGGCAAATATATAAATCGAATGAAAATATGTCATTCAAACCCTAAGGTAAAGAGAAAAACATAACATAGCTATTTGTATTATATGACAGAATCATTCATTCTAACTCGAAACTTACAACATTCGATTTAAGGAACATGAACACTCTATTATTCTATTCTAAACTCAAAAGATACCTTAAAATCTAAGTAGCGAATTACCGTTGGATCAAGAAATGCAGCGGCTCTTTTGAAAGTTAAAAGTGTGGCGGAGAAGGAGAAGACAAAGTGTCTTTTCATTTCATTTCATTTTATTTATTTAATTAATTATATTTTTTGGTGATCCCATTGGTTATGTTTCTATAGAATTGAATTGAGTTTCAAGCAAATATAACATACACATGTACATAATACATGTATACACGTCATAACAATAGCTTTGTTTAGTATGATCGGTTTTTGCCATTTAAAAGGGGTTACGGTGTAACTTTGTTGTCCTTCACCTGCTTCTCTAACGTTAGTCTGGGTTAAGTTTGTACCCCATGTGCCAAACACGTGCGAGGGCAGATTGGTAACTTTGCTTAAAGCAAATATAATCTTCAAATCATATACGAGCATATGGCAATGGTATGGAACCTCATTGACAGACTCACACAAGCCATCGCCATTGTAGCCGTCCATCAGTCGTGACTGGTTCTTCCATATTCCCCTCCCATCGCCACCACAAACCTGTGACCATATGGTTCTCCACTTACCCGATATATTAATGAACTATATATAACTTGTAGTCAATAGTCAATTTTTTTTTAACAGCAAAAGCCCAAACACCTGGAATCATCATTACAAATAATGATCTAAACAGAACATAATGACTTGATCTACCACCCCACAACTAAAAATACACGAAACAAAATACTAAAGCTAGACACGAATCAATAATTGTCATAAAAGAAGTCATAGTACATCTGTTGGACCAATTGTTATTAGATCAATAGTATTCTTTACCGTTAAAAATAGTAATTCTTTTAAATAGCGGTTAATGTGTTTCTTTCTTTTTTTATATGGAAAACAGTAAAATGATTCCACATATTTGCAATTAATGTGAAGTTGTCAACATCCTTATCTATGCTTATCATGATTGCTATATGCAGAGTCTAGTGGCACTTAAGGCGTGATTAAGATATCAGATATCACATCATAGTCGATTACATATATTATTTTTTTTGAAAAATTCTCACAATAGGCCATTTAAGGAGAATGAGTCTCAAAATAGACTACAAGTTTCAAAACTTTCATTAATAATCCACTAAAATCCATCTTCTCTGTGACATTTGGTTTCCTGTCGATGATTTTCGTCCCCCAGTGAAATAGTGACACGTGTAAAGATGTTGACACCCACCCATGAGATTTAAAAAAAAAATCTGTCTGACCCGTGAAATTTCAAAGAAAATTAATCTTTCTGACACGTGATATTTCAAGCCAAGGCAGTCTCATCTATGAGTTTTTGAAAAAATTAAATCCACCTCTTTAATTCCACCATTGATTCACCACCACCACCGCCACTTGCCGGAAAATGGAGAAGACGAGGGAACCATTTATTCACCACCGTCGCCGCCGCCACTTGCCGGAACCGGAGAAAATGACGGAACCATTGATTCACCACCACCACCACCGTAACTTGCCGGAAACGGGAGAAGACGACGAAGAAGACGACGTGATGCAGATATGTTAATGTTGGAAGACGACGGAGTTGATTCACCATGAAATGGAGGCTAGCACGAAGACAACGGTGGCCGGATATGTTGATGTTGGATGGTGAAGGCGACAGTGGCCGGATATGGTGATGTTGGATGTTGAAGGACGGAGATGGTGATGAATTAATCGAAATTATTTCAAAGAAGTGAGGTGGTGGTGAATTAATGGTGGATAGAGGTGAATTCAAACTTTTTTCAAATCTCACGGAGTAGGTGGTTTTCAAGGAAACAATTTTGGTATCAAAACTCACGGGCCAGACGGATTTGGCTTGAAATCTTAGGGTCAGACAGATTTGGCTTGAAAATCTCATGGGTCAGACGAATTTTGCTTGAAATCTCACGGATTTGGCACAAACCCAACTGTCACGAATCATACATATTTGACTTGAAATCTCAAGGGTTAATGGATTATTATGGGAATATTTGAAATTTTTAGCCTAAATTAAGAATCTCTCTCCTTAATTGGCTTATTTTAGGAAATTTCTCTATTTTTTTCCTTAACAAACACAATTATATTAGTTACTTTATAAATGTATAAATATTAGCATTTATGATTTTCTACACTACTGTAAAATCAGGATAACGAAAAAGTAATAAAACTTTACAAAGTTTTGTTTGTGAAAAACGTTTGAAAGTACTTCATACCCGAGTGAATTTTTCTGAGATGATATGTAAAGGGTCCATATTGATTTTGATGTTTCAGACATGGCTCCGCAGAACACCATTATGAAGGAAACCTATCGCTATGAAGAAAACCCTCTTGAAGACCCGAAGCTTTAATTATCGACCTCATGTCATTAGACTAGAATGTGAACTATACTTTACAAAGTTAATAAGTTTGGATTTGATTAGATCAAACTTTATAGTCCGTATAATAAAAACTTGATTGTAATATTTAGCTTGGTATATATAACGCATGACTTGAATCCATGTGAAGCGTAAGAGTGTGTATACTTTATACACATGACTCCGAGTTTTAGATTAGGAAAAACATGACTTTGAGTTTTAGATTAGGAAAAAGATAGAGTTTTCCATAAGAAGTCTAAGAAACCATATGATGTGGGTTAAGTTGGTCTGTATTTTGGTAATCTAATCCATGTGAACTAATCCATGTGATAGTGTGTGTTGCTGCTGAGGTAGATTGATAAGCTAAATTAGCTTACCGGTTGTCACGACACGTACTCTATGAATGATCAAAACATGAGAGTTACTATAGTTTTTTATAATGGTTTTTAGTGCCAACAAGCAGAGGCTAAGCCTTCGCCTACTTAGCCGACATGGCACACTATGATTGGTTAAATGTAGGGTAGATTATAAATGTGAGTTTGATTATATATATTTGACAGTGTTTTAAACTATCCACAATACTCAATTGGGTATTCTTTAGACGAAATATCAACCGTCTATACTGATTTTGCAGGTCCAAGTCTGATTCACCCAATGACATCATGAAAAGGAAACCTACCCCCCACTATCAGACAACTTCCTTGAGTCGAGTTTTGAATGAGACCATAAGATCTCAAACATTAACCGTTACTTATGTTACCAAACTAGAAGGCCATCTGCATGAGGTTGATTATAGATGACTATTTATAAAAATTCTATGGTCCACATAATTATTTTGGCATTTTTTTTCTTATATTAAAATTTTGTTTTTGTTTTATTTTCTAGAAAAAAGAAAATATTCTTAGCATAATCTAAAAAATTATTTCTATATAGAAGTCTAGAAAATAGAAACATCTTTAAAAAGATATGGCGTACGAATGTCATACTATTTTGGTGATTTTTCCGATTAAGATAATATATAAGAAGGTACAACCACAAATTACATAGGAAAAGACGTTTGCAAATATAATCAAGTGGGCATAACAGTTGTCCTATAATATACAAACTTTAACTTTCAAAGTATAAAAAATAGGGTCCAACTAGGGACACACTGTACGTTACGTATAGGACTATACGGGACTCTATACGTCTCATATGGACTATACGAGGGGTATATGAGACCCTCTGTATAGGCCTATACAAGACGTATTGATTGGTTTTTTAGCAAAAAGGTGTGTGTCCCTAAAATTCCCTAAAAAATGGAAATATTCATCTTTGAAAAGAAAAGAAAAACACTGTTTACAAATAATTTAAAAGAGGTCTAATAAGAGTGATCTAAACCAATATGATATTTTATCATCTAGTAACAGATTCAAGATTTTTTTTTAAAGGGTTAATGTTTCAATTTCAAATTAGTTATAAAAATATTCAGATAGGTTCAAGTCAGGCAGGGGTGATCCAACCATTTTAGAAGTCTAAAGTAGGGGTGTGTTTTTTAACCGTACCCGAATAACAAACCCGAATCGAAGTGACCCGAGACCCAAATAACCCAACCCGAATTCACACGGGCCGATTAAACTCCCAACCTGAACCCGAGATAAAAGTATTCGGTTCGGCATTTGGGTTGAAATACCCAACCTGAAGAGGTAGGTCCCCGCAAAGCCCAGTTGGACCCGCAAGACACACCTTGATGGGGTACGTCTGCGCAAAGACCAACTGGTTCCGCAAGACCCACCATGCTCAGAAAGATGAAGACCTTACACGCAGTAAGCCAGCTGTTCCCGCAGGAAAGCCTCCCTTGGTACAGTACCCTGCCTGTTCCCGCAGCTATGGGTACAAGCTGAGAAGGAAGGCTACCCGCACTAACAGTAAAGCTACACGCATAAGGCACTAACTCTTAATACTTCAGCAATGTCACCTGAAGAAGCAAATGAGCAAGGCGGGAATATTCCCGCCCAAAAGAGCCAGTCCGTATGCTTCTGGAAGATCTTTTGTACTATACCTGCCAAGGTATGGACAAAATAGACAAGATCTGACCAAAGCAGCCCATGAACCAATCACAGGGTGACAGCTCACCGACAATAGTACGAGGAGGAGCATGCTCCAGTACAAAATGTCACTATCAGCCGCTGCCTACCCAACAACCCTCATCGTGGCACGTACATAGCCTGTAGTTGGTGGAAAAGGAATAGTACACAGCCGGCCATGTCACTATCAGCCGCTGCCTACCCACCAACCACCAGCATGGCACGTACGTAGCCCACGGTTGGTGGAAAAGGAATATTATACAGCTGGCTGTACCTGCTTGGAAACCTACCTTCGGCTATAAATACTCCAACACCTTGGAACGGTAAGGACAGATCATCTGATATTATCTTATCGTCTCTAGCTATTTCTCTTAATATACACTTATATTCAGAGCAATCTAGTCTGATTCTCACGCCGGAGGGTGGTCAGAAGGAGGAACCCCCCCTTCTCAGTGACGAGCTCACGGTGTCTGTTTTGCAGGTTAAGAAGAATAACCATCTTTGCCGGACCTAACCCTCGTGGGAAACATCTACTTAACCCTAAGATTATCCTTAATCTGCCGGGGTCACTTAGTGTTTCTTCATTGGCGCCATCCGTGCATAAAAGCTAGAACTAATTCTTTTTCAGTTTTTTCAAAACCTCTGGAAAGATGGTTAAGGTTACTCCGATGCCAAGGCTAACGAGTGACCAAGAAATTCTGGTAACCACAACCCCAGCTACTGGGGAGAACACCGGCGAGTACACAATTTTTACGAACACTACCCCGGTTACCCAAGCCGGGGCAAGTGCAGTAAACAATCCTTCACTGGGATTCACTGATACCCAGTTGGAGAGACAACAGACGAGGCTACCCCGCCAAACACTTGATCAAGTTAAAGCGTGGGCGGAAGCACGTCAGAAGGAATTCCAAGCTGAGTTGGATGAACGCTTACGTTCACTCCAACAGACTGACGAATTCGGAAGCACTCGACAACAGCTCAACATGAGCAATGAGTGCGAGTACTTGGACGATGATTGGGAGGAGTCCGACAGTGACGCAAACCCTCGTCATAGGGCGAAAGGGAAGCGCAAGGAAACGGACTTCCAACCGAGAAGGAATTTTGGAGAAACCTTCAAACCAAGGAACGCGGGGGGAAACCAACGTGACTTCTCCAAAACCTTTAGACCAACTGATGCAAATGCTGGAACGTCCAAGTTTGCAAGGGACATTGCGGAAGCAATCGCCCCGAAGAGTGCCAAACAGATGTCCAACATCGGCATTTATGATGGTATATCCGACCCAGACGATCACTTGAACAGATTCATAGCGGGGGCAACCGTCAGCAACTGGACGGAACCCACGTGGTGTTATATGTTCCAGATGACGCTGGTTGGAGCGGCCAGGGCGTGGTTTGATCGTTTACCGGTCCACCACATCTATGATTGGGCGGACTTCCAACACAAGTTCAGCCAGCACTTCAGTCAACAGAGGAAATATACTGAAGAGCAGTGGACGATCCTCAACTGCGTTAGAGAGGAGGATGAATCTTTACTAGACTTCATCACTCGCTTCAACTCGAAGAAGCTGAGTCTGGGCACCATAAGCGAAGATTTTGTTCGCGCCGTTTTCATCCAGGGCGCCGAATACCCAGAGCTTATCCGCACGTTGACGGGTAAAGACGGCATGCCATCCACATGGGATGCCATCATGACGGCGGCCAAGCGC
Source organism: Bidens hawaiensis (assembly GCF_021521415.1). NCBI lineage: Eukaryota > Viridiplantae > Streptophyta > Magnoliopsida > Asterales > Asteraceae > Bidens > Bidens hawaiensis. The sequence goes on from NW_027491327.1 coordinate 1,580,278, forward strand.
TTTGCCGAAACGGAGAAGCAACTGGGTAGGAATCTTCCCCAGAGTACAAACCTCTACACGCAGAGGACTAGAGAAAACAACGTCCGGACCGCCCGGCAAAACAAAAAGAGGAAGCTAGGTATTTGGCAGTCAAGGGTAAACTTTGACACCTCATCCAGCTCTCGCCCTCTACATAGATGACTTGGTCATCAAAAGCCCTGAGCCAGAAGCGATGTTGAAAGACATCGAAGAAACTTTCAACACGCTCAGAAAGATAAACATGAAGCTCAATCCGAGCAAGTGTTCCTTTGAGATGGAATAAGGGAAGTTCTTAGGAGTCATTGTTACTAAAGATGGCTTCAGAGCGAACCCTGAAAAGGTCGAAGCCATTATCAAAATGGATTCACCTACTACCATCAAGCAAGCTCAGACACTGAATGGACGACTAGTCGCACTTAACCGCTTTTTGGCAAACCATGCGGATAGGTCGTTCCCATTCGTGTCAACATTGAGAAACTGTTTAAAGAAAACGCACTTCCGCTGGACACCAGAAGCGGAAACAGCTTTTCAGGAAATTCGGTCACGCTTGATCGAACTCCCAACGCTCACAGCACCAGAAGCGGGGAAGGAATTAATCCTATACCTTTCCGCCACAGATAGAGCAACCGGGGCAGTCCTGCTAGTAGAGCGAAAAGGCATCCAGATGCCAATCTACTATGTTAGCCGTGTCCTAACAGACGTAGAAACCCGGTACTCTACCCTGGAAAAATTAGTCTTAGCACTTGTACAGGCTTCACGCAGGCTAAGACGATATTTCCAAGGTCACCCAATCACCATTCTCACCAACTTCAAACTTGCAAACGTTCTAGGCAAACCCGAATTGTCAGGACGCCTAGCCAAATGGGCAATAGAATTGGGAGAATACGCGATAAAGTACAAGCCAAGACCAGCCATAAAAGGCCAGGTCTTGGCCGACTTTATTGCAGGAGTCCCCGCTTCGCGGGAGAAAGAGTGCCAGGAGGAGGCTCAACCTTCTCCAGCACAGGACATCGATGATGTCTGGCGACTCTACACTGATGGAGCAGCCAACAACGAGGGTTCAGGCGCAGGGTTGAAACTAACTAACCCAGCAGGCCAAGAATACACTTACGCTATTCGACTGGATTTTCCAAGTACGAATAACGAAGCGGAGTATGAAGCATTCTTGGCCGGGCTGAGAATTGCGCGTAAGATGGGAGTGAAAAACTTGGAAGCCCACGTGGATTCCATGTTAGTAGCCAACCAAATAAACGGGACGTACACGGCCGTGAACGACACAATGGCCCTGTACCTCGCACAAGCAAAAACCCTTATGCGCGATTTTAACGATTGTAAAGTCATACACGTCAAGCGTAGCGAAAACAAATCTGCGGATGCGTTAAGCAAGCTTGCATCATTAGCCTTCACCCACTTGGGAAAGGACATCCGCATTGAACTCCTTGGAGCACCATCAGTCCTGCACAAGGAAATCTGTGTCATCCAAACCGGCACAGAAACGTGGATGACACCAATAATAAATTACCTTGCGGCGGGTATACTACCAGAGTCAAAAACACAGGCAAGAAAAATACGCTGTAAAGCACTGAACTATCAACTCATCGATGACATCCTTTACAGACGTAATTTTCTTGGCCCACTCCTAAGATGCGTGGACAACCAAGATGCTGGCTACCTCCTAAGGGAAGTGCACGAGGGCATCTGTGGAGTACACGTAGGTCCACGCGCTGTTGTAGCTAAGCTAAACAACGCGGGATACTTTTGGCCGGGGATGCATACGGATGCGCTGGCATACATCAGAAAGTGTAGGTCTTGCCAACTCTACGCACCCAACACGCATCGCCCGAAGAATGAACTTGTTCCAGTCACCTCTTCATGGCCATTTCAGAAGTGGGCCATCGATGTGACAGGCCCATTTCCCACAGCAGCAGGGAACGTTCAGTTTCTAGTGGTAGCCATCGACTACTTCACCAAGTGGATAGAAGCAAAACCCTTAGCCCAAACAACCGCAAAACATATCAAAAAATTTATTTGGGAATTTATTATTTGTCGTTTTGGACTTCCACAGAATTTGGTGAGCGATAACGGCACCAACTTTGCTGACAAGAAGCTACAAAAGTGGCTGGAAGAACTTCAAATCACCCACACCTTTACCTCAGTGGCGCACCCGCAGGGTAATGATGAGGTGGAAAGAGCAAATAAGAGCATCGTCGACGGCATAAAGAAAAGACTCTTGGAACACAGATCCGGCTGGGTGGACGAAGTTCCACAGGTCCTTTGGGCAAACAGAACGCTGAAAAAGGCAAGTACGGGAGAAACCCCGTTCAGCCTCACTTATGGCACTGAAGCCATGGTCCCGGTCGAAATTGATCTACCCTCACCAAGGGTCTTGACTCAGCCAGAAGACAATGATGCAGAAAGACGGTTAGACCTTATGCTAACCGAAGAACGCAGAGACTTAGCCGCAGCGCGTGAAGAGAATTACAAGAGACAAATGCAAAAATACTACAACACGCGGGTAAAACTCTGCAACTTCAATGTAGGAGACTACATATTGCGTAACAACGAGGCTTCGAACCAAGAGCGCCCAGGAAAGCTGGCCCCGGTCTGGGAAGGACCATACATTATCAAAGAAGTTTTGGGAAAGGGCGCATACCGGCTCGAAAGGCTCGATGGCACCCCCATCCCAAGAACATGGAATGGAGCTCAATTACGCAAATGTTACATGTAGATCAATTCCAAACTTGTAAAGAAAAGGCCTAGAGCCACTTCTAATGGAAATGATTCTCCTTTATCACATTGTGTTGATAGCCTTACCTTTATACTTATGAACTTTCCACACTGATATGCCGGTATTCACCGCATAAATAAGTGTGAAAATAAGTAAGTCGTTGCGTGTGAAAGGCGGCAAAACCCACATAAGCATAAAAACGGTAAAAATTTCTAAGGAAAAGATGAGGAAAACCTTCACGCAGGTCAGATATAGGTAAAGTTTAGCCATCCTACAAAGTGAAAGTGACGGTCTTACCCGCACAATCACGAAAGAGGAAGCAAAACTTTAACCTATTATCTGCCACGTTGAAAGGTTAACTTATCCAAAGTACTCAAGAAATTGCTAAGTTAAACTAAAATATGCGTGAAACAAAACATATAAGGTTTACAAGGCAAGGCATTAACAAATAATTTATATTCCATCAAAATTCAAATATTACAAGAATTGCTGGGCATATACCCGCATACAAAAATATAAATCTATTCTAACAGTGGGAAGGGATCTAAAGGATCAAGCTTCAGGACCACTCCCGCTTGAACCCGCACCATCAGTTGAGTGTGGCGGTTCAAGGAAAGCCTTGAGAATAGCTAGCCCATCATCAGCAGCAGCAATCTCGTTCACCTTCCCCACCACCGGATGCGGGAAGGCAGCATACTGATTCACTGCCTGGTCATAAGCAGCTTCAGTATCCACGTCATAAAGAGGGAAGTTGGAAGGCGGGATGCCTTGTTCAACAAACCCTAGACCAAGCAGGAACCCAGCCTTTTCCCCATCCTCATGAGAAGCGTTGAGGGCTGCGCTCATAGCATCGTCATAGGATGTGTTCGTGAGAACCCGATGCACAACCTATAAAATAAAAATATATTAAAAACTTTTCTAAGTATAAAGAAAAGCGTGAAGAAACTACGGAACTACGCATACCTGCGACAACGCTTCTCGTAGAAGCCACTCCTTGGTGACCAGAGCCTCCTGGAGGGCAGCTTGAGCTTCATCACGGGCGCGTTCGGCTTCGTTTTTAGTAAGGTTGGCAAGCAACACATCTTTAGCTGCAGCCTCTTCAACGCCCTTCAGCTTACGCTCAGTGTGGTCAAGCATGCCCCTCTGGTCCAAGATCTCTTGGAGCTTCTTGGCGTCTTCCATGGCCAAGGCATCATGAGCCTGCTGGAGCTTCTCTAATCTGGCCTTAAGTTCTTCAACTTCAGTGCGTAGAGGCTCACCAACAGCTTCAGCCTTGGTGGCCCTTTCGGTTGCGTTCCGTGCAGTCTCCTTTGCCAACCTAAGCTGTTCGATAACAGCTTGGGTAGCCTTGGAACGGGCCTCGAGCCGGGCCTGAACTTCAACCTCGAGGGCCTTGAAGGCCTTTTCCTTCTCCGCAGCAATGGCGGCAAGTCTCCTGTTCTCCTCCCGGATAGCCCGCGCCTGAGCCACTTCCTGGCTACGCGCCTTCTTTAACTTGTCGTTTTCACGACAAAGCAACTCGACGCGCGGCTGCATCCGGGCAAGGAGAATCCGAAGCTCATTCATCAGCCTACCCTCCTGGTAGCTAGACATGGCTTCCCCCAACGCACCACTTGGGGCGGCGTGGCGTGCCCATTCGACACAATCCTCAGCAGTCCGGAGGGTCGTTCCCCGGCGGATACTCCACCGAGGAGCGTACACCTCGTTGGAATCACAAACTGCAATAAAAAAACAGTTAAAAAAAAAAGATGATAAAAGGGATAAGGCCAAAATATCCCCACGCACCTGTAGGGTCGACAACAGGTTGATAGGCACCAAACCCATCACCAGAACCCAAAGGATATCCATCCAAAAGGTCAAGGAGATGGGAAGGAGTCAAAGATGGGCTAGAAGCCCCAACCCTGAACGTACCTGAGGGACCGGCCGTAGTCGCCGGCGTCGGAGGAGGCATTGTAGAGGCCCCTGCGGTAGAAACCAACGGAGGTGAACTCACTGGAGGTGAACTCACAACCGTGGCCGTCGCTGCGGAAGAACCCGCAGGAAAAACCACCGCCGGCTCAGTGAAGGATTCCGTGAAGATGGCACTGACAGCCGGCGGAGATGATGTTACAGCTGGAACAGTTGCCTCAACGGGATGAGTAACCGAACCAATGCTGCAAACAGGCGCAGCCGCCTGGGTCATCGCCTCGGGTAGGTTGACCAAACCTACCGTCATGGGTCCAGAGATGCTCCTTCCCGCTCCACTCTGGAATGCGGGGACGAACCCGATGGAGCCGGCTTCTTCATGCCGGTCACCGTCGTCGTACTGGGCTGCCCGGAGGTGACAGCTGTCTCAACCTCCGGAACAGTGGTCTCACCATCACCAGGGTTCCCCACTGCCTCCTCGCTCTCGGTCTCCGAGTCAGACCGGTTCCCCTGATCGGCAGTGGAGGAAACCTTCGACTTGCCCTTCGCGCCAGCAGCCTTCTTCCTTACGAAGAAAGGACCATCTGCGGATTCCTCATCAGAAGATGACAAAATTAGAGGAATTCCAGCAGAGGTTTGAGCATGGAGAGGGCGGGGGTTAAAGAAACCCTTACCTGGCCGCGTGGCGCTCAGAATCTCGTGGCCTGGCGGGTAGACCTCCACAAACCGATCCGCCGTTTGCTCCAGGATGGGCAACTCGTTCTCATCAAGAGCACGAGTACCTAGCCGAGCGGGACCACCGCTCTCACGCGGTTGCAGAAGCGACTGCAAGTTGTTTCCCTCTGAAAATAAAAAGAAAGAAATGGTTAGAGCAAAAACCCTAAATTAGCAAATAATATGAAGCATACCGTAAGGGATAGAGTTCAAACCGTATTCGAGGACGATGGGAATCTGTGGCGCCTTTGCCCCAGCACCTTTCCACACCCGGCTCATACTGAGCATCACCATCCCAGACTCCGCAAATCGGTAAACCGGAGTCTGGATCCGGGAGATCTTGGTAAACCATTCCGACTCCTGGTAGTTGGAGGCGTGAAGGTTGGGGAGTGCTCTCCCGTTCTTGAATGTCATCGCAATAGGGACGACACGGGCAGAGATATAGAAGAACTCCCGCTTCCAAGACCGAAGACTGCGCTCGGTAGCACAGATCTTCAAACCCTTGATCCGAGTGACCAAGGTGTACCAGCCTTGGATGCACCTCCAAGAGTAGAAGGTCATCAGGCGGTCGACGCGGGGCTCCACACCCAGAATGAGGCACACCCATTCAAAATGGCGGATCTTGGCGATCGCCATTGGGTGTACCTCCGTCAAGTGTACACCGTGTTTCTCCAAAACACGGTACACAAACTTCGTCAATGTGAACCTGAGATTCCCATAGATGAAGAATGCAGCATACACCCCTATCTTGCCCTTGGGGGCATCGTACACCGTCTGGTGAGGCTCAGGAAACTCAGGCTCGAAAGGCTCGAGCATGAACTTTTTGACGATGTACTGATAAAGGTCGACGGAAAGAGCACACTGGCACTCGCCAGCAGTACTCTTATCGTCCTTGTCAGAAGTGGACGTTGGGTTCTCGATATACACGTCGGACTCTTCGGCGGTGACTTCTGGATCGTGAAGGGAAGACATGTTGGGGATGGAAAGAAACGATTTCAGGAGAATGCTCGACAAAAGTTAGAGTATTCGCCGGAAATCGCTTAGAAGAAGAAGGAAGTGAAAGTGTGAGTTGAGATGCATCACCTCCTCCCTTTATATACTCATCGCAATGAATGCGATGAATTTAATGCGGAGAGAGGAAAGCGCAGGAGCAATGAGAAGATGACACGTGGAAAGCAAGCTGGCAACAGCTGTCAACAGGACGCGTGCCGTAAAATTCGCGCCCACGCGCCTGAAAAAGCGTCTGGAATGACCATATAATGTCACGTCGCCATAACTTCCTGCATGTCCTGAAACTGTCAGAAGAAACCGTCGGAAGACGCTAACGTCCCTTCAACAGTTTGGACTGTTCTTATCCTTTCACCAACTCTTCGAATTTCAAAAAAGATTTAAAAAGACTCAAAAATAAGAGGGAATATACCCCCTTACCTTGGGAAGTAAAAAACCATAAGACAAGTGCGGGCACAGTGTCAAGGCGAAACCCTTCACATACTTAGCACTTGCAGGGAATTGAAGCCAAGAAGGATCTTATGGGCCGTGCTTGCGGAAATGGAACTAACACCTCCGCATAGCGGGAACGTTGAGAACTAGCTTGTTTGAAACTTCAAGGCGGAATTAGTGGTTTAACATAACTGATCACTATGTCCAAAACTACCAAAACCTCGTGGAGAGCCTATACAAGTGAAACTTAACGTTCCCGACTTGTGGAGAGGTTAAACACCTACCCGCATCATAACCAAAGATCAGGCAGAAAAGTCGGGAATTTCTGCAAGTGACATTAGGAAAACCGCGGGAAGAATCCCCACGGAAAACCTTAAAAAACAAAAACCTCTTTCAAAACCCCTTGCTTAAAGTCCAAAAGTTCACCTCACTAATTCATGAGAAGAACAATGGACTGGGGGGACTTGAAGAGGTAGGTCCCCGCAAAGCCCAGTTGGACCCGCAAGACACACCTTGATGGGGTACGTCTGCGCAAAGACCAACTGGTTCCGCAAGACCCACCATGCTCAGAGAGATGAAGACCTTACACGCAGTAAGCCAGCTGTTCCTGCAGAAAAGCCTCCCTTGGTACAGTACCCTGCCTGTTCCCGCAGCTATGGGTACAAGCTGAGAAGGAAGGCTACCCGCACTAACAGTAAAGCTACACGCATAAGGCACTAACTCTTAATACTTCAGCAATGTCACCTGAAGAAGGAATGAGCAAGGCGGGAATATTCCCGCCCAAAAGAGCCAGTCCGTATGCTTTTGGAAGATCTTTTGTACTATACCTGCCAATGTATGGACAAAATAGACAAGATCTGACCAAAGCAGCCCATGAACCAATCACAGGGTGACAGCTCACCGACAATAGTACGAGGAGGAGCATGCTCCAGTACAAAATGTCACTATCAGCCGCTGCCTACCCAACAACCCTCATCGTGGCACGTACATAGCCTGTAGTTGGTGGAAAAGGAATAGTACACAGCCGGCCATGTCACTATCAGCCGCTGCGTACCCACCAACCACCAGCATGGCACGTACGTAGCCCACAGTTGGTGGAAAAGGAATATTATACAGCTTGCTGTACCTGCTTGGAAACCTACCTTCGGCTATAAATACTCCAACACATTGGAACGGTAAGGATAGATCATCTGATATTATCTTATCGTCTCTAGCTATTTCTCTTAATATACACTTATATTCAGAGCAATCTAGTCTGATTCTCACGCCGGAGGGTGGTCACAAGGAGGAACCCCCCCCCCCCCTTCTCAGTGACGAGCTCACGGTGTCTGTTTTGCAGGTTAAGAAGAATAACCATCTTTGCCGGACCTAACCCTCGTGGGAAACATCTACTTAACCCTAAGATTATCCTTAATCTTCCGGGGTCACTTAGTGTTTCTTCAAGGTCTAATAAGAGTGATCTAAACCAATATGATATTTTATCATCTAGTAACAGATTCAAGATTTTTTTTAAAGGGTTCACTATTTTTCAATGTTTCAATTTCAAATTAGTTATAAAAATATTCAGATAGGTTCAAGTCAGGCAGGGGTGATCCAACCATTTTAGGAGTGTAAAGTAGGGGTGTGTTTTTTAACCGTTCCCGAATAACAAACCCGAACCGAAGTGACCCGAGACCCAAATAACCCAACCCGAATTCACACGGGCTGATTAAACTCCCAACCTGAACCCGAGATAAAATATTCGGTTCGGCATTTGGGTTGAAATACCCAGATTCGGGTTGACCCGAATAACCCGAAGTATAATACATCAATGCATGTATCCCTAATTTTATAGGGTAGTTTAGCGGTGAAGTAGCACGGTGACCTTACATATTATTGTTCGGTTGTTCTCAAGACTCCAATTAATATTGGATCTATCACATCCCAATGTATTAATGACCATAAAGCATGCTGAGAATGTATCTTCAATTCAAAAACTTAAATAGTATGTATTTAAACCAATATTTATTGAGCATGTTTCTTCAATCTACACAAGTATTAATCCACAGGCTATAACGCTCATTCATCCCGTCTAATGCATTCTTGTATGATAAATTCCATGTTTTGCTAAATAATATATGCTATTGTTGAATATGGTTGTATATTATGGTTTTATAATGGCTTGGAATATGGTTTTTTAATTTATGATATTATTAAAGGTGGAATTTTTTTTTTAAATTTGTTAAACCCAAAACCCAACCCGAGTTTACCCGACCTGTATAACTCGAAACCCGAACAAACCAAACTTTTTTGGGTCGGTTCTTGGGTCAATTTATTTTGAGCTCAAACCCGAACAACCGAACCCAAACAACCCAAAACCCGAATAAATAACCCGAAGAACACCCCTAGTCTAAAGCAACCTAAAACCCAAGGCATTTGATAATATATATATGTTAACCTAACACGCGCAAAATTAGCTAATAGGATTTTATGTGGGGTGTAATTGTAGTTATTACGGTTCGTCTAAAAATGGTCTTTGGTTTATATCATTATGGGTTAAGACGGGTCTACCGTAATATTTTAAAGATTAACATAATATAACAAAATATTCATTTGAATGTGGTATGTAAGAATCAGTTAAAGCTCAACCGACAATGCAAAATTAAAACAGATCTATTAGTTGCATATATATATATATATATATATATATATATATATATATATATATATGTGTGTGTGTGTGAAAATTGATCAAATGGGTAAAAATTCAAACATTGAAAACTTATGCAACCAAAGAAATCTAACATACGTACAATTATACACAAGCTAGCGAGCAACAAAGATGCTAAATTTAATAATAATAAAAAATCAACCGCCGTCCATCCCCACCATCACCGTCCAACCACCACCACCGTCCACCCACCACCACCGTCCATCACCACCTCCCACTGTCCACCACCACCGTTCATCGCCTACCACAATCGTCTGCCACCAATCGTCCACCACCACCCACTTCCACAATTCGTACACCACCACCAATTATTTAGCAGCCTGCAGATGTTAAATGACTTCTATCTACTGTGATATGTATGACAGGTAACTAATTTTCAGCTTATGCAGACGATATCTAGTTTATAAAACAAACAATTATATTTTCAGATTGCAGACCTTCAGACCACATCTTCGGTTGCAGACATAAACTCATATTGCTGACAATTTTTTGTCTAAAAAACAAACAACACCTTAGTTGCAATTCATACACATTTGCCACTATGACCTCAAATTAAATAGTTAAAATCACAATAGCATGGGACCTTAATAAGCCTAACCTCAGCTAAACAAACAAAAACTTGACTCGAGGTTATGAAGGAGTTTAAACTTTAAACTTAAGCATACACTAGGTTTGCTAAGGCTCGTGACTGCAAGCCTATATAATCTTTTCATACAAGACTCACACTCAGACTCGATAACTAAATAAGCTTTATTTAAGACGATAATGCTCAGCTCCTTTCAAACTTTCTATTGGTCCGATCTATTAAATTCCACATTAAATTTTGTTTGTTTTCTCACATTTATACACACGTTCAATTTTGAAAGTCAGAACTCAGCTTGTCACCTTATTTCCATATTTGGCAAAACATTGAACTAGATTCCTCATATACAGCTGGTAAAGTTAAACCACATAATTGTTCTTCTTCTTCATCTTGATTGGTTCAAACTTCAAATCATAAACCCACCTGCTTCCAAGGATATCAAATCTCTTTCTTACCAGGTGCGTCTTCTCTCATCTTTATAATAATGGGAAGACTGAAGCACCCGGTCTCTTGAATTATTAATAAAGTTAATATTTATTTTGATATTTTTATTTTAGTTACTAGAATTATAATAGGTTTAGGAAATGTGTTGTCTTTTGAGAGAAAGTTTAGCATCAGTCTTGGAGAGCGAGTTTAGTAGATCTAGAAATAGGGGTCTGGCTATTGTTTTGTATGTCAAGTGGTCTATTTTCTTCGTATATTCCTTAAGTTCCTTTGATTATATGAAAAGAGTCTGAGAAAATGTGATATTCTATTTATTCTCCGAGAACATTTAATTGTATGAAAAGTCAAACGACTGAAATTGATAAAAAAGAACAAATGATTACACACTGATCGAAATAGAATTACATGGAACTTCAGACGACTCTCATCGGATTGATTACCGATGAATAAGAATACCAAGAATAAGATTTATTGTGACGAATGCTTATTTAATCTTAAATATCGTAGAGCCTGTATTTATACTTGAACTCTAACCAAGGGAGCGTCCTTCAATCAATGGCTCCTTTCCATATGTGATTAGGGCTTGAAGCAACCGACCGTTTGTAGACGGTGAGATACGATCAATAGAGATTATGTGTGAGCAAAGAACAAGCATGTAGATCCATATCCAAACAAGCCCAAGTACACAATAGGCCAATAGCTCAAATGAAGGCAACTAGAGTAATGTTATGAATTATGAAATTGAAATGATTAATTTTAACAGTCACCCCAATATTTCGTATGTTCATTTGTTTGATCTGATTGTTTGATCCGTATGAGCCAACACTCCTTGCAAACGTTTCCTGAACATGTTTTGGTCATGATCGGGTTAAGTCGAAACTGGCCGTATGTGAATTCCGAACCTATTTTGAAACTTGGGGATGAGGGTATGATATGGTTAATTTGGTTGTGTAAATTGTTAATAGTTTGTGTTTGTGTGACATTCGTTAAAATTCGTACTGCAGAAATGGGTTTGCTCAAGTATATCCAGATTAAGGGTCTAGGGGATGTTAATCTTGCTACGCGTTCTCTTGCTGAAAACAAAGACAATGTTCTGGACCGAACAATCGGTGTTAGCTATGAAGGTGGCTCAAGTCGTGTTCAACCCGACATTGAAAAATCGGTTTTGGGTCACGAAACCGAGCTGGATCCAATGGTGGTTTCTAACACGAAAGATGTTCCGGAGAAACAGACCCTTTGTGAAGGTGGAAAGAAACAGCAGCCGGAGGTATCGGCTTCTTCTTCAAAGAAAAGGAAGTTTGTAGTTTTGGTTTCGACTTCTAGTGAAGATAGCCGGTCTCATGAAAATAAAGATGACGTGGGTGTATGTGTATCTAGTCATGACAAGCAAGGAAAAAAGGTTGTTATATCAAAACCGGGTGACGAGAAGGAAGAGGATGACCCGAAGCCTGATGTCTATTGCTTAAACCAGGCAGGTTTTGTGAAAGACCTTGTAGGGTCGGTACCGGAGTTTCGCAAGTGGCATGAGAAAGAAACGAAGAAGGAAGTCCGTTTGCGTAATCAGATTTCTCGGTATCGCCTGCAAATGAAACTTGAGCATGCGAAGAATGTGAAGTTGGCGAAGAAGGTGAAGAAATTAAAGAAACTGAGGAGGATGATTTTGGATAAAGGAAAAGAGGTTGCTGAGGGTGAGGTAACAAATATTAATTTTATTGGTTATAAATTATTATAATCAATGTTGTAAAAATAGGTTTACAAGGCCGAGTACTCCCCGAGTACTCGCTACAAGGCATGGCGTCGAGGCAAGTTTCATTAACTTTGCCTAGTTACTAAGAATCGCTCAAAGTTGGTCAACCTCAGCCAGAATCACATATAGTCGGTTAACTTTGGCCAATTTTGACTTAAAATAATAAAACATAATTCGCATTTCTGTAATATTAAAGAAAAAATATCATTTTTTTTAATTAATGATTATCAAATTTTAGAATAATTTAGTATTTAAAAATGTATTTCTCTTATTTATATTGATATCCACTTAGTTTCTTATAAATATTAATAAACTTATCATATTTGACATACATATAATTTCCAAAAATTAATTTGCTTTATATTTACCATTTCAGAGTACTCTCCGAGTAATCCGAGTACACCCAACTCCCCAGTCGGCCGCCTAGGGTCCGCCTAGCGACTTTTGCAACCTTGATTTTAATGAATATTAATTTTGAATTAACAAATATACTGTAATGCAGGAGAAGTTGAAGCAGGCTTATGAGGAGCTTGAGCTACAACGGGAGGTGGTTGAGAAGCTGAATGCGGAGCTTGAGCTAAAGAATGAAACGGTGGATAAGCTGAACGCGAAGATTGAGCTTGAGAAAGCTGGCAGGACGCAAGAGCGTGTCGTTAGAGAATTTATTGCAGCGGGTTTTGTCTGAGCGACGGTGGTTGATCCAGGAAGGTTTCGAGTATGTGATAAACAGATTGCACAAAAGTGGGGAATATAATCGACTGTTGGCGGCTGTGCAAAAAAAATTATGGGAATCAGGGGCTCACTATGGCGTTGAACAAGGTTACGAATGCTGCAAAGCTGGTGTGGCGTTGGAGGATGTCTTGCTGTATAAGTCTAAGACGCATGAAGAGTTTCTCAAGGCCGTTGTTGAGCTGGAACACACGCGCTTCCCCTATGTTGTAGCCTTGTCGCAATGTGCAGACTGTACGCTTGATGAGTTAATAGCGTTGAAGCCTGTAGAGATGGAGGAAGAAGATGAAGCTGCGGTTGGTGGTAATCAGATAATGTAGTTGTGCAGTTTGCATCTGTTTGTTTTTGAATTTGGTTCAAGTGGATCAATTAATGCATGTAATGTAATATCATCGGCTTGGTCGAATGCAAAACGTTTGACCTTATAAAAGTCAAACTGAACTCTTTGCCATATAAACTAATTCTTTTTAGCAGTAGTTATAAATTTATAATGAAATCAAGAAAACTTAGAAATAGCTAAATGCTTAAAAAAAATTCTTTATTTATAAATGCATCTTAAGATGAAGCATCACATTCCATAATTCATATCTTATCATGTATACAAACACACACACCAACATAATGCACCATCATTAAGAGCAAGAGAACCTAAACGTATACACGTATGTATGAATATATCATACACACAGTGCCAAAAACATGTCTTGAAATGATAACAACTCATAAGATTGCACAGGTTCGACACAATCCAACGCCCGCCTTCGTATGCTCATTCTCCAAAATGTTTTCAAGTTCGGTTATTATGTCTTCAAACTTTGGCCTCACATCAGGATTCCGGTGCCAACATCTTTTTAGGAGCCTGTAAAATTGATATTATTAAGATGCTAACAAACTTTTAGCTAATTGTTATAACTATCCCTAATCGACCCGTTTTCATATAAATGGATTTAAATTTTACGAAGTAAATTTGAAGTAGCTTACATCCTCACAGGTTCAGGGTATAGATATGAAGATAATGGTGGCCTCGAGTCCTCATATGCTCGTTGGTCAGCCACATGTTCGGGTGGTTCTTCTCTATTAGATGGCCCGCCTTGAAACATCTAATGCCACATATAGACACAGCATTTTAATATGCAAACCATAAATAAATAATAAGCAGTTTCAATGAAATCACAAAGATCAAGTCTTTGCAAACTTTTGACTATAAAAGTCAAAAGGTAAAAGTCAAACTATGCAATAAGAAGTGAGTGTGATTTACTTCGTGAACAATCAAAGCGAACGAGAAAACATCAACACTCTTGCCATATGATTCCCTACGATATACTTCAGGAGCCATGTATCGATCTGAAAGAAGCACAAAAGGAAAAGGATTAAATAATCCAAAAAAATGTTAAAAAAGATAAAAAAAAATAAAAAGACTTCATTTTTATGATAAAATATCAGATTTTATTACATGATCCAGTTCCTCCAGTCATTTTGTAGCCATAAACATCTTTCTCCTGTGCAATTTTGCTTAAACCAAAGTCTGTAACTTTTAAACGTCCGGCTTCATCTTGCAATACATTTATGAAAGATTTTTATTTTTGTGTGGAAGTTAAACGATTGTTATTTTAGTTCATACTCGAAAACAAAGATTGTCTGGTGTGTACCTCGGTGTCAAATCCCTGTGAATTATGGCATGCGGTTTATGGTGATGAAGAGAATTCATACCCCTGTATCATACAAAATCGATTTTCATGTGTGAAAATTCAAAAATTTAAGCCGACTCTTCAACTTTTCAAGAAAATGTAGATGCTAAAAATGAAATTTATAAAAGCTAAAAATTTTAAAACTTTTTGGTGTTAAGTTTGAAAAGAAATTCCACATCAAATTTGGATTAGAAAAAATAATCTGTTTGACCTCATAAAAGTCAAACTTTACTCTTGCGGATGATTTTGGATGAATATAAAACCCCAATGAATGTTCAAATCTTGATTTTGCATTCGGTACAACTATTTTTTTCATAGTGTACAATCTTAAATGAGGTTAACAAATAATAGAAGTGAGAAATGACATACCTTGCAATATCCAAAGCATAAGAAACAGCAGTCAATGGATCAAGTCTTCCTTTCTTTTTTAGAATATCATACAAACTTCCCTAAAAGAATCCCACATTTTTAAGTAAACGCTAAATCAATGAACCCAAAAATAAAAAATACCCACATTTTTTAGATATTCCGTTAAGAAAATAAGCCGGTCCGAGTCTTTCAAAACACCAAGAAATTGCACTATGTTCGGGTGACGCAACTTTTGCCATAACGCAAGTTCCTTCAAAAACGCTTTTCTGTAAACATATTATAAAACAGAAAGTGAGATGAACAAATGAATACCAATGAGTTCATTGACTTTATGAGAGTCAAACAGACTACTAGGTTTGACTTTAATTGGTCAAAGCTAACCTCACTTTCTCATTTGATGCAATCGAAGACCGGATTGTCTTTGCAGCGACTTCTGTACCGCGCCACTTTACTTTATAAACTTCACCATATGCACCCTGCTGACATTAGCAAGTTTCTAACATAAAACTAATTTCAAAATATAATATTTTAACGATTTAGATGAAGTATTTACTTCGCCAATAAGAACTGCTTCTTTCAATTGAACTTCAGTGTAATGAATCCAGTAACATGGAGTCTGAGAATCAGCTACAATCTGTAGAAAGATATGGTTTGACTTTTGAGGTCAAACAGATACTCTTGAACTACAAATATTAAGATTACTTTTGATGTTGTGATAATATTATTAAACTTATATCATTATGTTTCATTAACATTTACTATTTAGATTATCAGTTCCATATACTTAAAACACTTATCCATTAGTCACATTTCATAAAAATCAAATCATTCAAAAGGCTAAAATGGTAATTTACAGTGTTTCAAACTATCCATTCATAACATTTATCAAACAAAAGTCATGGTCCATTTTGCATCTGGTAAACAATAGGTTTGACTACAAGGCAGACATTTTCATTGACTCGTTTTCAATAAAGGGAAAATAAGGTACCGGATCAATTCCTCCATGCGCCTTAAGGATTTCGCAAATATCCAAATGGCCTGCGCCAAGTGCATCCGAAAGTGGCTGCAAATATTAATCAAAACCAACCTCAGCAACAACAATAATAATAATGCGCATCAAAACACCACCTAAATTTACAATTTCATGATCTTGTTAAAAGAATAACACTTACGGTCCGACCACATCGGTCAGTAGAGTTAACATCCGCCCCTTTCTCAAGAAGTAAAAGAACAATTTCGGTACAACCTTCACAAGCAACTAAATGAAGTGCGGTTCTTTTATCATAATCTCCTACATTAGGTTCCACACCCTTATCAAGCTCTTGCATAACTCCCCATTTGTTGCCCTTACCCGAGCAGTAAAGAAGACGGTAGGGCCCGTCTGAGTCGGTTTTTTGCACTTGACTTTGCTGCAAACATAAGATAGAATTAGTAATCATGCAAAAAGAGGACAAATGTTGTAAAAAACTGAAAAAGATTGCTATATATTATACCTAGAAATTAGTATCACTGAATGCACTAAATTTGATACGACTTGGAAACTAGAGATGTGGTTTGACTTTTTTTTGTCAAACAAGTTACCACTGGGACTCATAAGTAAAGGCTTAAACAAGGTTATTAGTGTGAATTGCGCATAAAATGTTATAAAAAAGATTTAATCTTTAAAAACTAACACTGGTACTATGCTGGTTTGGATATGGAGACTTGCTTGTCTGAATTATGAACATGTTATTTCAAAAGAAAAGAAGTGGATGTATTAAAATGCATAAACAACAAGAACTCGGGTCATATTTTGATTATTTTCCCCAACTGCACCAAACATATAAAGGATTGTAAGCCTGCACAATCTTATATTGACTTAAAGAGACAGCTTCTAAACTTAAGGGAAGATTGAAAAGTTGACTTTTTGGTCAAATGAAAGACAGGTTAGAATTTAGAATCACTAAAAAATGTAGAATGAACTCATTGTTGGGTTCATCTACGATTGCAAGAAGTGAAAGGGGGCGACGACGGGTTGGGGCAGCCAGCCCTAGCTCGTTTGTTATCCTGCTTATATTATTAATTAACATTGTAATCTCGTGTAGTTGTAATTGATTATCACTTAAATAAATTATACCAAGTTACCACCTGTAGACCAAACCACGTTAAATCCCCGACATTTGTGTCGTATTATTGCTTTTGTATAGCGTTCGTGTGGTTTAATCCTAAGTTCCTAACAGTCATGGGCCAAAAAAAAAATAAAAATTCCTACAACAAGAATCCTAGTTTGACCACAAGATTCAAACGTTATCTTATTAATTCAAATAAGTAAAATGAATCAACTACAAAAACATGATCGTATATATAATATATACCATATTCACAAGCATGCTTCTTAAAACTTCAAACGCTACATGCATACCAATAAACATAAGTTCAGACAAAATATATATAAACATGAAAACAATAATGTTATGATCTGAATTTAGGATTAAAACTGACCATGGAAGGTGATGTTGAGGAATCCATGATTCCAAGATTCTTTTGTTGAAGATGAAAGTAAACAGCTTGAAGATGAGCATTGAAGATTTATAAATAATAATATGGGCCGATGGTTTTAAGGAAGATGCAAATAAAAAGACAGAAAAACTGAGTCACCAAGAAATGTAAAATGGTTTGATTGTTTAAGAGAAAAAGAAAAAACATTGAGTAAGTCGCCATGTTTGATTGGTGGGAATTAGCAAATGAAAGGAGTAGCGGTAAATTTGGTGGAGAAAGAACAGTTAATTTATTATTATTATTATTATTATTATTATTTTTTATCTTTTTGGGTTTGTGTAGCTTAGAAGTAGAAAGTAAACGAGCATGTAAATCGTTGTTCAGAAAAATAATAATAATAAAGGGATCTTGGTTTTCTATTATCATTTGAAAGATTGCACGTGAATGAGGTATCGTGCATAGAGATGGATCAAACGGTCTCATGAACATTGAACGGTTAAAAATTAAAAATAAAATATAATAAATCCATATTCAATTTCTCTTATTAATACCCCTTCAACAAAATCATAAACAGAATCACGCAAATGTTATCATATTGCTAAGTTTAAACAACCCTTTTTCCGTATTTACATATTTTAGGGTTAGCATGTATACACCTATTCAAACGAACTATGTTTATTCATATCTCAAATTTCAAATACACACCCTCATGTTCTCTTGTGATTCATTACTTGTTGGTTGTTTATGCCTTAAATAATTATGTTTTATGAGTTTAATTGCTAATTGGTCTTATTATCCTCACTAGCTTCATTTAGTATGATCATCCTATTAGTTTGGTTTATCCAAATAAAACGGATCCTAATTTACATTATTTCATATTTATTTATACTTATGATTAATCTACGATGCACGTGGGTTGTATGATTTTTGCCTTATAAAATATATATAAAACTTGTGTAATTTTCACCAACTTTCAGTTGACTATTTTATTTTTATATATGCTACATTTATTTTGTGTGAAGATTTGCCATGTTATGAAGACATCTAGTAGACCCTCGGATTTCAAAAGGATGGAGTATTGAATTGTTTTGATTAATTTGTTTTTGTGTAGTATCTTGGAATATATAATAAACTTAATAAATAATTAGTGTCATGACCTTATGAGCTATCAATGTATCAGCGTGACATTTTCTGTTTCGGTTGAGATGTTACAGAAAGGACCAGTAGCTTAGAAGGAGCTCACTTAAGTTGTTTTGTAGTGGTTAAGGTCAAAACAAGTGATACAAAAAGAGTTAATTTGGTTCGGGCTGGGTTGGGACCAGTTATGCATTGAATGCAATCCTTGTGTCACGCGTTTATCGACACCGGTTACGCGTTCGATATCGCGTTACACACATATTATTGTTAGGTTACGCACGTCTTGTTGTTAGGTTAGGCGCGTACTGGCTCTCTCTCGATATCTCTCTCAATTCTAAAATAGTTGTGCGTCAAATGTCGTGTTTGAGCTCATACCCTACAGCATCGCGCGGGCACCCATATAGTGTATATAAATACAAAAAAATATACCTTGAACAAAGTCTTCAGACAAGTCAATCCATGCATATAAGAGAATGGTTGCAGGCTTTGAGGGGGTGGCATTGCTGATCGATAACCCCTTGTTAGTTAGGGAAAGAAGGGGTTACTTGAATCGTCAATACGCGTGCATCGGATACCATGGGTTCGGGTCCGTGTCGTATTCGTATTCAGGTTTGAGTTTGGGTTCATGCTTGAAATTTTGGGATTTGATTTTTTTGTTGGAGAAGTGTATATAGAATTTTGGGGATTTGATCTGTTTGTTGGAAAAAAGAGTGTTTGTTTTATATATAAACAAATATTTTTTTTAAAAAAAGAAAGGATCATGTAACCATTGGAGAACAACCCTAGCTCACCACTTTTCACCTTGCCGCACCATTAAATATTTATCGGATGCCCTCTTGTCGCCCCTCCATAATTGCGACACGATATTTGATGGTAAAACCCGCCAGCTCGGCCATGTAACGAATAGGCTAATTATCAACATATTAATTTAGAGCATTCACATCCTTACCATATTCAGAGTGATGTTTTTATAATATAAAGAATAGTTTAGAGTGTTGTGAGTGGAGAAAAAAGACATGTAGTGATTTTTCTATAAATTTGAAAAATTACTGTTCACCCATATAATTTTTTAATATTATTGAAAAGTGGTTGTGAGTAAATGACAGAGAAAATGTAATAATAAAAGTATGAAAAATATTATTTAATTGAAAAGAAAATAAAAAATATAGTGTGTTTTAGTGTAATTTTGGATTCGAAGATAGAAGATGGGATGAGAATGCTCGTACAGATTATGTGGAAATTGCAAACAAATCCTTTTTTTATGTATCATCATGATTGCTATACGCATGTAGAGTATAATGTTCATCATGTCATGATAGGGCCTAAGAGCATTCTTAATCCGTTCCTTATAAACATGTGAGGCGATTTGCAAATTATTTGGTTATGAGTGATTGTGAGTAGAGGAGAGAGAAAATGTTATATGAGAAAGTTATATTTGGGGTTTCATTATAGATATCATATAAATTTTTAATATTTTATGAAAGTGGTTGTGAGTGGAGAAGAGAGAAATATAATGATAAAGATATAAAAAGTATTATTTAATTGAACAGAAAAGAGAAAATGCAATAATTTTTAGTGTAATTATATGTTATATAAGGATATATGGTAGGGATGGGCTGGGAATGCTCTAAGAGCATTCTCATTCCTTTCATCAAAACACTCCTTAACTTTAAAATTTAAAAAAATATTGTAAAAATAGACTCCATCCAATCCCCTATTTCTATACCCTGACACTATATATTAAAGACCTGGTACAGTAACTTTTTATATTTGAAAAGCCACTGTAGCGCCCCTATCTTAACAACATCGCCATTCACCCGCCCAATTCACCATCTCCCGCCCATCTCATCTCACCTCATCTCTTCTCCCGCTCATCTTCCTGCCTCTTTTATAAAACTCTCAAGTAGGGTTTATCGGCCTTCTCCATTACCTCTAAAGCAAATCAAAGGCAAAATCAAAATCAAAATCAAAATCAAAGACAAAAGTTGCAACAGGTACTTCTCGTATATATCTCTCAGTTTCAGTATGTTTATTGTATGATTTGGAGGTGTTCTTACAAATATGTTGGCAGGATAAATAGAAGTTAATTAGGGTTTGTAGATGTTCTATTGCCATGTTTCTGGAACCTAATTTAGGGCTTAGAGTTTAGTAGTTTTATAAATTATATTGCAGAATTAAGATAAAAGGGAGATGCAAAGCCTTTAACTCAGAGGGTTAAAACACATAAATAATATTGGCTAACTAAACATGAAAAATTAACACATTTTAACTTAACTTTTGTGTTGTAGTTGCGTCTTGTTCAACACTTTACATGGCATGTTTATTTGAAAGGCTTTGATGCTGGGTTTTAAAATTCTTTGATAGGGTATTGTAATTTATTGTTAATTTGAGTCATGTTGGTATCATATATGTTGATGGTATTATTTTGGTTTTAATTAAGTGTTGTTAAAATGCTGCTTTAGTCGAAGCCGTCTCTAGCCTTATATGTTTCTGCAATGTATGTGTGTTGCTTTAAATTATGTAATCTGCTTAGACCTGCAAGGCTTCATAATTCGACTCTGTTTTGCCTGATTTGGTTTATGCTTGGTCATAATCCGACTTTGTTTTGCTCATGTTTGTGTATGTTGTGGATAATACTATTATAGACGTAATTATAAACTGGGTTTCGGTTCAGTCTTTAACCGAAACTGAATTTTGTTAAAGATCGAACCAAGCTCGTTCTAAGACTGAACCGAAATCTGAATTCATTATGTGATTTATAGTTTGGTTGCGGTTCATAATATGTGAATCTGGTTGAAAGCTAATAACAAATGTGATTTTTCTAGTTTCTTCTTTACTAATATCCAATAACAGTTTTAATACAGTGCCACTTTTTGGTTCAATCTTAAACCAAAAACGAATCCGTTCAGTTGCATCTAATGAGTAAACATTCTTACCTTTTGTTCTCCGCTTTCTAAGCGGGCCGGGCAACATAAAGATTTCGTGTTTGATGAAGACGCGAAATGGATATTACAAGGATGGAAAGGTATGATATTGTATGCGAGTTCGTGTTGCGTACTTGCTTAGAAGCTGAAATGATTATGCTTTGTTATTGTGTTTACATTGTTATTTTAATATGTTAGTTTCTTTAAAATTGAGATCAGATGTATAAATTATGTAGTTGCTGGTTTTTTTAATGATGTAGTTAAAGTTGTTCATGTGGTTTTTTTGGTTGTTGGTTGCCCTCTCCTGCACCAGTTTTTAAATTACTTTGGATGGGATCAGACGAACACATAACATGTTTAATGACTATGACCTGTGTTATTTGGCAAGAACACAAAAGAGATTGCAGGTCATTACTCATGAACATGTGACATTCTAACCAAATATGCCACCTTTAAATGTATTTATTATAAGTAGCACTAATCTGTTTGTTGCATTTTAACATTTTTTGATTTGTTGTTTGTTTTGCAGGTTACATAAGCAGAGTTTGACTTTGACTTAGAAGCTAGATTTAAGAAGCAAATTGCACAGAGTGAAGCAAGTGTTCGAGGCTGCATTGGTTGAAAAAGGAGCATGTAGAAAACGGGTACATGAATAAGGTAAAGGAGTCGATAAAATTAAAGCAGTGTCGGAAAATGATTGACTTGCTTTGTTGTATGTAATATTGTTATCCATTCTAATCGATGTTAGAGAGCCAAGCATGCACGTGCGCTGCAACGTGCGGGTATAGAACCTTGTTTATGGCTAATTTGAGTCCTTATAGGTGCACATTTATAATTATGTTATCTTGTGTTATGCAAATGGATATTTCAATATGGGTTGTTTATTGTTAATATAATAAGACAAAATAGTTAGTAGTTGTGATTGTATGTGAAAGAAAGAAAAAGAATTAATAAAAAAATTATATAGAGATAAATATAGAGTATAGGATGTGGGAGGTTTTTAGAAGATAATCAAATATTAGAGAAAAGTGTGTTTTTTTGTTAAATTATAGAGATGGAGATGATGGATGGAATGAGAATGCTCAAAGATATCACTTTTCATCATTATACAGATTAATAGTATATGAATATAAATCTTAGTTACATGAAATATATGAAAGGAAAATTTAGTAAAACTTTACAAAGTTATTTAATTAGAGATAAATAATCCCATCTTTTATGTATTGGCCGATAATAATCTCACCTTTAAAATCACTACCAACGGTCCAACCTTTTAACTACTTTGTCTCAACGGTCCTTATTTAAAAAAACACTTAACGCCGTTACATTTTTTTCCGAGTTTCAAACTGATATTTTAGGGCTTTTGATCGGAAGAAGGATACGAGTTAACTGATGTAAAACTTATCGGAATGGTGATCCAAACGATGAAACGTTGTTTCAATTTGAGTGTTTGAATTTCCAATTAACAAAAATCAATCCATTTAATGCATCGTTTCGAGATAAGTTTTACATTCGTTGACCCGGATCATTCTTCTGATCAAAAGCCCTAAAACATCGGTTTGAAACTCGGAAAAAAATGTAACGACGTTAAATGTTTTTTAACGGAGGACCATTGAGACAAAAATAATTGAAAGGTTGGACCGTTGGTAGTGATTTTTAAAGGTGGGATTATTATCGGTCAATACACAAAAGGTGAGATTATTTTATTTCCAATTTGCCTTTAATTTGCCATAAGTCATTATTTACATTAAGAACATTTTCAACTCATCATCTAAATTATATGAGTGGAAATTTGTAAGTTATGGGGTGGGTTGTGAGAATAAGAGCATTAGCATCCCTTTCACTATCTCTAAATCTAAAATTACATTAAGTTATTTAATAATCCCAACTTAATGCAGTTGGCTGATAATAATCCCAACTTAGAAAGTAGTTGTCACCGATCCCAACTTGCACACCATTTGTTTTCATTGGACCTCCGTTAAAAAAATATAACGACGTTAAGTTTTTTCTAATATTCAAACTGATATTTTAGGGCTTTTGATTGGAATAAAGATACGAGTCGATTGATGTAAAAGTTACCTCAAAACGGTGCTTCAAGTAGCTTGATTTTTGTTAATTAAAAGTGTAAACACCGGTATTGAAGCATCCTTTAGTCATTTGGACCACTGTTATTTTTGGTGCTTTTTTACTAATCCAGCACACTTCAACCCGACTCCATTTTTACCGATATATGTTTTAACCCAAACCAAATTATTTTTTAAAACATCTTGAGCTTATTTTATCCAAACCAATATTATTTGCTTTGTTATAACCGGTAAGTATCTTCATGGTGTATGTTATGGGACTATGCCACACACTTTATTTGGGTTTTCTACTATCCTAGCAAGTACTTTTCCATGAAAAAGATACTATATATATGTTTAAAGATTGGGATTGTATCCTATTAAAGTATCAATAGCCGAAAGAAGACTTTTAACCTCCATCTTCGTCAATCACATACTCCAGTTGGACATTTTGACTCGAAAGTTACCAAGCCCATTGATTACACACAAATTAATCTGTGAAAGTACCAAATGCAAAAGTACATATAAAACGGATTCACACTGCGTTAATTTCCTTTCTCGTCGAGTTCATTTCTCATTCCCACCAGCTCCAATACTTTCAACTCATCCAGGGTACACTTCGTGCATTGCGACAAAGCTACCACATACGGGTATTGCACGTTTTCCCACTCACGCACGGCCTTTTTGAGCTCCTCCTTAGCCTTCGGGCTATATAGCTCATTAGCCTCCAAAGTCACCTTGACTTTGCAATTTGCATAACCTTGTTAAAGACCCTTATGGGCCCCCCGCCGCATACAAGTTTGATTCCGCATACAATTTAGCATCTTTAGTGCTCACTTGCTAGTGTATGATTGTATATATGTTAGATTTCTTTGGTTGCATAAGTTATTAATTAGTTTTCAATGTTTGAATTTTGACCCATTAATTTGATCAATGTTCACATATATATGCAACTAATAGATCTTTTTTTAATTTTGACTTGTTTTGAACTTTCTTGCATTGTTGGTTTTGAGCTTTAACTGATTGTTGCATACCACATTCAAATGAATATTTTGTAACTATTATGTTAATCTTTAAAATTTTGTGGTAGACCTGTCTTAACCCATCATGATCTAAATCAAAGACTATTTTTAGACGGACCTGTAATAACTAAAATTACATTCCACATAAAATCCTATTAGCTAATTCTGCATGTGTTAGGATAAAATATGTATTTTGTCAAATGCCTTAGAGTTTAGGTTGCTTTAGGCCCCTAAAATCAATGTTTTAAAAACCGGTTTTCTAGTCGTACCGGATTGGGCTAAAAAATGGTACAACCGGTTGAACCGGGTTATACCGGGAAGTTCAACCGGTTGAATAGTTTACCTTATAATTTTCTATAAATACAACTTTAACTCCGAAAATAACCCAAAAGTAAATGTTTCATAACAAAAAATAATCAAAAAGTTAATCTATATTGAAAAAACAATATAAAAGCACTCAATTTTAAAAAAACAGTCCTAAAATTTACACGTTTGAATATAAATTGTTGAGTTAAAAGTAATTTTGATAAAATACGAGTCGCAACTATCAAAAATTTTTTGGACATAAAACCGGTTTGCCGGTAAAAACCGGTATTTTAGAAAAAACCGCCGGTACAATGTTCTAGCAAACCGGCCAAAAATACCGGGCTCAAAATACCTACCTTCTATACGAAATCCGGTTTAACCGGTTCAACCGGCCGGTTTGAACCAGTTTTTAAAACACTGCCTAAAATGGTTGGGCCACCCTTACCCGACTTGAATCTACCTGAATAATTTTTTTTGACCAATTTAAAATTGAAGCATCTAAAAATAATAAACTCTTTAAAAAAAATTCCTGAATATGTCACTATGGAATGTCGGATTGGTTTAGATCATACAACCAGTATCAGATTATACGACTCGTGAGCTATGCACCTTTATTAGACATCTTTTAAATTATTTTTAAACAATATATTTTTATTTTCTTTTCAAATATGGATATATTTTTTAGTTTGAATGTAGAAGAAACAAACAAAATGTTATTCGAGTACTGTATAGGGTTATAGGCCAATCTATTATGCCCACTTGATTACATTTGGAACGTCTTTTTCTATTTTCTATGTAATTTATGGAAAATAGATGAAAAAAATATACTTGCATCTCGTGTCAAAAGAATACTTACTCGAGTATTATGAATAATTTTAAACACTATTAAAAAAAAGTCAAACTCACATTTTATAGTCTACCCTACATTTAAGCAGTCAGAGTGCGACACGTCAGAGTCATGTGTATAAAGTATACACACGTTTAAACTCTTAACGTCTTACGCTTCATATGAATTTGAGTCAAGTATTATATACTTATCAAACACTGTTAAAAAAAATAATCAAACTCATGAGTATTCTTACTCGAGTATTGTGGGTAGTTTCAAGACAATTTAGACAAACATAGATGATAAAAATCCTTTGTAACATATATGATTGATTTTCACAACAAACCAAGATCTAAAACCCATCGCATGGCAGGGGAAAAACATATCAAAACAGATATCTAAACCACATGAACCGAGATCAGAAACCCATTGCCGAAAAACCACTTAAACCGCCCGTAAAAAACGAGGCATAAAACAAGAAAATCAACCTACTAGCGATCTGAATTACACAATCACCATCTCTCCCTCTCTGTTTTCAACTTTCTGCCTATTGTCAGACGGTCTTTTGAACCGGAAAACGATGAAGATGGAGATGGTGGTGATGCACGTTGATGATGGCTGGCCGAAAGCACAATGGTGAAATGTAGGCCGGCCAGAGATATGGTAGCTTTGTAATAAGTTTTTTGATACATTTGGGTCTCTTGCCTCCAAAGCTATTATGTTTCAGAAAAGAGCTATAACTTTGTTTTCAGTAGGTTTCGGTTTTGCCATTTAAAAGAGGGTGGCGGCGCAACGTGTTGCACATTTACCCACCTATCTATCGTAATCGGATCCTTTTGTTCAGTTATTATATCTTAGTTTCATGAGATATAAAAAATACCGTTAATCATAAAAAGTATTGTTCAATTCATTTTTGATAGGAAAATTGGTTTTAAATAATCCCAACTATCATCTATTGGTAAATAACAGGCCCTACTTTGCACTTGGCTGGTGGCGGGCCCAACTAAAGGGGTATTTGTTTTTAACGGGCCGCGACTAACGGATGTTAACCCCGTTAGTGATTTGCTGACGTGGACCTTCTTCTCCAGCCGGAAACCTGCAACTCGCCTCCATTCTCCCTAATATCGTCACACCGTCTCTCTCTCTCTATCTTTCCCCTCATACGAAACCTAACCGACGTGTCGCCGTTGTTGTCTCCGGCGAAGTCCACCCTCGTCAATCGTTCGTCATTTGAGGTAATTGACACTTCATTCGACTCGTTTTGACCCCTTTAACAAAAGCCCTATGCTTATTTTGTAAATCGTGAGACATTGACTTCGAATTTTTGAAAATAAGATCGGGTTTGGTATCTAGGGATTGTCCATGGAAGAAGATGTAATGTACTTCATTTTCAAATTCCGATGAGTTTTGAAGAGGAAGGGAGACGGTGTGACGATATTAGGGAGAATGGAGGCGAGTTGCAGGTTTCCAGCAGGTTTCCGACCGGAGAAGAAGGTCCACGTCAGCAAATCACTAACAGGGTTAACATCCGTTAGTCGCGGCCCGTTAAAAACAAATACCCCTTTAGTTGGGACCGCCACCAGCCAAGTGCAAAGTTGGGCCTGTTACTTACCAACATGTGATAGTTGGGATTATTTAAAACCAATTTTCCTTTTTGATAAGTAAAAAATATAAAAACCTAGTTTGATAAATATTTTTTTCCCATCACCCATTTTGAGAAAAAAACTACCATAAGGATTCCCAAACATCATTTAACATTTCAAAGAGTTAAAAGTCACAAGGAGGTCAAAATAATAAATCCCAAACACCCCATAGTCTCACATAATTTCTTAACTTCAAATTTTATACTCTTGTTATTATTCTTAGAAAACTATGTATTTTTATTTAAACCATGCTTTCTCTATATATATAATTTTAGAAAGTAGAAACGAAAGAATATATAACTGAAGAAACACTAACCGGACCCCGGGCAGATTACGAGTAACCTGGGGGTTAGATAGATGTTTCCCACGAGGGGTTAGACCCAGAAAAGATGGTTCTTCTGATAACCTGCAAAACAGACACCGTGAGCTTGTCACTGAGAAGGGGGGGGGGGGTTCCTCCTTGTGACCACCCTCCGGCGTGAGAATCAGACTAGATTGCTCTTTAAATATAAATGTATATTAAGAGATTGCTAGAGCAGATATCAGGTATAATATGATGATAATGTGATAAGATATGATAAGATGAGATGATCATACCATTTGGGGTATTTATAGCCGAAGGTAGGTTTCCAAGGAGGTGTGGCCGGCTGAATAGTATTCCTGTTCCACCAACTGTGGCCTACGCACGTGCCCTGCTGGTAGTTGGTGGGTAGGCAGCGGCTGACAGTGACTAGGCCTGCTGTGTACTATTCCTTTTCCCCCAACTGCCGGCTATGCACGTGGTATGACAGGAGTTGGTGAGTAGGCAGCGGCTAATAGTGGCATACAGTACAAGAGCATGCTGCTCGCCATACTGTTGTAAATAAGCTGTCGTATCTTTAGTCAGATCTTTTGCCCATACCTCGTCAGGTACAGTACAGAAGATCTTCCCGTATCGTACGGACTGGCTTAGTTGGGCGGGAGTATTCCCCCTCCCGCCTTTGTGCGGGATTGTTCCCGGCTTTGCTCATTCCTTCAGGTGACACTGAGTGATTGAGAGCTAAGTGCCTTGTGCGTGTAGCCTTGCTGCGCGGGTGGCCTTCCCTGATGGCTTGTATCCGCGGCTGCGGGAACAGGCAGAGTCCTTCACCATTGGGAGGCATTTCCTGCGGGAACAGCTTGCGTACTGCGCGTAAGGACGTCACGTCTCTGAGCATGGTGGGTCCTGCGGATCCAGTTGGTTTCTGCGCAGACGTCCCTCTTCAAGGTGAGTCTTGCGGGTCCAACTGGGTTCTGCTGGGACCTACCTCTTCAAGTCCCCCCAGTCCAATGTTCTTCTCATGAGTGTTTAATAAAGTGAGGTGAACTTTTGGACTTAAGCAAAGGGTTTTGAAAAGGGTTTTTTAAGGTTTTCCATGGGGATTCTTCCCGCGGAAGTCCTTGTCACTTGCAGAAATTCCCGAGTTTCCTGCTTGATCTTTGGGTATGATGCGGGTAGATCTGTAACCTCCTCGCAAGTCAGGAGCGTTGAGTCCCACTTGTGTGGATTCTCCATGAGGTTTTGGTAGTTTTGAACATAGTGATCAATTATGTTAAAACCACCAATTCCATCCTGGAGCTTCAAACAATGTAGTTCTCGACGTTCCCGCTATGCGGGGATGTTATTTCCGTTTCCGCAAGCATTGCCCAGAAGATCCTTCTTGGTTTCAATTCCCTGCGGAGCGCTAAGTATGTGAAGGGTTTTGCCTTAACACTGTACCCGCGCTCGTCTTACGGTTACTTTACTTTCAAGGTATTCCTGGCGTCAATTCCCTGCGGGTGATAGGTATGTGAAGGGTTTTGCCTTAACACTGTACCCGCATCCGTCTTATGGTTACTCGGTTGCCAAGGTATTCTTGGCTTCAATTCCCTGCGGGTGCTAGGTATGTGAAGGGTTTTGCCTTAACACTGTACCCGCATCTGTCTTATGGTTACTTGGTTGCCAAGGTATTCTTGGCTTCAATTCCCTGCGGGTGCCAAGTATGTGAAGGGTTTTGCCTTAACACTGTACCCGCATCCGTCTTATGGTTACTTGGTTGCCAAGGTATTCTTGGCTTCAATTCCCTGCGGGTGCTAGGTATGTGAAGGGTTTTGCCTTAACACTGTACCCGCATCCGTCTTATGGTACTTGGTTGCCAAGGTATTCTTGGCTTCAATTCCCTGCGGGTGCTAGGTATGTGAAGGGTTTTGCCTTAACACTGTACCCGCACCCGTCTTATAGTTACTTGGTTGCCAAGGTAAGGGGTATTTTCCCGCTTACTTTTGAATCTTTTTGAATTTTGAAATTCGAAGAGTTGGTGAGAGGATAAGAACAGTCCAAACCTCTGAAACGTCGTGCGACGGTTTCTTCTGACTGTGTCAGGACGTGCAGGAAGTTATGGTGACGTGACAGTACATGGTCATTCCAGACGCTTTTTCAGGCGCGTGGGCGCGATTTTTCGGGCGCGTGGCCGCGAAATTAATGGTACGCGTCCTGTCAACAGCTGTTGCCAGCTTGCTTTTTGCCACGTGTCATAGTTTCATTGCACCTTCGATTTCTCTCTCTTCCGCATTAAATGCATCGCATTAATTGCGATTAGTATATAAAGGGGGAGAGGGTTCTTTGTAATCCATACTTTCACTTCTCTTCATCTTCAAAACGATTTCCGGCGAATACTCATCTTTTCAGTCGAGCATTCCCTTGAAATCGTTTTCTTCTTTCATATCTGCAAGATGTCGTCTCGTGATCTCGAATCTACAGCCGATGACAAGAGTACTGCTGGCGAGTGCCAGTGTGCTCTGCCTGTCGATCTGTATCAGTACGTCGTCAGGAAGTTCATGCTCGAGTCTCTCGAGCCTGAGTTTCCTGAACCCCATCAGACGGTGTACGATGCCCCCAGAGGCAAGATCGGGGTATATGCTGCATTCTTTGTTTATGGGAATCTTAGGTTCCCATTGACAAAGTTTGTTTACCGTGTCCTTGAGAGGCACGGTGTACACTTGACCGAGGTGCACCCGATGGCGATCGCGAAGATTCGCCACTTTGAGTGGGTGTGCCGGATTCTGGGCATTGAGCCCTATGTTGACCGCCTGATGACCTTCTACTCTTGGAGGTGCATCCAGGGGTGGTATACGTTGATAACCCGGATTAAGGGTTTGAAGATTTGCGCAACCGAGCGCAGTCTTCGCTCGTGGAAGCGGGAGTTCTTCTTTATCTCCGCTCGCGCCATCCCGCTTGCCATGAAGTTCAAAAATGGGCAAGCACTTCCCAGCCTTCACGCCTCCAACTACCAGGAGGCGGAATGGTTCTCGAAGATATCCCGGGTCCAATCTCCGGTTTACCGGTTTGCGGAGTCCGGGATGGTGATGCTGGGGATGAGCCGGGTGTGGAAGGATGCGGATGCGCAAAAGATCCCAATCGTCCTTGAATACGGTTCGAACTCTGTTCCTTACGGTATGCTCTGTTTCTTTTTGTTGATTTAGAATTTCTTCTAACTTCTTTCCTGTTTATTTCAGAGGGGAACGACTTGCAGTCGCTCATGTACCCGCGGGAGGCTGACGGTCCCGCTC
This sequence comes from Bidens hawaiensis, assembly GCF_021521415.1. Taxonomy (NCBI): domain Eukaryota; kingdom Viridiplantae; phylum Streptophyta; class Magnoliopsida; order Asterales; family Asteraceae; genus Bidens; species Bidens hawaiensis. Next base: position 1,611,319 of record NW_027491327.1, read on the forward strand.
GGATGGGTACTCGCGCTCTAGACGAGAACGAGTTGCCCATCCTAGAACAAACGGCACATCGGTTCGTGGAGGTCTACCCGCTAGGCCACGAGATCCTGAGCGCCAGGCGGCCAGGTAAGGCGCTATTCAACCCTCGACCCCTCAATGTTGAAACCTCTGCTGGAATTCCTCTAATCGTATGTTCTGATGAGGAATCCGCAGATGGTCCTCCGTTGGTGCGGAAGAAGAAGGCTGCCGGCGGGAAGGGGAAGGAGAAGGTGGCCTCCACTGCCGATCCGGCGCCTCGGTCTGATTCGGAGACCGAGAGCGAAGAGGTGGCGGGGAATCCCGGTGGTGAAAAGACCGCCGCTCCGGAGGCTGCGACGATTGTCACCTCCGGAGAGCCCAGGATGACAACGGTGACCGGCGTGAAGAGGCCGGCTCCATCGGGTTCATCCCCGCCCGTCCGCACTTTCAGGCTCAAGAAAACCCGTAAGTACAAACTTCCTTTATCTTTAACTTCATAGTTTTCCATCATTAATACTTATCTTCTTTGTGCAGGCGTGGATGTTGACGCATTCCAGGGTGGAGCGCAGGGGAGTACCCCTCCGCCCATGACGGTAGGCTTGGTCAGCCTACATGAGGCGACGACCCAGGCGCCTGCGCCTGCTTTCGCTGGTTCAGTTGCTCACTCCTTTGAGCCGACTGTTACAGCTGTGGTGACGTCACCGCCGGCTGTGAGTGCCATTTTTACCGCATCTTTCACCGAGCCGGCGGTTACTTTTGCTGCGGATTCCGCAGCGGCGACCGCGGCAGCCGCGGCGGCCTTTACCATGCCTCCTCCGTCATCGGCAACGACGGCCGATCCTTCAGGTATGCATGGGGCTTATCGCCAACCTCTGCCTCCTTCCCATCTGCCTGACCTCTTGGATGGATTTCCCTTGGGTTCAGGTGATGGGTTTGGCGGCTATCGGCCTGTTATTGACCCTACAGGTGCGTAGGGTTCTTTTGGCCTATTATATATATATATATATTTTTTATCATCTTTTCCTAACTGCCTTTTGTTTTTTGCAGTGTCGGATTCCAATGAAGTGTATGTTCCACGATGGAACATTCGCCGAGGAACAACCCTTCGCACCCCTGTGGAGTGCGTGGAGTGGGCTCGTCACGCTGCTCCCAGTGGTGCGTTGGGGGAAGCCATGGCTAGCTACCAGGAGGGTAGGCTAACCAATGAGCTTCGGGTTCTCCTGGCCCGGATGCAGCCGCGCGTCGAGCTGCTTTGTCGTGAAAACGACAAGTTAAAAGCAGTTCGCATTAAAGAAGTAGCTCAGGCGCGGGCTGTCCGGGAGGAGAACCAAAGACTTACCGCAGTGGCTGCGGAGAAGGAGAAGGCCTTCAAGGCCCTCGAGGTTGAAGTTCAGGCCCGGCTCGAGGCCCGTTCCAAGGCTGCCCAAGCTGTTAACGAACAGCTTCGGCTGGCTAAGGAAACTGCAAGGAACGCAACCGAGAGGGCCACCAAGGTTGAAGCTGTTGCTGAGCCTCTACGCGTGGAGAATGAAGAGCTTAAAGCCAAATTAGAGGCTCTCCAGCAGGCTCATGATGCCTTGGCGATGGAGGACGCGAAGAAGCTCCAAGAGATCCTGGACCAGAGGGGCGTGCTTGACCACACTGAGCGGAAGCTAAAGGGCGTCGAAGAGGCTGCTGCAAAGGAAGTGTTGCTTGCCAACCTTAATAAAAGTGAAGCCGAACGCGCCTGTACCCAAGCTCAAGCCGCCCTCCAAGAAGCTCTGGTTGCCAAGGAATGGCTTCTTCGAGAAGCGTTGTCTCAGGTAAGCTTTTCATGTCTTTACGCTTTTCTTTGTAAATAGAAAAGGTTCTGATACTTGTATTTTCTTTTTTGTAGGTTGTGCATCGGGTCTTCACGGAGACGTCTTACGACGATGCTATGAGCGCAGCCCTCAACGCTTCTCATGAGGATGGGGAAAAGGCTGGCTTCCTGCTTGGTCTAGGGTTCGTTGAGAAAGGCATCCCGCCTTCCAACTTCCCTTTATTTGATGTAGATACTGAAGCTGTATACGACCAAGCAGTGAATCAGTATGCCGCCTTCCTGCATCCGGTGGTGGAGAAGGTAAACGAAGTTGCTGCTGCTGATGATGGGCTAGCTATCCTTAAAGCTTTCCTTGAACTGCCACGCTCTACTGATGGTGCTGGTCCAAGTGGAAGTGGCCCTGAAGCTTGATCCTGAAGATCCCTTCCCACTGCTAGGATAGATTTAGCTTGTATAGATTTATTTTCTTGTAGGCGGGTAGTTACCCGGCCATTCTTGTAATGAATATTATGAAATATAAATCTTTGTGCGGGTAAGACCGCTACTTTCTCTGGATTCCTTGCTTTATAAACGTTATATGACTTGCATACTTTAGTTTAAATTAGCAATTTTCCAAGTGTTTAGAATAAGTTAACCTTTGAACGTGGTAGATAATAGGTTGAAATTTTGCTTCCTCTTTCGTGATTGTGCGGGTTGACCGTCACTTGCACTTAGTAGGATGGCTAAACTTTACCTACATCTGACCTGCGTGGAGGTTTTCCTCATCTTTTTTGAAATTTCTAAGTGTTTAGGATAAGTTAACCTTTGAACGTGGTAGATAATAGGTTGAAGTTTTGCTTCCTCTTTCGTGATTGTGCGGGTAGGACCGTCACTTGCACTTAGTAGGATGGCTAAACTTTACCTACATCTGACCTGCGTGGAGGTTTTCCTCATCTTTTTTGAAATTTCTAAGTGTTTAGGATAAGTTAACCTTTGAACGTGGTAGATAATAGGTTGAAGTTTTGCTTCCTCTTTCGTGATTGTGCGGGTTGAACGTCACTTGCACTTAGTAGGATGGCTAAACTTTACCTACATCTGACCTGCGTGGAGGTTTTCCTCATCTTTTTTGAAATTTCTAAGTGTTCAGGATAAGTTAACCTTTGAACGTGGTAGATAATAGGTTGAAGTTTTGCTTCCTCTTTCGTGATTGTGCGGGTTGACCGTCACTTGCACTTAGTAGGATGGCTAAACTTTACCTATATCTGACCTGCGTGTAGGTTTTCCTCATCCTTTTGTTAGAAATTCTCTGTTTGAATAAGTTAACCGTTCGACGCGCGGTTGTCAATAGGTTCGGTTTCCTCTCATGATTTGTACGGTTAGACCGGCACTTTCATTTAGTGGGATGACTGAACTTTTCCCCTTCAACTTACATGCGTGAAGGTTTGCCGTTTTTTGGGTTTATGCGGGTTTTGCCGCCTTCCCCACGCAACGACTTTCACACTTATGTATGCGGTGAAAACCGGCATCAGTGTTGAAAGTTCATAAAAGTATAAATATATAATCATCAGCGTCGATGTTCTAAGGAGAATCATTTCCATTAGAAGTGGCTCTGGGCCTTTTCTTTACAAATTTGGAATTGATCTACATGCAAACTGTGTAATTGAGCTCCCTTCCATGTTGTTGGGATGGGAGTGCCATCGAGCCGATATGCACCTGGTTCGGGATCTCGTTGTTTGCGCAGCATGTAGTCTCCACATTGAAGCTGGATTTTTTATTCGTGTTTTCCCCAGCTGGGGTTCTACACGGATCAGCCTGCTCAGCGTTCATTGCGCCATGAGGTGTGCGAGCGTCCCATCTCTGACAAATGCTTCGACCATGTCCTTAACGTCTGTGCATTCTTCAGTGTTGTGGCCTTTTGTCCTGTGAAAGTCACAGTATTTGCTCCGATCAGCATTGGGACGATGTCGGATTATTGGAGCCTTTGGCCATGGGAGCTCCTCAGTGGCGAATATCTCGGTGACGCTTTTGGTGAGTGGCGTCCATCTGGAGTTCTGGTTTGACCGTACGTTATCCCTTCCGCCTAACCGATGTTGCAAGCCGGATGAGGTGTCAAAGTTTACCCTTGACTGCCAAATGCCTAGCTTCCGCTTTTTGTTTAATCGGGCGGTAAGGACGTTGTCTTCCCTTGTTTTCTGGGTGTAGAGGTTTGTGCTCTGTGGGAGATCTCTACCCAGTTGCTTCTCCGTTTCCGCAAAGCGTTTAGCTGCTGTCATGATGGCATCCCATGTGGATGGCATGCCATCTTTACCCGTTAAGGTGCGGATGAGCTCTGGGTCGTTCGCGCCCTGGATAAAGGCAGCGCGAACAAGATCTTCGCTAATGTTACCCAGACTTAGCTTCTTTGAGTTGAAGCGAGTGATGAAGTCTGGCAAAGATTCATCTTTTTCTCGAATGCACTTGAGGATTGTCCATTGCTCCTCGGTATGCTTTCTTTGCTGGCTGAAGTGTTGGCTAAACTTCTGTTGGAAGTCTGCCCAGTTGTAGATGTGGTTGACCGGTAGACGATCGAACCACGCTCTAGCTGGCCCAACAAGCGTCATTTGGAACATGTAACACCACGTAGGTTCCGTCCAATTGCTGACGGTTGCCCCCGCTATGAATCTGTTCAAATGATCGTCTGGGTCAGATATACCATCATATGTGCCTATGTTGGACATTTGTTTGGCACTTTTTGGGGCGATTGCTTCCGCAATGTCCCTTGCAAATTTGGACGTTCCCGCATTTGCCACAGTTGGTCTGAATGTTTTGGAGAAGTCACATGGATTTCCACCTGTGTTTTTTGGTTTGAAGGCTTCCCCAAAACGCCTTCTCGGTTGGGAGTCCGTTTCCTTACGCTTCCCTTTTGCCCTATGGCGAGGGTTCGCGTCGGTGTCGGATTCCTCCGAGTCATCGTTCAAGTATTCTTCGAATTCGTCAGCCTGTTGGACGGAACGCAAGCGTTCGTCCAACTCAGCTTGGAATTCCTTCTGACGTGCCTCCGCCCATGCCTTAACTTCATCGAGTGTTTGGCGGGGGAGCCTTGTTCGTTTCTCTAACTGGGTATCGGTGAATCCCAGTGAGCGATTATTTACTGCACTTGCCCCAGCTTGGGTAACTGGGGTAGTGTTCGTAAAATTTACTTCACTTGCCCCGGCTTGGGTAACCGGGGTAGTGTTTGTAAAGACTGTGTAGCCGGTATTCCCCCCAGTAACTGGGGTTGTGGTTACCGGAGTTTCTTTAACCATCTTTCCAGAAGTTTGAAAAAACTGAAAAGAAATGAAGTTCTAGCTTTTATGCACGGATGGCGCCAATGAAGAAACACTAACCGGACCCCGGGCAGATTACGAGTAACCAGGGGGTTAGATAGATGTTTCCCACGAGGGGTTAGACCCAGAAAAGATGGTTCTTCTGATAACCTGCAAAACAGACACCGTGAGCTTGTCACTGAGAATGGGGGGGGGGGGTTCCTCCTTGTGACCACCCTCCGGCGTGAGAATCAGACTAGATTGCTCTTTAAATATAAATGTATATTAAGAGATTGCTAGAGCAGATATCAGGTATAATATGATGATAATGTGATAAGATATGATAAGATGAGATGATCATACCATTTGGGGTATTTATAGCCGAAGGTAGGTTTCCAAGGAGGTGTGGCGGGCTGAATAGTATTCCTGTTCCACCAACTGTGGCCTATGCACGTGCCCTGCTGGTAGTTGGTGGGTAGGCAGCGGCTGACAGTGACCAGGCCTGCTGTGTACTATTCCTTTTCCCCCAACTGCCGGCTATGCACGTGGTATGACAGGAGTTGGTGAGTAGGCAGCGGCTAATAGTGGCATACAGTACAAGAGCATGCTGCTCGCCATACTGTTGTCAATAAGCTGTCGTATCTTTAGTCAGATCTTTTGCCCATACCTCGTCAGGTACAGTACAGAAGATCTTCCCGTATCGTACGGACTGGCTTAGTTGGGCGGGAGTATTCCCCCTCCCGCCTTTGTGCGGGATTGTTCCCGGCTTTGCTCATTCCTTCAGGTGACACTGAGTGATTGAGAGCTAAGTGCCTTGTGCGTGTAGCCTTGCTGCGCGGGTGGCCTTCCCTGATGGTTGTATCCGCGGCTGCGGGAACAGGCAGAGTCCTTCACCATTGGGAGGCATATCCTGCGGGAACAGCTTGCGTACTGCGCGTAAGGACGTCACGTCTCTGAGCATGGTGGGTCCTGCGGATCCAGTTGGTTTCTGCGCAGACGTCCCTCTTCAAGGTGAGTCTTGTGGGTCCAACTGGGTTCTGCTGGGACCTACCTCTTCAATAACTTAACACATTCCAAAACTCATTACATCATTTATTCTGTTCCATCGTGTGTAATATAAGGAAACTCTAAAATATTTTGAATAGTAAACCCAAAATCAAAGAGAGAGAGGGCTTATTTATAATCCAAGTTGTTGCATGCGGTTTTCTTGACATCATGACTTTTAAAAGTAAAACAAAAATAAATAGATAGGGCCTATCTAAATCCAAGTTGCTCCATGGGGCTTTCATGGAAATAATATTGCTATTTAATTTTGTCACCTGGATTGTTTGAACTTGATTAGTTTTGAGGAATTTAAATTTATTACTTAAAAAAGACAGGAATTTAAATTTATTACTGAAAAAAGTTAATTAAACGAAAGGTCTATATGGTATGCTTCAATAATAGAGTGAGTGACTTGGGTCCCTAGGTATTGTAAACAATTTTAACAAGGTAAATTGGAAATAAATAATCCTAACTTTTGTGTATTGGTTGATAATAATCCCAACTTTAAAAATCACTACAATTGGTCTCAACTTTCAACTATTTTTGTCTCAATGGACCTCCGTTAAAAAACACTTAACGCCGTTATGTTATTTTCCTGAATTTCAAATGATGTTTTAGGGCTTTTGATCGGAAGAACGATATGATTCGACTGATGTAAAACTTATCTCGAAACGGTTATTCAAATGACGAAACAATGTTTCAATTCGGGTGTTTGAATTTCCAATTAACAAAAATCAAGTCATTTGAAAACTGTTTGGATAAAGGTAGTGATTTTTTTTGTAAATTTGGGGAAACTTTGTTTGCCCTTATTTATTTTTTAATATTTGTTGAATTGGTTGTGAATAGAGAAGAAAGAAAACTGTAATGAAAGGCATAAAAAAATATTATTTAATTGAAAATGAGAGAAATGTAATGGTATTTATTTTAATTATAGAAATAGGGATGAGGGATGGGTCATCCCACCCCTTATCCCTAAACCAAAAATTACACTAAAACTCACTATATTTTCTCTCTCTATTTCAATTAAATAATACTTTTTATACCTTTTATCATTACCTTTTATTTTTCCTTCACTCACAACCACTTTTAAAATATATTAAAAAATTATAGCAGATGAACGGTAACTTTTCAAATATACAGAAAAATCACTACTTTTTCTAAAATATAAAAACTCTTCACTCACAACACCCTGAATCACTCTCTAAATTATAAAATCACACCTCACATAAAATGAGTGGTTGGATGAGAATGCTCTAAGACTGGTGAAACATTTCAGTCTTTTTTTTGTTGCTTTCTTTTTTTATTTTGAGTTATTATTATTTTTATTAATTTTTAAGGGAATTTTTTATGCTACAAATCCTTTTTATTTTTTTCATTTATATCCCTATTTATAGAATAATTTGACTCTGATTTTTATCCGGCCGAAGGTATTTTAAAGTGGTGTATGAGATACAACGGATCCAATCATTCCAAATCTTCATTCAATATTTCTGTTTAATATGATTAAAGGAGACTTTGAAAAGTAAACTCAAAATAAAAAAGAGAGGTGACCCATTTACTATCCAAGTTGTTGCCTTTCGTGAATCATAACCTTTGAAAAGTAAACTCAAAATAAAAAAGAAATTTCTTTGTTGCTTTTGTTATTATTATTATTATTATTAACATTTAAAAATGAAATTTGGCCCCACAACGTGCAATATTGATTTTTTTTTATTTGAGTCGTTTTACTCAGATTTGAAAGTTTCAACACTTCCTAAAACAATCTTATATATGATAATTAAATATTGTAATAATACATAATTTTATTGACTTTAACAGCTCTTGTCTGTGGTTCACATCTTGCAATCAATAATTCAATATATCCTACTTTCTTTGCAATCAGCTGGTGATCATTTCTTTCTCAAAAATCAAAGAGACTTGATAATTCAGTATCTCATCCCAAGCACACCTTTAATGGCTTCTTCAAGTTCATCTGCTAACAACAAGTACGATGTGTTTCTGAGTTTTAGTGGCGAAGACACCCGCAGGACCTTTGTTGATCATCTTTATGCTGCCCTTGATCAATGGGGTATTTTCACGTTCAAAGATGACGAGAGACTCGAGAAAGGAAAAAGGATCAACGATGAGCTCTTACAAGCCATTGAGGACTCGAGAGTCTACATTATTGTATTTTCCAAAAGCTACGCATCTTCATCATGGTGCTTAAACGAGCTACTGAAGATCATGGAGTGTCATAAGACGAATGGGCGTATTGCTTTCCCAGTGTTCTACGATGTGGATCCCTCTGATGTCCGTAAACAAACCGGATCAGTCGGTGAGGCCTTTGCCAAACATAAAGATAATAATAATAAATCAGAGGTTAGAAAATGGAGAGAGGCTCTTGAAGCAGCAGCAAATTTGTCTGGATGGGATTTGAAGAACATTGCTGATGGGTAATTCCTTTATTGTTTTATAGGAAAATAATAAAGTACACTTGAGTCTAACTAAAACTAGGGGTGTTCAAATTATTCGAATTTCGTCGAATTTTGAATTTTAAAGTTGTATTCAAATTCGAAATAGCTTCAACAAAGTCAGTTCGTTTCTAATTCAAAATGGCTAGTTCGAAGTTCGATTTAGTTTGAATCCCAATCGAATTCGAATAGATTCGATTCGAATTAAGTCACAAAATCGTTTCTTTTAATTCCAATTTCAAAACGACTATAAACTTGTGTTTTAAACAACAAAAAGTACAAGTTTATAAAACAAATAAATCATTTAAAGTTATAAAAACTTTAAATGATTTATTTAAAGTGGTAGCATTCAGTAACATATGACTTAATAGCCAGAATGAGGAACTTCTAATTTTTAATATTTAGAAGTATAAAAACTTTTGTAATTTATCTCTTTATTAATATGAATATTTATAATAAAAAAATGTATAGTTTAAATTCGAAATTTGATTCGAATTTAAAATCATAAATTGGTTTTTGTTTCGAGTCTCGATTACCAAATCAAATTTGAACCGAATCGAATTCGAATGACTGGGAACCAAATTCGAACCTTCAAATTCGAATGTTACTGGAATCGAATTTTGAGTTCCTCGAGTCCAATTCAAATACTATACACCCGTAGCTGAAACATGAAATACGTTACACTTATACATTCTGAATTACACCGACCTGAAAAATGATTGATTGTGTGGGTTATTAACCAATCTAATAATTAAAAAAAAATTATCTGCAGGCACGAAGCTAAAGTCATAAAATTAATTATTGAGAAGGTTTCACTCGAGTTACGTCCCATTGATATGAACTTTGATGAAAGCTTAGTAGGCATTGAACAAAGGATGCAAGATCTTGATTCGTGTTTAGAAATTGGTTCAAATGATGTACGCATGATAGGGATCAAGGGCATGGGAGGTGCCGGGAAGACCACCTTGGCTCGAGCTAGTTTTGATAAAATAGCATTTAACTTCGAAGGTCAAAGTTTTGTTGAGGATGTGAGGGAAAATGCTTTGCGGTCCGGTTTGAAAAAGTTGCAAGAACAAGTGCTTAGGGATGTATTAAAGAATAAAGGCATTAGTTTAAGTGGTATTCATGAAGGGGAAAGGTTGATGAAAAAGATGTTGCGTGGCAAAAAAGTTCTTGTCGTTCTCGATGATGTAAATCATAGAGAGCAGCTTGAGATGTTAGTTGGTGATACTTCTTGGTTCGGGCCAGGAAGCAGAATTATAATCACAACTAGAGATAGGCAGGTGCTTGAAGCACACAAAGTGAAATGGATACGTGATATCAATCTTTTAACGAACAAGGAAGCAATTTGCCTCTTCAATAGGCATGCATTTGGGAAAGATAAACCAACTAAAGAGTTCGAAAAGCTTTCACAAAAAGTCTTAAGTTACGCTTCTGGTCTTCCTTTAACAATCAAAGTTCTGGGTTCAGATTTGTGTGGTAAAGATGCTAGTGAATGGGCAGATGCACTAGAGAGACTCAAAACAATTCCGTTGAAGGAAACTCTTAAAATATTGGAGCTAAGTTATGAAAATCTTGAGGAAGATTACAAGGAAATATTCCTGGATGTGGCGTGCTTCCTTCGAGGTTGGGAGAAAGACGATGCAATAAGAATACTTGAAAGCTCCGGATTTTATGCTAGAAGCGGTTTAAGAGTTCTTGAGCAAAAATCTCTAATAACAATTTCAGAAAACACTTTTAGTGGTTCAACTACTATAACCATGCATGACCATCTAGTAGAGTTGGGCGTGAATATTGTACGTCGTGAGCATCCGAATGAGCCCCACAAACATAGCAGATTGTGGGTTCAGGAGGAAATCGAACATGTCTTGTCTGATAACACGGTAAGAGTCAAATCTATTTGTAAGATGGAGATGAAATACTCACAATTTTTTCATTAGTTATAACATAGCTTTTACGGTCATTCTTGAATTATAGGGTAACGAAGCAGTAAGATGTATAGATCTTGAAAACACTCCTAGTATTTATTTGGAAGGTCTTGGAAACATGAAGAAACTTAGATGCCTAATTGTGGACAGGGGAGTGTTCACAAATGGTTTTAATGGCTGTGTGAAGATTGACGAAGCTCGCCTACACTTTCCAGATTCGTTACGATATCTGTATTGGTTTAGGTACCCCCACTGGTGTTTACCCAAAACGTTTGAAGCAAATAATCTTGTTGCAGTTGATATGTCTAACAGCGAAATCAAACAACTTTGGGAATGCCGGGGAAAGGTAAGATGGTTGAAGAAGCTCAAATTCCTTGACTTGAGTAAATCAAAGGTGAGGAGCCTTGACCTTGGGCTGACTCCCAAACTCGAGAGGTTAAATCTTGAATGTTGTTATCTCAACAACATATTAACGCCTTTTGTTTGTTTTTCATCTTGTAATAGGTTATGGAGAAGCTCAGATTCCTTGATTTGGGTGGTTCAAAGGTGAGGAGCCTTGACCTTGGGCTGACTCCCAAACTCGAGAGGTTAAATCTTAAAGATTGTTGGGATTTGGTAAAAGTTGACGTGGACGGGGGATGCCTAAAAAGCCTTGTCTACTTAAACTTAGACAGCTGCAGCAATTTGAAGTCTGTATCTTTTATCGAGGAGTTGGAATCACTTGAGGTTCTAAATATAAAAAGATTAAATCTGAAGGAATTCCCGGGTTGTATAGTCACAGGGCACTCCAGCAATAGTTTGCAAGAGCTGGATCTTTCAAGTAATTACTTAATATCAGAAATACCCTCATCAATTGGAAATCTTCATAACCTTGTCTCTTTGAATCTCTATTTTTGCTATACACTTAAGAGACTTCCTGAGGACCTTGGCCAATTGGAATGTTTAGAATACCTAAATTTAAATGATACAAAAGTTAAACATCTCCCTAATAGCATTTGTATGTTGAAACATCTGAAAACCCTAATTCTTAGCTGGTGTACGCTTCTTGAGAAATTACCTGAGGATGTTGGTGAATTAGAGTCGTTGGAGGAACTGAATCTATATTATTGCTGTAATTTAAGAGAAATTCCAAGCAGCATCTGTAAGTTGAAACGTCTCAGGGTGTTGGATCTTCAAGGCTGTTATATGGTTGAGAAATTGGCTGACGAACTGGGTAATTTAGGATGTTTACAGTTGTTAGATATTAGGTGGACTGGCATAACTCATCTTCCACAAAGCATTTCTTTGATTAAAGGTCTGGAAATCCACAAATCTAAATTGAAAGATGATAAATCTGACGAAGGTCATCTCTCTCTCTCTCTCTCAGCTAACTTTCACTTGCCTTATTTTAGTTGCCTTAATTTAATGTAAATGGATAAAATACAAATAAAGCCAGCTAGTGTGAAGTGTGAACATTATTTAACAAAACTTTTTTGACAGTCATTTTGTACTGAAATTAGCAAATTGGGTAGTAGAAGCGTGTGCATGGGTTGGTTTAGTTTTGGACTAAAAGCAAACCGAACTGGTTTCGGTTATTGATTTGGGTTCGGTTCGGTTTTAGTTTTCTCGGCTTAGCCAGAAATAATGAATTTGGGCCTTAAGTTCTTTTGTTAGTTAAAAATAATTATGATTATTATATATTTGGGTTAACTATATATTAAACTATTATAAAAAAACTTAACTTTTAAAATAAAAATAAAAAATCTATTAGTTTGGTTCGGTGAATCGGTTCGGTTCTGTTTTTTCGCTTTTACTTTCACGCAAAACCAAAACCAAAACCAAATCGGGCGATGGATTTTGCCTCGGTTCGGTTATTTCAGTTTTGGTATTTTCAGTTTTTCAGTTTTGGATCGATTTTTTAACTGGTGCAAGGTGCAGGTTTGTAAATATTATGCAATCGATCTGAATGTGTAACATGCTACCTGTGCTTCTAATGTCGCTGATCTCATAATTTTTTAATTAGCTCAGATGATCTAATTTTGCTAAACTAATCACAGATCGCTTGCTTCTATGCTCAAAGCTTCTTTTATACATAAAATTTCTGTTCTATTTAAACTTACGAACACAGTTTGACCATCATGTTTGAATTTAATCTAATTTCAAACATTATATTATACTTATTTCTGGCTAGCGCATGTTTAAACATTTCTTGCAAGATATTTGTTTCTCTTATCCTAACTAAACAAAAAAAATAACTGGATGAATAACTTAAATGATCTTGAGATTATTGATTTTAAGATAATCTTAACCTGCAAAATTCTTTGCTATAATCACTGATTTTGTCAGTCTATATTTTCTTTTCTGTTCTAGGATCTATTAGGTAGGCCAATGCAAAGAAACAGTGGACGCCGGACGGTCCTCAGAAATGAAAGTACTTGCTCGTATGCCAAGAGACAACAGGTCCACGACTTTTAACACTTTTCTGTTGAACATTAGTATTAATGAATCTTCTTGTAAGTTGATATATGTTTTGGATAAATGCACGGAACACTATGTTTTCTTTTTCGTTTGAACTTAATAATGTTTAAGTTTTACACATAAGAATAAGTTTGACTTTCATTAGTCAAACATTACAAGTTTGATTGACTTTGACTATAATTACCTCCCTCTTTCCTATTTGCGTGTAGAAGTAACTTAATAGATTTTGCTTAGCCTCTTTAACTTGACAATAAACAACCACTTTGGGAATCGTGCACATGAGCGTATCGATACCATACCAATATAAGATGACATGTTTGACCCGGTCCTTAAATGTGCTTCTGCATATCGTTCAACTAACGGGTCTGGACCAGGTGGGTTTATGCGGTCACCAGGTAGAGTAGTCCCCGTTTTGTCGACTTCATATGGAATCTTTTGGAAGAAATCGTCAGTCATATATGAAGACTCCTTTTACTCTCGTCACAAAACTTTTCCAATGCTTTACCTGCAGCATCAGCGAGAGCCGATTGCAGGGTCGGAAACCGCCTTAATTCCTGTTTTTATAATATTATAAAGTACTTAATAATAGTAAAAGAGTTCGACCTCAGTTTCTGCAACTGATGAAGATAATTCATATACCCCTGTATCATACAAAATCGATTTTCATGTGTGAAAATTCAAAAATTTAAGCGGATTCTTCAACTTTTCAAGAAAATGTAGATGCTAAAAATGAAATTGATAAAAGCTAAAAATTTCAAAACTTTTTGGTGTTAAGTTTGAAAAGAAATTCCACATCAAATTTGGGTTAGAAAAAACAATATGTTTGACCTCATAAAAGTCAAACTGTACTCTTTGGGATGAATTTGGATGAAGATAAAACCACAATGAATGTTCAAATCTTAATATTGCATTTGGTACAATTATTTTTTCATAGTGTACAATCTTAAATGAGGTTAACAACAAATAGAAGTGAGAAATGACATACCTTGCAATATCCAAAGCATAAGAAACAGCAGTCAATGGATCAAGTCTTCCTTTCTCTTTTAGAATATCATACAAACTTCCCTAAAAAAATCCCACATTTTTTTAAGTAAAACGCTAAATCAATGAACCCAAAAGTAAAAACACCCACATTTTTTAGATATTCCGTTAAGAAAATAAGCCGGTCCGAGTCTTTCAAAACACCAAGAAATTGCACTATGTTCGGGTGACGCAACTTTTGCCATAACGCAAGTTCCTTCAAAAACGCCTTTCTGTAAACATATTATAAAACAGAAGGTCAGATGACCAAATGAATACCACCGCCGGCTCAGTGAAGGATTCCGTGAAGATGGCACTGACAGCCGGCGGAGATGATGTTACAGTTGGAACAGTTGCCTCAACGGGATGAGCAACTGAACCAATGCTGCAAACAGGCGCAGCCGCCTGGGTCATCGCCTCGGGTAGGTTGACCAAACCTACCGTCATGGGTCCAGAGATGCTCCTTCCCGCTCCACTCTGGAATGCGGTTGCATCCACGCCTGCACGAAGACAAGATATATAAGTATGATGGCGGAAAGATATGCAGTTAAGCTGAATATAATTTATACTTACGAGTTTTCTTGAGCTTGAAGGTTCTGACAGGCGGGGACGAACCCGATGGAGCCGGGGTCTTCATGCCGGTCACCGTCGTCGTACTGGGCTGCCCGGAGGTGACAGCTGTCTCAACCTCCGGAACAGTGGTCTCACCATCACCAGGGTTCCCCACTGCCTCCTCGCTCTCGGTCTCCGAGTCAGACCGGTTCCCCTGATCGGAAGTGGAGGCAACCTTCGACTTGCCCTTCGCGCCAGCAGCCTTCTTCTTCCTCACGAAGAAAGGACCATCTGTGGATTCCTCATAAGAAGATGAAAAAATTAGAGGAATTCCAGCAGAGGTTTGAGCATGGAGAGGGCGGGGGTTAAAGAAACCCTTACCTTGCCGCGTGGCGCTCAGAATCTCGTGGCCTGGCGGGTAGACCTCCACAAACCGATCCGCCGTTTGCTCCAGGATGGGCAACTCGTTCTCATCAAGGGCACGAGTACCTAGCCGAGCGGGACCACCGCTCTCACGCGGTTGCAGAAGCGACTGCAAGTTGTTTCCCTCTGAAAATAAAAAGAAAGAAATGGTTAGAGCAAAAACCCTAAATTAGCAAATAATATGAAGCATACCGTAAGGGATAGAGTTCAAACCGTATTCGAGGACGATGGGAATCTGTGGCGCCTCTGCCCCAGCACCTTTCCACACCCGGCTCATACCGAGCATCACCATCCCAGACTCCGCAAATCGGTAAACCGGAGTCTGGATCCGGGAGATCTTGGTAAACCATTCCGCCTCCTGGTAGTTGGAGGCGTGAAGGTTGGGGAGTGCTCTCCCGTTCTTGAATGTCATCGCAATAAGGACGACACGGGCAGAGATATAGAAGAACTCCCGCTTCCAAGACCGAAGACTGCGCTCGGTAGCACAGATCTTCAAACCCTTGATCCGAGTGACCAAGGTGTACCAGCCTTGGATGCACCTCCAAGAGTAGAAGGTCATCAGGCGGTCGACGCGGGGCTCCACACCCAGAATGAGGCATACCCATTCAAAATGGCGGATCTTGGCGATCGCCATTGGGTGTACCTCCGTCAAGTGTACACCGTGTTTCTCCAAAACACGGTACACAAACTTCGTCAATGGGAACCTGAGATTCCCATAGATGAAGAATGCAGCATACACCCCTATCTTGCCCTTGGGGGCATCGTACACCGTCTGGTGAGGCTAAGGAAACTCAGGCTCGAGCATGAACTTCTTGACGATGTACTGATAAAGGTCGACGGAAAGAGCACACTGGCACTTGCCAGCAGTACTCTTATCGTCCTTGTCAGAAGTGGACGTTGGGTTCTCGATATACACGTCGGACTCTTCGGCGGTGACTTCTGGATCGTGAAGGGAAGACATGTTGGGGATGGAAAGAAGAACGATTTCAGGAGAATGCTCGACAAAAGTTAGAGTATTCGCCGGAAATCGCTTAGAAGAAGAAGGAAGTGAAAGTGTGAGTTGAGATGCATCCTCTCCTCCCTTTATATACTCATCGCAATGAATGCGATGAATTTAATGCGGAGGAGAGAAGAAAGCGCAGGAGCAATGAGAAGATGACACGTGAAAAGCAAGCTGGCAACAGCTGTCGACAGGACGCGTGCCGTAAAATTCGCGCCCACGCGCCCGAAATCTCGCGCCCACACGCCTGAAAAAGCGTCTGGAATGACCATATAATGTCACGTCGCCATAACTTCCTGCATGTCCTGAAACTGTCAGAAGAAACCGTCGGAAGACGCTAACGTCCCTTCAACAGTTTGGACTGTTCTTATCTTTTCACCAACTCTTCGAATTTCAAAAAGATTCAAAAAGACTCAAAAATAAGAGGGAATATACCCCCTTACCTTGGGAAGTAAAAAACCATAAGACAAGTGCGGGTACAGTGTCAAGGCGAAACCCTTCACATACTTAGCACTTGCAGGGAATTGAAGCCAAGAAAGATCTTATGGGCCGTGCTTGCGGAAAGGGAAATAACACCTCCGCATAGCGGGAACGTTGAGAACTAGCTTGTTTGAAACTTCAAGGCGGAATTGGTGGTTTAACATAACTGATCACTATGTCCAAAACTACCAAAACCTCGTGGAGAGCCTATACAAGTGAAACTTAACGCTCCCGACTTGTGGAGAGGTTAAACACCTACCCGCATCATAACCAAAGATCAGGCAGAAAAGTCGGGAATTTCTGCAAGTGACATTAGGAAAACCGCGGGAAGAATCCCCACGGAAAACCTTAAAAAACAAAAACCTCTTTCAAAACCCCTTGCTTAAAGTCCAAAAGTTCACCTCACTAATTCATGAGAAGAACAATGGACTGGGGGACTTGAAGAGGTAGGTCCCCGCAAAGCCCAGTTGGACCCGCAAGACACACGAGGGCATCTGTGGAGTACAAGCAGGTCCACGCGCTGTTGTAGCTAAGCTAAACAACGCTGGATACTTTTGGCCGGGGATGCATACGGATGCGCTGGCATACATCAGAAAGTGTAGGTCTTGCCAACTCTACGCACCCAACACACATCGCCCGAAGAATGAACTTGTTCCAGTCACCTCTTCATGGCCATTTCAGAAGTGGGCCATCGATGTGACAGGCCCATTTCCCACAGCAGCAGGGAATGTTCAGTTTCTAGTGGTAGCCATCGACTACTTCACCAAGTGGATAGAAGCAAAACCCTTAGCCCAAACAACCGCAAAACATATCAAAAAATTTATTTGGGAATTTATTATTTGTCGTTTTGGACTTCCACAGAACTTGGTGAGCGATAACGGCACCAACTTTGCTGACAAGAAGCTACAAAATTGGCTGGAAGAACTTCAAATCACCCACACCTTTACCTCAGTGGCGCACCCGCAGGGTAATGGTGAGGTGGAAAGAGCAAATAAGAGCATCGTCGACGGCATAAAGAAAAGACTCTTGGAACACAGATCCGGCTGGGTGGACGAAGTTCCACACGTCCTTTGGGCAAACAGAACGTTGAAAAAGGCAAGTACGGGAGAAACCCCATTCAGCCTCACTTATGGCACTGAAGCCATGGTCCCGGTCGAAATTGGTCTACCCTCACCAAGGGTTTTGACTCAGCCAGAAGACAATGATGCAGAAAGACGGTTAGACCTTATGCTAACCGAAGAACGCAGAGACTTAGCCGCAGCGCGTGAAGAGAATTAAAAGCGACAAATGCAAAAATACTACAACACGCGGGTAAAACTCTGCAACTTCAATGTAGGAGACTACATATTGCATAACAACGAGGCTTCGAACCAAGAGCGCCCAGGAAAGCTGGTCCCGGTCTGGGAAGGACCATACATTATCAAAGAAGTTTTGGGAAATGGCGCATACCGGCTCGAAAGGCTCGATGGCACCCCCATCCCAAGAACATGGAATGGAGCTCAATTACGCAAATGTTACATGTAGATCAATTCCAAACTTGTAAAGAAAAGGCCTAGAGCCACTTCTAATGGAAATGATTCTCCTTATCACATTGACGCTGATAGTCTTACATCTACTTATGATCTGACCACACTGATATGCCGGTATTCACCGCATAAATATGTGGGAAAGTAAGTCGTTGCGTGTGGAAGGCGGCAAAACCCGCATAAACACAAAAAACGGTAAAAATTTCTAAGGAAAAGATGAGGAAAACCTTCACGCAGGTCAGTTATAGGTGAAGTTTGGTCATCCCACTAAATGAAAGTGACGGTCCTACCCGCACAATCATGATAGAGGAAACTGAACATTAACCTATTGACAACCACGCGTCGAAAGGTTAACTTATTCAAAACACTTAGAAAATTTCTAAAATGATGAGGAAAACCTTCACGCAGGTCAGTTGTAGGTGAAGTTTGGTCATCCCACTAAATGAAAGTGACGGTCCTACCCGCACAATCATGATAGAGGAAACTGAACATTAACCTATTGACAACCACGCGTCGAAAGGTTAACTTATTCAAAACACTTAGAAAATTTCTAAAAAGATGAGGAAAACCTTCACGCAGGTCAGTTATAGGTGAAGTTTGGTCATCCCACTAAATGAAAGTGACGGTCCTACCCGCACAATCATGATAAAGGAAACTGAACATTAACCTATTGACAACCACGCGTCGAAAGGTTAACTTATTCAAAACACTTAGAAAATTTCTAAAAAGATGAGGAAAACCTTCACGCAGGTCAGATATAGGTAAAGTTAGCCATCCTACTAAGTGAAAGTGACGGTCTTACCCGCACAATCACGAAAGAGGAAGCAAAACTTTAACCTATTATCTGCCACGTTGAAAGGTTAACTTACCCAAAGTACTCAAGAAATTTCTAAGTTAAACTAAAATATGCGATGAATTTAATGCGGAGGAGAGAGAGCGCAAGTGCAATGAAACTATGACATGTGGAAAGAGCAAGCTGGCAACAGCTGTTGAAAGGACGCGTGCCGTAAAATTCGCGCCCACGCGCCCGAAAACTCGCGCCCACACGCCTGGAAAATAGTCTGGAATGACCATATACTGTCACGTTGCCATAACTTCCTGCATGTCCTGAAACTGTCAGAAGAAACCGTCGGAAGATGCTAACGTCCCTTCAACAGTTTGGACTGTTCTTATCCTTTCACCAACTCTTCAAATTTCAAAAAGATTCAAAAAGATTAAAAGATTCAAAAATAAGAGGGAATATACCCCCTTACCTTGGAAAGCGAGAAACCATAAGACGAGTGCGGGTACAGTGTCAAGGCGAAACCCTTCACATACTTAGCACTTGCAGGGAATCGAAGCTAACAAGATACCTTGGGAAACAAGAAACCGTAAGAGAAGTGCGGGTACAGTGTCAAGGCGAAACCCTTCACATACTTAGCACTTGCAGGGAATTGAAGCCAAGAAGGATCTTATGGGCCGTGCTTGCGGAAAGGGAAATAACACATCCGCATAGCGGGAACGTTGAGAACTAGCTTGTTTGAAACTTCAAGGCGGAATTGGTGGTTTA
This sequence comes from Bidens hawaiensis, assembly GCF_021521415.1. Classification (NCBI taxonomy): domain Eukaryota; kingdom Viridiplantae; phylum Streptophyta; class Magnoliopsida; order Asterales; family Asteraceae; genus Bidens; species Bidens hawaiensis. Next base: position 1,630,818 of record NW_027491327.1, read on the forward strand.
ACATAACTGATCACTATGTCCAAAACTACCAAAACCTCGTGAAGAATCTATGCAAGTGAAACTCAACGCTCCCGACGTGCGAAGGGGTTAAACACCTACCCGCATCATAACCAAAGATCAAGCAGAAAAGTCGGGAATTTCTGCGAGTGACATTAGGAAAACCGCGGGAAGAATCCCCACGGAAAACCTTAAAACTAAAAACCCTTTTCAAAACCCCTTGCTTAAGTCCAAAAGTTCACCTCACTTATTAACAATTCATGAGAAGAACAATGGACTGGGGGGACTTGAAGAGGTAGGTCCCAGCAAAGTCCAGTTGGACCCGCAAGACACACCTTGAAAAGGTACGTCTGGGCAAAGACCAACTAGTTCCGTAGGACCTACCATGCTCAGAGAGATGAAGACCTTACGCGTAGTACGCCAGCTGTTCCCGCAGGAAAAGCCTCCCAGTGGTAAAGTATCCCGCCTGTTCCCGCAGCTGCGGATACAAGCCACGAGGGAAGGCTACCCGCACTAATAGTAAGGCTACACGCACAAGGCACTAACTTTTAATAATTCAGTAATGTCACCTGAAGAAGGAATGAGCAAGGCGGGAATACTCCCGCCCAAATGAGCCAGTCCGTACGCTTCTGGAAGATCTTTTGTACTATACCTGCCAAGGTATGGACAAAATAGACAAGATCTGACCAAAGCAGCCCATGAACCAATCACAGGGTGACAGCTCACCGACAACAGTACGAGGAGGAGCACGCTCTAGTACAAAATGTCACTATCAGCCGCTGCCTACCCACCAACCCTCATCGTGGCACGTACATAGCCTGTAGTTGGTGGAAAAGGAATAGTACACAGCCGGCCATGTCACTATCAGCCGCTGCCTACCCACCAACCACCAGCATGGCACGTACGTAGCCCACAGTTGGTGGAAAAGGAATATTATACAGCTGGCTGTACCTGCTTGGAAACCTGCCTTCGGCTATAAATACTCCAACACCTTGGAACGATATCATCATCTTATAGGATCACATATCATCTGATATTATCTTATCTTCTCTAGCTATTTCTCTTAATATACACTTATATTCAGAGCAATCTAGTCTGATTCTCACGCCGGAGGGTGGTCACAAGGAGGTCCCCCCCCCCCTTCTCAGTGACGAGCTCACGGTGTCTGTTTTGCAGGTCATCAGAAGAATAACCATCTTCGCCGGACCTAACCCTCGTGGGAAACATCTACTTAACCCTAAGATTATCCGTAATCTGCCGGGGTCACTTAGTGTTTCTTCAGACTGTGATTCTGTGTTTAAAAAGATGGAATGTGTTTATTACAGGTGTGTACTAAGACTGTTAAAGACACCCACCAACTGTTTGTGAAAAGTCCCCTGAGAAAAATTTATAAAAAGTGAGCAATCTAAAGCTAGGAGTCGAGGTCAAAAGTGCGCACGGGCTCATGGCGAAAGACGGGCAGGGCTCGGCTAGCCCGTACGTTGAGCTTCACTTTGACCATCAAAAGTTTACTACCACTGTGAAAGAAAAGGATCTTGATCCGTATTGGAACGAGACGTTTTATTTCGGTATATCTGACCCGAATAATTTGCCGAACCTTACGCTTGATGCTTATGTGTATAACCGATCGAAAGGAATTACCTCGAAGAATTTCATGGGTAAAGTTCATATTAATGGGACAGCATTTGTTCCTTACTCGGACGCTGTTGTTTTCCATTACCCGTTGGAAAAGAAGACTATTCTTTCACGTGTGAAAGGCGAGCTAGGGTTGAAAGTGTTTGTTACTGATAACCCGTCGATTATGGTCTCGAATCCACCTCCTCAGATGGATAATTCTTCACATAACCGAAACGGGCCAAAAGATTCAAGGAAAACATTTTTCCATTTGCCAAATTCCAACTCGGTCCCGCCAGCGCAGGTTCCGTCGCAGCAATCGTACATGGCAGCTATGAACCAGCCGCAGCAAGCGTATGCATACGGAGTTGAGGAAATGAGAAATCAAAGTCAAATTGGTCAGCTTCAAAGTCAACCGAAGTTGGTGAGGATGTACTCTGGATCTTCATCACAACCAATGGAATACGCTCTCAAAGAAACAAGCCCGTTTCTTGGAGGTGGTCAAGTGATCGGGGGTCGGGTCGTGACCCGTGATAACCGACGGGCCAACACTTATGACCTTGTGGAACCGATGCAGTTTCTTTTCATTCGGGTCGTGAAAGCACAAGACCTCCCAAGCAAGGACGTGACCGGAAGCCTCGACCCGTTTGTCGAGGTCCGGGTTGGGAACTATAAAGGCATCACACAACACTTTTCAAAAGCATCGAGCCCGGAATGGAACACGGTGTTTGCGTTCTCTCGAGAAAGAATGCAAGCAACCGTGTTAGATGTGGTGCTTAAAGACAAAGACACGATTAAAGACGACTTTGTCGGGCTTGTTCGCATTAACCTTCACGATGTTCCAACACGGGTCCCACCGGATAGCCCGTTAGCTCCCGAATGGTACCGGTTGGAGAACAAGAAGGGTGAGAAAAAGAAAGGTGAGTTAATGCTTGCGGTCTGGATCGGGACACAAGCCGATGAAGCATTTCCCGATGCGTTTCTTGTTGATCAAGCAACGAGCAGTGTCGATAGTGCGGCTTCTACAATGTACACTCGGTCAAAAGTTTACCATTCTCCTAGACTTTGGTACGTTCGGGTTAATATAATCGAGGTACAAGATCTTGTTTGGGATGAAAAATCTCGGTTCCCAGATGTATATGTTAAAGCCCAGATTCACAACCAGGTTTTGAAAACAAGACATGTTCAAGCAAGAAATGCAAATGCATTATGGAATGAGGATATGATGTTGGTGGCTGCTGAGCCATTAGAAGACCATTTGATTCTTAGTATTGAAGATCGAGTGGGGGGTAATAAGGAAGAGACGTTAGGGAAGGTGTTTATACCGTTAAACAGTGTTGAAAGACGTGCAGATGATCGGATGATTCATTCCCGGTGGTTTCATGTTCAAGACCCGAGTGATCGTGATGTTGACGAGAAGATAAAGAAGAAAGATAAGTTTGCAACTCGGCTCCATGTTCGGGTTTGTCTTGATGGTGGGTATCATGTGCTGGACGAGTCGACTCAGTATAGTAGTGATCTCAGACCGACTGCTAAACAGCTGTGGAAGCCGTCAATCGGGATACTGGAACTCGGTATCTTGAATGCTAGTGCACTTCACCCGATGAAAACCCGAGACGATAGAGGGACGGTTGACGCGTACTGTGTTGCTAAATACGGTCATAAATGGGTTCGAACGAGGACAGTTATCGACAGTTTGACTCCAAAGTTCAACGAGCAGTATACTTGGGAAGTATACGACCCGTCAACTGTCATAACCGTAGGTGTTTTCGATAACACTCAGCTTGAGAACGATTCCAACTCCAAAGATATAAGGATCGGTAAGATTCGTATCAGAATCTCGACTCTCGAAACGGGTCGGGTTTATACCCATTCGTACCCACTGCTGGTTTTGCACCCATCGGGTGTGAAGAAAATGCGGGAGTTGCATTTAGCGATTCGGTTTTCGAGTACTTCGATGGTTAATATGATGTATATGTACTCGAAACCACTGTTGCCGAAGATGCATTATGTGAGGCCGTTGACGGTGGTTTAGCTTGAGATGCTGCGCCATCAAGCTGTCCAGATAGTAGCGGCTCGGCTCAGCCGGGCCGAACCGCCACTGAGTGAGGAAGGAAATAGTTGAGTTCATGACTGATGCTAATTCGCATCTATGGAGTATGAGGAAAAGTAAGGCTAATTTCTTCAGGCTGACGTCGGTTTTTAACGGCGTTTTTGCAGTAAGTAAATGGTTTGGGGAAGTTTGTTTGTGGAAAAATCCGATCACGACGGTGCTCGTTCACGTCCTGTTCGTGATGCTCGTGTTGTTCCCGGAGCTTATTATGCCAACTGTTTTCCTCTACATGTTCCTCATCGGGCTCTGGAACTACTGGTTCCGGGCCCAATACCCTCCGCATATGAACACCCGGTTATCATATGCGGACGGGGTTACCCCCGATGAATTAGACGAGGAATTCGACACGTTTCCAACGTCTCGGCACCCGGACATGGTCAGGCACCGGTACGATCGGTTACGAAGCGTGGCGGGGAGAATCCAATCTGTTGTCGGCGACATAGCGAGCCAAGGTGAACGGCTGCAAGGGCTTCTGAGCTGGCGGGACCCACGGGCGACTCTTTTGTTCATGGTGTTCTGTCTTGTGGCAGCGTTTGTGTTATACGCGACGCCATTTCAGGTGCTTGTGGTACGCCATTTCAGGTGCTTAATTAGGGTTCTCAGTTTTACTCGAAACCCTACCCGAGAAAACCCGTAACCGAACCCAAACTAACCCGACCCGAAAAACCCGAACCCGAGAAAAGACTAACCAAACCTAAGTAATTCAGGTTGGTTCTTGGGTCTGATTTATGGGTTTCGGTCAACCCGAATAAACTTTAAGTTTTAAGCCAAATATATTTTTTAGGTATAATAGGGTAAGCCTTAGCCACTAAAGTTATCAAAATTTGGCTCTGATCGGCTATTGTCATTCCACCTATTATAGATCGAATGCTTATTATTAATTTATAACGTTTATTACTAATGGTAACCGTAATTGAGCAACCAAAACACAATTGACTTGACAATTATGGTCGGAGTTTGTTTTACTCTTATTTTGTATTCTTTTTATCAAGTTATATTGCTTTATTATTTGGTCATTTACGTTACGAGCAAAGAATAATATATGTTTTCAATTTTAACATCGTAGTTTTTAAAATAATTTTTGTTTTCTAGGATACTCGAAATCCGATTAACCCAACTCAAAAAACCCGAACTCAAATTACCTGTGAGAGATTTAGGTTGAGTTTCGGGCCAAGATTTAAAACTTTAAAATCCGAAGAACCAAAAACCCGAAGAACACCCCTATTAAGAAAATTAGCATTAATAAAACATTTTTTGTATTACAGTTTCAAAAGAGATTGATGACAACTCCATGGATCCATGGAGGTTGAAAGAATACGTGAGAATAAATTTTGTATTCATTCATGATTTATTCTTGTCTTAATCATCTTAGACTTATAAATATCATTTATTGAATTTTTACAACATTCATCTCTTGCACTGAAGAAAGATTGTACTTAAATTGATTTAATAAAAAAAATATAGATATTATTTCATTAAAGATATAAATATTTTGACTATATTGACATAAATATTTGCATATTTTTAATCCATATAATTTAGATAATTAGTTACTTGATTAAGAAATTGATTGATATGTTTTGATTCCACCGTCATATATGTGTTTTCAATAAAAATAGAAAAAAAGTTTGAGCTGGAAATTTTAGCTAGAAATTAATCTCCAAGTGACATGTGTCCACAATTATTTTACTTTATTAGAATAGATAGATATATACGAATTTATAAAAGAAAAACAAAAATCTAAATTAATTAATTTCACATCACTTATGCAAATAGTAAAAAGTTGGGTGTAGAGTGTAAATAGAATCACCAGACACAATAAGTTATAAGTTACAAGTTTGTAACTTATTAATTTATCCTCTCACATAATAAGTAATTCCTAACACATTTTTTTAACTTTTCAAAGATTATAAGTCATGAGAAGGTAAAAATAAGGAATCCCCAAACACCCCCTTAATAATGTAACCAGTTGAACACAACAACTTAAGGAGTGCTGATTACAATGTTAATATATCCTATTAGTAAGATATAGTTGTATCTAGCTTATATGCATGATAATTCTAATGATTTGTTCAAACTGACAATTAGTAGGGATGACAATGAGATGATTTTGATATGAATAGTAGTAATCTTAATCTTATATGTGGTTATAAAATTGTGTCTCGTACCTGGTCAACACCATATTCACATCATGATAAATATGCTTGAAATATCTGCATAAATTTATTGATAATGCAAGTCCCAAAAATAAGTTTATGCTTAATAGCATACAATAATCCAACCTTTTGTGTATTGGCCGATAATAATCTCACCTTTAAAAATCACTAGCAACGGTCCCACCTTTTAACTATTTTTGTCTCACTGGTCCTCCGTTAAAAAATGCTTAACGTCGTTATGTTTTTTCCCTAGTTTCAAACCGATGTTTTAGAACTTTTGATCGGAAGAACGATATGAGTCGACAGATATAAAACTTATCTCGAAACGGTGATTCAAATGTCTTGATTTTTGTTAATTGGAAATTCAAGCACCCAAATTGAAACATTGTTTCGTTGTTTTGATCACCATTTCGAGATAAGTTTTACATCGGTCGACTCATATCATTCTTCCGATCAAAAGCCCTAAAACATCGATTTGAAACTATGAAAAAACTTAACGACGTTAAGTATTTTTTAACGAAGGACCATTATGACAAAAATAGTTGAAAGGTGGGACCATTGTTAGTGATTTTTAAATGTGGGATTATTATCGGCCAATACACAAAAGGTGGGATTATTTATTTCTAATTTTTCAAATATAAATAATATATCAAATATATATCCAATAGAAAATTTAATTTTTTATATAATTAACCTACTAATATCTATACTATATATAATATAACACTAATGGGCAAATTAAGACGATTTTTTAAGTAATTTACAACTCTTCAATGCATAGGTACAACATTCAATAAGGGCAACAATGTAATTATAACATCAAAACTCACGTGCATTTTAAATTTCTTTAAAATAATTACAATTTTCATCCCTTAAAGTTTCAAAATTGGTCTTTGATCTTTTAATTATATATTCTTTAATTTTCACTTTTAACCCAACTACCCCTACGGTTTTTAAATGCTCATAACTTTTTCATACGTTAATATTTTTTAAAATAAATGGCATCATAAAAACGAGCATTTTATTATCTTTAATTTGAGTATGATATTGGTATAGTTTACGAAGTAAAAAAATTATGCAGAACTGCTTTTGGTTCGATTTTGATGGTTTTAAATTAAACCATGTGCCAACTTTACGCATTTTTTTATGTCTCCGGAAATCGAAACTGAACTATTTAAAATTAAAACCCAACTAAGTTGAACCACTACCAATGATTAGGCTTCAATATAGTTTGTAATTCGATAATAAATTGAGTTTAAAATAAGAATTATTAATCTGTCTATACCTTCATTTCAAACTAAGCACCAACTAATAAGTTACTTAAGAGAATCATAATGTGAACAAATATAGCTTTGGTCACATAAATGATAAACCTTATTAGAATAAATAGAAGGCGGAATCATAACAAAAACAAATATTACAAAAAAAAATCATACTGAAAATTGGACAAAATTAAGTTGTAATAGACGACTTTACTCGTATTAAATAAAACTTTGTTTAACTATATTTTAACTATATCTAATATATATTATAAAACATATCTAATACTAAATAAGTAAATAATTAACATTTCTATATGTACGGTTAGCTCCGGTTTCAACCGTGAAACCAAACTAAAGAATGGTCTCACAGTTTCAAACGGAATAATGAATACTCATAAATTTGTTACATGATTACCAAAGTTTGTGTTTCCCGCTGCATCGCGCGGGCACCCTTCTAGTAACAAAAGTCATTGAAAATATTTTTGAAATTAATGTCAAAAAATTTCAAGTATATCGTTCGCTGCCTCGCTGGATATCATTTAATCCAATAGCTGTTTTGCACGGTACCCGAATGGTTAACCTGATATTTGGTTTCTCTCAACATCTCCACCTTGTATTCGTTTTTCTCAAGTCATAATTATTAAAAACATGCTGTGAGTTTTCTGGGACTGGAAAACCGGTCACAGTTTCCAGCAATCCTTAACAATCATTTTTGTGATTTTAATTTAATTAATCATCATAAAAAAAGTGTTGGTTTAAGTTTTTTATTTTATAATTTACAAAATTGTAAAGATATGGTGACACAAATGGGACCAGTGTTTGTTTAGCATGTCCAAGAAAGAAGGGTATCTGCAGATTACTCATGAAAGTATGCTTCCTCATGCCAATATATTTTACTCATGATATGGGGTTGTTGCAAAGCATGTTTGACTTGGTCAAACACTACTTTTTAAGGACCAAATGTTCACTTTGAAGTTTATATGGGCCAACTTAAATTGTCAAGATAAAATTAATATTGGATTAATACAACTTTAGATGTTCATGATCATAATGCAACCATTTTTGTTGCTTTTGTCCTAGGTTTATCTTCATCTTCCATTTTTTATCTTCTTTTTTGGTAAAGTGCCTCTTTGCTTGTTTTTGTTACAAATTTATACAAAAACAAGCTATATCTCCTTGACGATGAAGGGACTTTAGAAACCCTAATCTATGAGGTGGTCCTTGTTCCCTGGTCGGGATAAAATTAAATGCAACGTCCCCTTCCGTGTTGTGGTGGTGTTGATTGATTGTATTGTTATCATATTTGTAATTTATCATGCTACATGTCTTGTTGACCAATTTTTTATCTTGTAAGTAATGAAGGAGTTGAGGAGGTGATATGGTTTTTTATAAATAAACCTATAAGTTTGGAAGTTTTCAATTGATTAGTGTTTAAACATATATATGATGATTGATGGTTTATTATTTTTTAGATTCTTTTTATGTTTTCTGTATTTTCTTTTTTTCCTTTTGTAGTAACCATTTAAAAAAATTAATATAAAATCATTCATTTCTTTTAAATCAACACCATCAACATTCAACAAAACTCCCTATTCAACGACGGATTATGAATCTTTTAAATTTATAATAAAACCAGTAGACAAATATGAACATGGCCTAGCTCTTATAATAAAGTTTTAAGTATAATCGTTATAGGATACTTAGGGGTTGTTTGTTTACAACTTAATGCAGCCATTCAGAGGCATTGACTAATTAGATTGATGGTATTAGTCATAATTGTTTGAGATTATGGCTCAATTCTAGAGATTAGGGCTTCAATGGTGAAATAAACTATTGATAATTGTTTGAGATTATGGCTCAATTCTAAGTTGCTATCTGTTCATGTTGCAGATGGATGCATCTTGATCCCTGTGAAGGAATATATGATACTCCATTACTATATGAAAATGGTACTTTCATCATTTCACCATGATATCACACGAATCAGTAGAGGTGGCAAGATAGTCTGGTTGGGTAACTTGTCAAAATGGATGTGTTAATAGTAATTAAAGCACAATATAATCACAAAAGTAACCTGAATAAAACGGTTTAGGAGGTTATATGTATCATTAAGTAGATTTGGTCAACTTTTAACCTGTTTGGCCCGTTTCCCATATACACAATTTTCTTGATTGGCCCATATGAAACAAATGCGTAACCAAAATCTTGTCGGTTGAAACCTCTACAAATCTATATCTATTTATGCAAAAGGTTAATAAGTACTTGAGCACCCCCCCCCCCCCCCCCCAAAAAAAAAACAACAGGTGGAACAAGAAACTGAACTATGCTATTGCTTATGCAAAAGACGGAGTCCTTGATGCCACTAAACGTTACACCAGGAAGTGACGAGGTATGTCCACATTAACTTTATTCTCTTCTTCATATTGCTGTTTTGACCAACAAGGGAAAAAAATGTCATTTTGAAGGTTCCGTCACGTCGAACCCTAACTTCAGACTCTAGTGCATCGAATATTCTTGCAAATATAACAAGAGAACTAAGAAGGAACTTCACATCAACTATGATATCTTCACTTGAGGAGCGTGACCGTAACGAAGTCAGCGAGCTTGAAAAAAGTAACATTCTCAAGAAAACGATTCTTTATCCTTACCAGGAAGATTAAGTGCCGACAAGGAATGGGGCATGTTAAGATCCGAAATCGGGTCTGATTCATTAAGTTCTTTTTCCTGTCCGGTTCGTGTATGTGCAGACGAACACGTTTCAAGTATCTATAACGCCTTTGCCTTCGTTGTGGTAATTTGTTTTTTTATAAGTGGCCCAAAAAGAAATGGCCTGTAAAGAAATGGCACAGATAAAGAGTAGGATCCGTTGGAGTCACTAGGCTATTGACAAAGCATTTCTTGAAGCGTGTCTTCATGAAATAACACTCCATGGACTTCAAAGGAAGCAGCCTTAAACCAATATCTTCCACCAATATCATGGAAGAATGTTGCGGAGAAACTGAAAATAGAACACAACATCATTTGGATTTTAATATGTTTCCATGGATTTTGAAGTAATAATGTGTAATTTGGATTTTCTATGATGTTTTGTATTTTATGTTTATACTTATTTATTATTCGGAGTTTCAAACAAACAGATACATTTCACTCAGCATAAAATAGTTCAAAGGGTAAGATAGTCATTTTGTACAGTTATTCAGATGTCCAACCAGACAGACTTTATCTTGTTCAGATCTTACTGGCTCAAACTCTCTTAACCATTCAGACCTCTTTATGATTCAGCACTTAATGATACATCAATTGCCAAACAGCCCCTTAGGAGTTTGTAAAAGTTAAAATCAATTAATTTTAAATACTAAACAACTTTATTTTATTACCGGTAGCACAACCGAGACAGGGTTCCCTGCCCTGCGGGGATAAAATACGCTACCGCACTCTCCAAAATTGGAGTGCCCCACTATTCCAGACTATTTTGTCTTAACTGGACCTACGCTGGCTTCAGAGTTTGGCTTGGGCGTTCCCCCCGGGAAACCATACCGCCGGTTGCCACTTGACAGTCGTTATGCCGCCACAAGAGCAGAACTCTATGGTTTAACACACAGTGGGACGAAAACTGGGTGGGTTCAGGGTTCAAACTGACAACCTTTCTATAAGGCCTAACTCAAATTATTAATCGCCAATATCTACCCAAATGTGACACAAGTGAGTTTCGAACTTGATTCGACACTGAAGAACCCAAGCCTACTACTACTAGGCCACAAGTGGGGGATGATTGCTACTTTAATTATAAAGAAAACAATATTTTGAATTGTACACATAAGCAAATGATAATTTAATATAAAAAAAATTAAAATATATAGTTTATTAAACTATAAGTAAAAAAGGGTGTAAAGTTTTACATTATTCTACAGAATAAATTTATCCAATTAAATATTCAAAAAATGTGATTTTCACCAAATTAAAATATGTATAAAATGGCTAACGGCACTACTCCACACCTCCAAGAAGATTATAAAGATCTGACTGTGGGTGAATGTGTGCTCTTTGCATATCAATCTAGGATCTTGTAATTGGGTTTTTTATTTATTTTTTCAAAACCACAAAATTTTGAATCTTTTATATTTATTTATCAAAATTCTAAGTGGGTGTGTGGAATCTTGGTACTTGGTGCAAAAATGTGGATCTTGTGGGAACCTAAAACTGTGGTTGATTTAGTAAAATGGGTTCCAATTTTGACTTTTTGAGAGAATTTGAAGCCACCATTTAGGATTTTGCTTTCTTTGTCTATTTGATCAAGAAACAAGAAAATTAAATAAAGGTTGGATTTTTATGCTAATTTTAGTGTTTCCTTTTTGGGTTTTCTTTATTTGTTTCAAAGATTGATTCTTGGTATGTTAATTTTCTATTTTGGTGTTTATTTATATACTGCAATTTGCTAAAAACCTAAAGTTTCTTGATTGTTCTGGTACAAATTCAAGATCCTTTTATCTGATATAAAAATTTTTATATTATGTATGTGTATGTGTGTGTTGATCAAGCTTGAGTGAATGTATTTACTGTTTTATTCACTTTATGAAATAAAAATGGAAACTTTAATGTGAATACAAAGTGGTTTTCTGGCAAAAGGACTAAAAGATTATTGAAAATTGTTACTTTGTATGATTTGGGCTTTTTTTTTTTTTTTCTAAATCTGGATCATAAAGCTCTATTGATACTTGAAATTGTGGTGTTTAATTGATCTGATTTGGTATTTACTTTATGTTTTTAATCATGAAATTTAGGCAAGATGGGTTCAATTTGCACCAAGTTCATTCCGTGTCTAGTTTCGCCAAGCAAGGCATCGATTCTTGAAGATCCAAACAACGGTATGCATAACGTATACGATTAAATCCTTGTCGTTATTATTGTTATATTAATTTCCGTTCCTCTGTTTTTTGTTATAGGGAATGAAGAGGGAGCTGTTTTTAAAGAATTTACTTTTGAGCAGCTTAAAAATGCAACTTCTGGTTTTGCGGTTGAAAACATTGTATCTGAGCATGGCGAAAAGGCTCCAAATGTAGTTTATAAAGGAAAACTTGAGAATCAAGTAAGGATAGCCGTTAAACGCTTCAATCGTTCAGCTTGGCCTGATTCTCGACAATTTTTGGTACGAAATCTCATTACTTTTGTTATCTTTTGTAAATTCTGTAATGCATTTATAGATGGAAGACTGCCCCCTATTTAGATAATCAATTTTATATATTAACTGAAGGTATAATAGAATTACCATTACACAACTTTTAGCATAATTTGAGAACCGTTACTCGAATTTTATAACACCTCTCTCCATCTTTCAGGTTGTTTTATCGATTTAATCTCTAAAATAATCCGATTTCCAAACACTGCAACATTTGATTATCTTTAGGCTTGCAAGCAAATCGGATGAACACGAATGGAGCATGCCTGTGGTCATTCGTTTAACTTTAACTGAACATACGATCAAACAAGGACAGCTAAGCGAACATGATTTTCTTGTTCATGTTCGTTTAAGAAAAGAATATGCTGGTGTTCGTTCGTTAACAGTATAAACGAGTGTAAACGAATGAACATAGATGAATGAATACAAACTGAACTAAAACTAGTTAAAATTAATGTGAAAAACAATGTGTTGCTAAAAAGTTATCAAACTAGCCTAGATTGTAACGAGCCAAAAAAAATTAAATGAATATAACCAACGTAAACCGACGAACTTAAGCAAACGTAAACTAACAAAAATAAATGAACATAAATGAATGAGCAGGACATGCGTTCATGTTCGTTCGTTTGAACTTTATGAACAATTTATTTTTGTTAACGTTCGTTCATTTATTATATAAGCGGACGTTCACAAACTTATCGTTCATGTCATTGTATCTTCTAGAATGCGGATTTATTTGTCTTGTATCCATTTTTTTATCAATATTTCTTGTACTGTTCCTAAAATGTAAGCTTCTCTTTGTGAAACCTCAGGAAGAAGCAAAAGCGGTTGGTCAACTTCGTAACGCCAGGCTGGCAAATCTTCTTGGTTTCTGTTGCGAAAATGATGAGCGGTTACTCGTGGCTGAGTATTTGCCCAATAACACCCTTGCAAAACATCTTTTTCATTGTAAGTCCTTGTTCTTTATTATTTTCACCAAGTGGTTGACTTTTCAAATTTAGTTAGTTATAAAAAGTCAAAAAAAAAAAAAAATTTGTTGCCTCAGGGGAATCACAGCCAATGAAATGGGCAATGAGGTTACGTGTGGTTTTACATCTAGCCGAAGCTCTCGAATATTGTACGAGTAAAGGCCGTGCTCTTTATCATGATCTCAATGCTTATAGAATTTTATTCGATGAGGTGAATATCGTACTCTTAGTTTTGAATTATTTTCTTATTTTTTTCCTATCTTTTATTCATGCATTAGATTCTTGCAGGAAGGTAATCCTAGACTCTCGTGTTTTGGGATGAAAAATAGTCGGGATGGAAAAAGTTATAGCACGAATCTTGCATTTACTCCTCCCGAGTATTTAAGAACAGGTACATTCTTGTTTCAAATTTGTATATAAAGATGTATTTTGACTTTGAGGTCAAAAAGATTAATTTTTTCAACTTCCAGTTTAGTCATCGAGTATACATATTTTAGTTAAGTCTTGAGAAGGAGATACACTTTGACCTTTATGGGCAAAGGAAGTTATTTTCAGCTTTTATTCCGACTTTTCCCCGTCCTTTTGAGAACCAATGCACTCTTGTATTTCTCTTATTAAAAAGATGTATTTTGACTTTTCATGTTAAAAGCACTGATTTTTAACTTTACTTTTGACATGAATTATGTAATAATTTTATTATGTTCTCATCGATAGGAAGAGTGACACCCGAAAGTGTGATATATAGCTTTGGGACTCTTTTACTTGACCTTCTTAGCGGGAAGCACATTCCTCCAAGCCATGTAAGAATATACGAATTTCATGTACGTATTTATATGTTTCAGACATGTGATGTTTGGTTTATTATTTCAGGCTCTTGACTTAATACGGGACCGAAACCTTCAAATGCTTACAGATTCATGCTTGGAAGGACAATTTTCTAATGATGATGGAACCGAGTTGGTGCGTTTGGCTTCTCGTTGTTTGCAATACGAGCCCCGAGAACGCCCAAATCCAAAGTCACTAGTGGCTGCATTGACTGCTCTTCAAAAGGAAACCGAGGTTTGTTGACTTAGCATAAAAGTGTTTGACTTTAGTCAATCACAAATGACTAAAATACCCTTTAATAATTTCTTTGAGTTACAGGTTCCGTCACATGTTTTGATGGGCATCCCGGCCACGACTTCATTTTCACCTAGATCACCTCTCGGTGAAGCTTGCTTGAGAATGGATTTGACTGCAATACATGAAATTTTGGAAACACTTTCATATAAAGATGATGAAGGGCAAACAAATGAGGTTAGTCTATTGCTATTAAGAAAATTCCCAACACGAAAGGTTGAGGGTCTCACTTTTTATTCTGGTTTCACAGAAGAAAAATTGGGACAGAGTTTGGTTCTTGTTTTTAATATGTGGGTCCCGTACTCCCGTTTCCATGAAGTGTGGCAAGATGAATAAAGTGTGAATTTTTGTATATTGGTTTAAAGTTTGGATCTTGATTGTTATCTTTGTATAACAGCTCTCGTTTCAAATGTGAACCGATCAAATGCAAGAATCTTTGGATTCAAAGAAAAAAGGCGATGTGGCATTTCGGCACAAGGACTTCAAAGATGCAATAGAGTGCTATACTCAGGTAAAAAGTCAAAAATACCCTTCAAATTTCAAAATAACCAAAGCATGGTAAACATATGTACCGTACAAGTCATATTTTCTTTTTATGCGCAGTTCATTCAGCATGGACCGATGGTGTCACCAACTGTTTATGCGCGACGTAGTCTGTCTCACCTGATGAATGACATGGCTCAAGAAGCACTGAGTGATGCAATGCAGGCTCAAGTGTTCTCACCCGTGTGGCACATTACTTCATATCTACAAGCGGCTGCACTTTTTGCACTTAAAATGGAAAACGAAGCCCATGTGGCACTCAAAGAGGGTGCAGCCCTTGAAGCCAAAAGAGCTGCTGCAAATGGCCAGTGATCACCTGAAATGCTTTTAACTTTGACAGAGTGATGTGATGTTTCAAGAGAGTAAAGATTTTTTTTTCTTTTTTGGATGTTTGTTTCCGGTTTTAAGCTATACTTTTACATATGTAACTTATGGTACTCGAGATTGAAATAGAAGAAATACATTCTTTTGTTGATGAGTTGAATGTAAAGCAAAGTTTATCGTTTATTTTTCTTGGTTTGGTTTGTTTTAATTCATAGTTTTTTTTAACTGAATCGAACCCGACTAAAAAATGGTCTGTTTGTAAATAGATATTCACATTATTATGCTAATTACATGATTTTCATCTACAATCATTACATTTCAGCCACAAAACACCACTAACACCATATGAACTTATCCACTATTTCTTGCATGACATCTTAAGTTGAATCAGTATATTTGCATTGAAATATAGGATGAATTTGAAAGAAGCATAAAATTGAAAGAGTTTAAAACCACTTTAATCGTCAGCACTTGTGTCAAAGTAGGGATGACAATCAGACGGATTTAGGTATTCCCAACCACATACCCAGTTATTAAAGGCCGTTTACCCGACCCAACTCGTCAGGTATTTTCAGGAATGAAAGAAGTGAACCTTGAACGGAATTGTTTGGATAGTTGGCGTGCTTAGAGGGTTACAGATGGAATAAATCAATTTGATATAAAGATATACTATTCACGTCTTATTATAATTTCTGATTTTTTTATATTTTAAATTATTAAACTATACCTCTTCCTTTTATTATATTAATTTAAGGTGTTTAAGTAAAAAAATTATATTGCATGATTTACAAGTATATAATAAGTATTGTTTGTGACCTACAGCTTTCTTTCTTGTAAAAATGGAAATTTATACTTCAATTCTTAGTAGTAAAGTATTTAAAAGTCTCCTAAAAAAATAACTTTAATAAAAAGGGCTGAAAAGTAAGGGCCCAACCGGGTTCGAACCGGTGACCTACTGATCTGCAGTCAATTGCTCTACCACTGAGCTATGAACCCATCTTATATTTTATAACTGAATTTATTTCCTTATTGAGTGTTGCTCAACCTTGAAATAGTTGCAAGAAAAAATCAATACGTTAATACTAAGTATTATTTTTGTCAATTTCAATGTCCTTAAAAGATTCATTTTCTCAAGCATCAAAAGTGTTCATGTTAAAAAATTGAGTGCAGAAATGAAGTCTCCTAAACACCAAGCCGGATTTGATTCCACGAACAAATTTTCTTTAAAAAAAATAGAAAAAGAATAAACAAACCAGTATTATTTTACTTATTTTATACATATACTAAAAGTACCTAACAATCATCAAACTAATAATGTACTAATAATTGGTTGTAAGATATATATTGTGTATCTAACTTTTATAAGCATATTTCATAACACATATAATTGAAAATCATTGAAAATTCTTAAGAAAATACAGCCATCTATGAAAGACTAAAAGCACTTAAAATCAATATTCCTGTAGAAAAAGGGAGCTTAATGTGGCCAAATCATATATTCACAAAGCTAAAAAAAAGAAGAAAATGATACAAACTTGTATGGGTAACATTTCGGAAACAACAAAACAATTCAAAAGACAAATATCATTGACAGAGACAATGACAACTTGTGATCCTAAAAAGAGGTTATAGGTCGCTATCATTATTAGGGCCTAGAAGGCCCCGTATAAATTGCCTAGATAGGGACAACTTGTGGTCCCAAAGAGGGAAACCAGGATATATAAAGTTGATAAAATTTTTTCCAAATTAGGCATGGCTATTTTAGCCTATATATCCTCAATCATTGATTTTTAATCCAATAAACAAACACCATGTTAGGGAAGGGAAGCCGGCTAAGACGGAATTTTTTGGGCACATAAACTTGTAAAAAGTAAATGAGACCCATTTTTAACCAATACGAATACAACACATGTCAACATAGTTAAATTAAGCCTGCAACTTTAGTTTTTTAGTTGGCATCCCTGAATCTTGGCTGGCTTTGAGATTCGGTTTATTCACTTAGTCGGCATTATTTTACCTCTTAGCCAGCTCCAACTCGACTCGCGGGCTAAAAATTCACCTAGTCGTCTTCTTGTGTTCTTTTAGCTGCCTAGATTAAATACTTTTACCTAAATTAAATATTTAGCTGACTTTCATGTTTTACTCTCTTAGCCGTCTTTTTTTCTCCCTTGTAGCCGCATAAATTTAATCGCCATATTAGATGTGTTTGCTTACCAATTTTTTTACTTTTTTATCTAATATTCTTATAAAAGTTATAAAACTTTCTTCATACTACCAGGGTCTTATACTTTTTACTACATCGTATCCATTTTTCTTCGTTTAAAAATTTTATATGTTAAACATCGTTCTTAAAAATATTATATATATGTAGATACTAAAAAACCGAAAATGTTCATTAATATTGAGAATTAAGAAACATAAACACATTTCGGTTTCTGGACCAATGAACCAACACCGATTTCTTAAAAGCAACCAACTAAGTTTCAAATATATTTTTTGAAGTAGTTCCAAAAAAAAAACTTTATATCCAAATCATTCAGATTGGATCAGTAAATATAGACGCCTTATAGGATAATCGTATAATATTTTGATGATCACACTTTTTTGAAATTAAAGATATTAAATAACCATAAGTAACTAGTAGTGTGCCCGCGCGATGCGGCGGGTAATAATATTTAAAGGTTGTTAATGAACTAATATGATCCAAACCAAGGCTAGCTCGAATTGGACTCGAACTTCATTCAAAGCTGGCTTGGGTAGGCGCTAAATTAAACTTGAGATTGTTTGCTTGCACAATTTGGCTCAACTTTACAATTTATTATCATAAATATCAAACATATAACTTAATCGTGCCGATGGATTAATTCTAAAACTTTATTCAACCAAAGAGTTAAGTAAGTGTGTGTTTGTTTGGGGTCTGAATGGGCTGAAGTCTGATTCGGTCAGACTTCAGATTGTTTGTTTCATGAAAAGAACACATCTGAATGGTTCAGTAAGCCTCTTAGCGATTCAGATTTGGAATGTCGCTGAATGAAAAAGAGACCAAATTACCCCGACAACAACCATCGCTCCTTCCTTCCTTCCTCTCATCAGGTGACACAACACCACCATCCCTGCTCGATTTCAGCCCGATTCCAAGCACAAACAGGTATGATTTTTATTGAAACATGATTTGGGGCTGCAATGAAAGGCTGGGTTGTGACAACCGGTAATTTTCCCAAACCCATAAGCTAAGTAATCAACCTAATAATTAGGTGATTGTAAATATTAAGCGCGTGCAGTTGTTATGTGCGCCCTGCGCGAGCGCGCCATGTTAGTCAGCGCGTGCAGTTGTTATGTGCAACCTGCGCGAGCGCACCATGTTAAGAACCAGCGTGAGCATATGTTATATGCGCCATGCGTGAATGATTTGGCTTTATGTTTTCATGCAACTTAAACATTATGTTGTCTATGGGTTGACCATCCCGCATGATGCTAAGGCGGGTGCATCCTACATCGTTTATGCGCGTGCGGAAGGGAACTAACCTACCCGCATGGCGGGAACGTTGAGAGCTAGTTTGTCTGAAGCTCCAAGATGGAATTGACTTCAACATGACTGATCACTATGTTGAAATACCAAGACCACCTGGAGAATCTACAAATGAAACTCAAATGTCCCTAACTGCGAGAAGGTTACGCACCTACCCGCAGCAAAGACATGTCCTATACGCAGAAAGCTATGCGCACCAAGTTATACGCGCAGAACACTTGGTCTATTCTCCAGTTAAGGAGATTACTCCCGCCCGAAAGGAAACAGTAGCGTGTTTCAGAGATTTTCCACTTTTTACTGTACACTGACAAAAGTACCTGAAAAAGCACACTGTAACATGAAAAGTCAACTGTCAGCCACCCTATTCTCACCAACCCCAGATCTGCATGTTCTGTCCAAATCAAATCAAAATCTTTTATCCACCACTCCACTCTTAAGTAAATAATAATAACTTCCATACTTTATCATCATTACATTTAGATATGAAAAGATTTTAATCCCCTAAAGCAAGGGATTGTGTTCCCTTGAGTTTGCCTATAAATTTGTAGCCTAAATTATCACCCAAAACACACTTCAAAGAACTACAAACTTGCACTAATCCTTTCCCAAGCATCCGTTGTTTCCAGCTCCGATCCTGTTACTAGGTAAGCCGAGAATATAACCTTGAGACCTACTATCCAACCCTTATATTCTCCTATTTTTTTGATCTTAATATATATACTTGTTATTTAATCGTATTCTAGACCTTCGATTCCGAGGCCAACACCAAGAAAACCCGAATCTCGATTAATCCCTTAACAAGAACCTCAGGTGAGTCTCACAGCCCCTATTTTCACTGTTTTCACTGTTTTTAAATTGCTTTCGGGGCGAGGGACACGTACTTAAATAATGTTTTATCATGGTATACTTACAAGCTATGAAAGCGATTATGTGTTTAAGTTATGTTTCATGATGAGCAATGCAAACGGTTATCTAAGGTTTTCAATGTATGTGCGCTAGAACTCGAGTAAGTGATCACTTTACCATTGGAACTCTAAGGGTAGGGACTGCTGGTTTGATCCGCCCACTCGTAGGGGTCGCACCTCTTTGCATGGACGAGTGCCTGGCATGGGGCAGTACTATGGGGTTGAGCCCGCTCGTAGGGGTCGCGCCTCTTTGCATGGACGAGCGCCTTGTTTTCCGGCACAACGTCTGCGCGTAACCCGCGGGACGGTATCCTTAGCTCGTAGGGGCAATGCCTCTTTGCATGGACGAGCACAGTTTCTCAGAATTGTTCGCGCGTAACCCGCGGGACAGTATCCTTGGCTCGTAGGGGCAATGCCTCTTTGCATAGACGAGCATAGTTTTCCAGAAACGTCTGCGCGTAACTCGCGGGACGGTTTTACGTTATTTTAGCTCGTAGTGGCTGCGCCACTAACATGGACGAGCACCGTATCCAGAATTTGTTCACGCGTAACCCGCGGAACGATTTTTATCAGAATATTGTCAGAATTGTGTTAATACGATTTTACCAAGCAGATGTTAATGATGTTGCCAGAAATGTTTCAGAATGATTTTATCGAGTTACTAAAACTTGTGAACTCACTCAGTTTATACTGATTCAAATGTTTTTACGTGTCTTTCAGGAGATAACTAGGTAGCGCATGGAGTCACACTTAGAGCACCACACGCTGAACATCTAAAACAAGATTTTTGGAAGATTTTGGTTTTATCCCCTCGATGCGCACGGTTACCCGCCGCGCAAGGGGATATGGCGAGGAAATCTTCAGTTTTATACTTGGATGTTTCTTTTTGTAATCTTTGAACAATGTAATGTGTTTGTAATAAACTTCTCATGCGCAATAAAAATCTTTGAATGTTTTGCAATGGTCCGTGCTTAATTATCAATCCCCACTCGTGCGCGCCCGGCTGTTTCCGCCGCTCAGGGCCGGGTGTGACAGATTGGTATCAGAGCACTGGTTATAGCGAACTAGGAAAAGAAGTTTTTAACCTAGACTATAACCTTTGGGGAATCGCATGAAATATTTTTCAAAGAATATTTTCAAAAGAATATTTTCAAAAGAAAAATCACACACGCACTTAGGAACACGGGTCACAGTGTCTAGAGATAAGAACATTATGTGCTCTGAGTACATGCGCTAAGTTTGTTATATTTTCTTTTTATGAAAAGAATGCCTCCAACCAGAGCCAAGGGAATTACCATGACACCCGAGGAGCTCGCAGAAATAATCGCGCAGGCGATTGCAACGCATGAGGCCAGCAAGGCCGAATCTAGTCAGGGTCGCCAAGAGAACGAGACCCCAGAACCCGAATCAGGAGCCTTGAACAAAGGATGCTCCTATAAAACATTCATGGCCTGTAGGCCTTGGCCGTTCAAAGGCACCGAAGGAGCCATTGGGCTCTACAATTGGATTGACAAGATGGAGACCGTTCTCTCCATCAGCGGATGTAGTGAAAACCAGAAGGTCCTTTACGCGACCTGCATGTTCCAAGAAGCAGCTTCGTCTTGGTGGAAGCTCCAAGTAAAGACTTTGGGGCGAGAAGTTGCTCTTCACAAGACATGGGAAGAATTGAAAGAAATGATGATGAGAAAGTTCTGCTCTCGCGCAGAAATTCAGAGCTTGCAACAAGAATTCTGGAACCACACCATGGTAGGAACGGATATCGATGCCTACACCAATCGTTTCAACGAGCTTTGCCAGCTGGTGCCAGACATGGCAAACACAGAAGAAAAGAAAATCGAGAGGTACATCTTTGGGTTACCTCCTGTCGTTAGAGTCCCGCTCAACGCCGCCGCACCTCCGACCTTTGACGAGGCGGTTGCGCGAGCCATCACCCTTACAAGGGATACGGTTCGTGCGGGTATGTTGACCACCCGCTTGAACGAGCAGCGAACCTCCGACTCCAAGAGGAAATGGAACGCCCACCGAGGGTCAGACTTCAAGCAACCACCGCCCAAGAAGCAGGAAAGCACAAGGGTTTACGCGATTCAAGCCGCGGAACCATCAAGAAAAGGATACAGCGGGCCTCGCCCATGGTGCAGCAAATGCAAGTATCACCACGAGGGTGAATGCGCAAAAATCGAATGCGCCAAATGTGGCAGACCAGGACACAAGGCGATGAATTGTCGCATCAGAGAAGCTGGATCGAGCGACAGCTGCTACGCATGCGGGAAGCCTGGACACTTCAGTCGGGATTGCCCACAGAAAGGAAACCAAGCTCGCGGGAGAGCTTTTGTGATCGGCGCGGGTGAAGCAAAGGAAGAGCCGAATGTGGTAACCGGTACGTTTTTGCTTAACGGTCATTATGCATCTGTCTTATTTGATACTGGCGCTGACCTAAGTTTTATATCCCATGAGTTTAAAAACTCCCTGGGCTTAGCGACCAGTAGGCTAGACAAACCTTATACTATAGAACTAGCCAATGGTAGGCAGTTATGCGCGAATGAAAGGACTGAGCAATGTGTATTAATATAAACTTGTTGCCAATAGATTTGGGAAGTTTCGATATTGTGGTAGGTATGGATTGGTTGGTCGAGAATCTCGCGGAGATTGTTTGTCATGAGAAGTAGGTTCGGATTCCACTGTTGAACGGAGAAACTTTGATGATCCAAGGGGAAAGAAAGGGAGTTGCGACGAAACTGATTTCGTGCCTAAAGGCGCGTAAGTGCCTAAGGAAAGGGTGCTACGCCTTCCTGGCGCATGTAGTAGAGAAGAAAGATGAGCGAAGAATTGAAGACTTACCGGTAGTGCGCGAATTTCCAGAAGTTTTTCCTGAAGATCTGCCCGGATTACCGCCGCCGCGACAAGTCGAATTTCGCATCGATTTGGTCCCAGGAGCTGCGCCAGTAGCACGAGCGCCTTATCGATTAGCTCCATCTGAGATGCAAGAACTATCCAATCAGTTACAGGAACTATTGGATAAAGGTTTCATTCGCCCAAGTTTCTCACCTTGGGGAGCTCCAGTACTGTTTGTAAAGAAGAAGGATGGTTCGTTCAGAATGTGTATTGACTACAGGGAGCTGAACAAGCTGACAGTCAAGAATCGGTACCCTTTACCGAGGATTGACGACTTATTTGACCAGTTGCAGGGATCCAGTTATTATTCGAAGATAGATCTACGGTCAGGATACCACCAACTTAGGGTCCATGAGGGAGACGCGCCAAAGACAGCCTTCCGAACTAGATATGGCCATTATGAGTTCTTAGTGATGCCTTTCGGGCTAACTAATGCGCCGGCTATATTCATGGATCTGATGAACCGTGTGTGCAAACCATACTTGGACAAGTTTGTGATTGTGTTTATAGATGATATTTTGATTTACTCTCGGACCAAGGCCGAGCATGAGCAACACCTGAGATTGATTTTGGAATTGTTAAGGAAAGAAAAGTTGTATGCGAAGTTTTCCAAGTGCGAATTTTGGCTTAGAGAAGTTCACTTCCTCGGTCACGTTGTAAACGAGAAAGGAATTCACGTTGATCCTTCCAAAGTCAAGGCCATCGAAAACTGGGAAGCGCCAAAAACCCCAACTGAGGTGAGGCAATTCCTAGGACTAGCTGGCTACTATCGACGCTTCATTGAGAACTTCTCCAAGATAGCTCTACCTCTGACCGCGCTAACTCAGAAAGACAGGATGTTTGTTTGGGGCGAAAACCAGGAAGCAGCGTTTCAAATGTTGAAGCAGAAGTTATGTAGTGCGCCAATTCTATCTCTGCCCGAGGGGACAGATGACATCGTCGTTTACTGCGACGCTTCACATCAAGGACTCGGATGTGTCCTTATGCAGCGAGACAAAGTCATAGCGTATGCCTCGCGCCAACTTAAGACCAATGAAAAGAACTACACAACGCATGATCTGGAACTTGGAGCGGTTGTCTTCGCGCTAAAAATTTGGCGCCATTACCTCTATGGTACAAAGTGTATAATCTTTACGGATCACAAGAGCCTTCAACATATATTTGATCAAAAGGATTTAAACATGAGGCAACGAAGATTGGTTGAATTGTTGAACGATTATGATTGTGAAATAAAATACCACCCTGGAAAGGCGAATGTGGTGGCAGACGCGCTAAGTAGGAAGGAGCGAATAAAAACGCTACGAGTCAAGGCTCTAAGGTTGACCATTCACGCAGATCTCTCTACCCGCATCCGAGACGCTCAGCAAGAAGCCTTGAAACCAGAGTTTGTTAAAAACGAAGCCCTTGGGGGAATGATTAAGAGTTTGGAACTGAAAGAGAACGGCAATCTATATTTCGCTAACCGCATATGGGTCCCTCTCAAGGGAGGATTGCGCGAGCAAGTATTGAACGAAGCTCACAAGACGCGGTATTCCGTACATCCTGGCGCAGACAAGATGTACCAAGATGTTAAAATGTTGTATTGGTGGCCCAATCTTAAAGGCGCCATCGCGACACATGTCAGTAAGTGCCTGACGTGTTCGAAGGTAAAGGCTGAATATCAGAAACCATCAGGGTTGCTTCAACAGCCAGAAATTCCCATGTGGAAGTGGGAACAAATCTCTATGGACTTCATCACCAAACTGCCAAGGACACCTGGGGGTTATGACACAATATGGGTTATTGTGGATCGGCTAACTAAGTCAGCGCACTTCCTGCCGATCAAGGAAACCGATAAGATGGAAAAGTTAGCCCGATTGTATATTCGAGAAGTAGTTTCAAAACATGGAGTCCCAGTGTCCATCATTTCTGATCGAGATAGTCGGTTTACATCAAGGTTTTGGAGATCGTTACAAGGAGCTCTAGGTACTCGCCTTGATATGAGTACAGCTTATCATCCTCAAACGGATGGGCAAAGCGAGCGAACAATCCAGACATTGGAAGATATGCTACGCGCGTGCGCAATCGATTTCGACGGTAGCTGGGATACTCATCTCCCATTGGTTGAATTTTCTTACAACAATAGCTATCACACAAGTATCAAGGCTGCGCCGTTCGAAGCTTTGTATGGGCGCAAGTGTAGATCCCCACTGTGTTGGGCTGAAGTGGGCGACAAGCAAATGACTGGTCCGGAAGTGATCCAAGAAACAACAGACAAGATTTTTCAGATAAGGGATCGCCTTAAGGCAGCACGCGACAGACAGAAAAGTTATGCTGATATGAGAAGGAAACCGTTGGAGTTTCAAGTAGGGGATAAAGTACTATTGAAAGTCTCTCCATGGAAGGGAGTCCCCCGTTTCGGTAAGCGAGGAAAACTAAATCCGCGCTACATTGGACCATTTGAGATCCTGGAGAGGATCGGTCCAGTTGCTTATAAACTCCGTCTACCCGCCGAACTCAGTGGAGTTCATGATACGTTTCATGTGTCCAACCTCAAAAAGTGCTTATCTGACGAAACGTTAATTTTGCCGATGGAAGAGATTCACATCGACAAACAGCTGCACTTCGTAGAAGAACCTATAGCAGTAACCGATTGGAAAGAACAAAAGTTACGCAGGAGCAAAATCAAGTTAGTAAAGGTTCAATGGAACTCGAGGCGTGGGCCTGAATTCACTTGGGAAAGAGAAGATCAGATGCGCATGAAATACCCACACCTCTTTCAGAACATGGCTTCTGCCAGCAACGTCTCCTAAATTTCGGGACGAAATTCGTTTAACGAGGGGAGAATGTGACAACCGGTAATTTTCCCAAACCCATAAGCTAAGTAATCAACCTAATAATTAGGTGATTGTAAATATTAAGCGCGTGCAGTTGTTATGTGCGCCCTGCGCGAGCGCGCCATGTTAGTCAGCGCGTGCAGTTGTTATGTGCAACCTGCGCGAGCGCACCATGTTAAGAACCAGCGTGAGCATATGTTATATGCGCCATGCGTGAATGATTTGGCTTTATGTTTTCATGCAACTTAAACATTATGTTGTCTATGGGTTGACCATCCCGCATGATGCTAAGGCGGGTGCATCCTACATCGTTTATGCGCGTGCGGAAGGGAACTAACCTACCCGCATGGCGGGAACGTTGAGAGCTAGTTTGTCTGAAGCTCCAAGATGGAATTGACTTCAACATGACTGATCACTATGTTGAAATACCAAGACCACCTGGAGAATCTACAAATGAAACTCAAATGTCCCTAACTGCGAGAAGGTTACGCACCTACCCGCAGCAAAGACATGTCCTATACGCAGAAAGCTATGCGCACCAAGTTATACGCGCAGAACACTTGGTCTATTCTCCAGTTAAGGAGATTACTCCCGCCCGAAAGGAAACAGTAGCGTGTTTCAGAGATTTTCCACTTTTTACTGTACACTGACAAAAGTACCTGAAAAAGCACACTGTAACATGAAAAGTCAACTGTCAGCCACCCTATTCTCACCAACCCCAGATCTGCATGTTCTGTCCAAATCAAATCAAAATCTTTTATCCACCACTCCACTCTTAAGTAAATAATAATAACTTCCATACTTTATCATCATTACATTTAGATATGAAAAGATTTTAATCCCCTAAAGCAAGGGATTGTGTTCCCTTGAGTTTGCCTATAAATTTGTAGCCTAAATTATCACCCAAAACACACTTCAAAGAACTACAAACTTGCACTAATCCTTTCCCAAGCATCCGTTGTTTCCAGCTCCGATCCTGTTACTAGGTAAGCCGAGAATATAACCTTGAGACCTACTATCCAACCCTTATATTCTCCTATTTTTTTGATCTTAATATATATACTTGTTATTTAATCGTATTCTAGACCTTCGATTCCGAGGCCAACACCAAGAAAACCCGAATCTCGATTAATCCCTTAACAAGAACCTCAGGTGAGTCTCACAGCCCCTATTTTCACTGTTTTCACTGTTTTTAAATTGCTTTCGGGGCGAGGGACACGTACTTAAATAATGTTTTATCATGGTATACTTACAAGCTATGAAAGCGATTATGTGTTTAAGTTATGTTTCATGATGAGCAATGCAAACGGTTATCTAAGGTTTTCAATGTATGTGCGCTAGAACTCGAGTAAGTGATCACTTTACCATTGGAACTCTAAGGGTAGGGACTGCTGGTTTGATCCGCCCACTCGTAGGGGTCGCACCTCTTTGCATGGACGAGTGCCTGGCATGGGGCAGTACTATGGGGTTGAGCCCGCTCGTAGGGGTCGCGCCTCTTTGCATGGACGAGCGCCTTGTTTTCCGGCACAACGTCTGCGCGTAACCCGCGGGACGGTATCCTTAGCTCGTAGGGGCAATGCCTCTTTGCATGGACGAGCACAGTTTCTCAGAATTGTTCGCGCGTAACCCGCGGGACAGTATCCTTGGCTCGTAGGGGCAATGCCTCTTTGCATAGACGAGCATAGTTTTCCAGAAACGTCTGCGCGTAACTCGCGGGACGGTTTTACGTTATTTTAGCTCGTAGTGGCTGCGCCACTAACATGGACGAGCACCGTATCCAGAATTTGTTCACGCGTAACCCACGGAACGATTTTTATCAGAATATTGTCAGAATTGTGTTAATACGATTTTACCAAGCAGATGTTAATGATGTTGCCAGAAATGTTTCAGAATGATTTTATCGAGTTACTAAAACTTGTGAACTCACTCAGTTTATACTGATTCAAATGTTTTTACGTGTCTTTCAGGAGATAACTAGGTAGCGCATGGAGTCACACTTAGAGCACCACACGCTAAACATCTAAAACAAGCTTTTTGGAAGATTTTGGTTTTATCCCCTCGATGCGCACGGTTACCCGCCGCGCAAGGGGATATGGCGAGGAAATCTTCAGTTTTATACTTGGATGTTTCTTTTTGTAATCTTTGAACAATGTAATGTGTTTGTAATAAACTTCTCATGCGCAATAAAAATCTTTGAATGTTTTGCAATGGTCCGTGCTTAATTATCAATCCCCACTCGTGCGCGCCCGGCTGTTTCCGCCGCTCAGGGCCGGGTGTGACATGGGTCGACTTGGGAAGAATAATTATATGATTTTCGCAGCTTTTACACTAATTTTTATCAAACTTTGAAAATTCATATTAAATCAACCAAACGTCTATTTGGGGTGTGTTTTATATTGTTGGAAAGCTCATTGAGTCTAGTTTCTACAGATATTTGTAATAAGAGATAACATGGACAATAAATACGTGAAAACTGCAATGCAAAACAGCATAGCAGAATGGTTAAAGCTGAATTTTCGGTTAATATACGAATCTGTCCTGTTTTTTGAAAAATCATATAAAATAAACCATTGACCCGATTAAGGTGATTCTTTTTGGGTCGAAAACTTTATTGAGTCTAGTTTTATCACAATTTTAGAACAAAGGAAAACATGATCGTTAAGCGGGTAAAATCAGCCATTACAACAGCTGCGCAGATAAGTGCTGCCAAAACTAATATTTTTAAACAAAACATGATACTTTGGTTTTAAAATGTTATATTCGTTAGTTAGGGTACTTTTCAAAGTGTTTGTAACACTTGCAATTGAAATAACAAACCAAACGGGAAGATTAGTAGACAATACATTGTTTTGATTTTAGTTAATGAACAAAAGAGGGTGTTTACTATCATAAAGGGATACAAATATTGAAATAAACTTATTATACAATATGTATCCTAATTGTGCTATGTTGGCTTGTAAATAAGCTAGATGCGTTGAAGCTTACACGGCAACGGACAAGCTCAAATGGATGCAAAAAGACGGTTTTCAAATATGTAGCCTAGGTACGGTGAAATTTTGAAGACCTTAAAGATCACTATTTGTTTGTTGGTCCTTTAGTTTTTGGTTTGATATTTGGATATGTTTTAGATTTTGTTACGATTGGATGTTCAGTCTCGGTTGTACTTGTGTGGTTTGAGCTTGTTGCTAAAAGTTATGGTTTGGTTGGTTATAAGTTTGTTATATGCTTGGTTTTGGTGTAATTTGGATTTGGTTGTTATAATGAAAGTTTGTTTTAAGATGTATTTTGGTTGGTTTATAATTAAAGTTTGGTCACTTAGTATAGTTATTAACAGCTCTAATTAAACAAATACATTTCATTCAACACAAAATAGTTTACAGGGGTAAAATAGTCATTCTGCAAAGTCATTCGGATGTCCAGCCAAACAACACTTACTGGTTCAGCACTTACTGACTCAGAGCCTCTTAATCATTCAGACCTCTTAATCATTCAGCACTTAATGGTTCAGTATTTGTCAAACAGCCCCTAAGTCAGTTGCTTGTTATAAAGACATAACTTGTAATTATTTGTAAGATTTCTAATGTGTTTTAACACTTGTAATTACTTAAACCATTGAATTTTATTTGCATTTCTCCTCCTTATACAAGAACCAAAATTAAGCACAATTCTTCCACTTTTAAAGCATTGATAACTTTTCTAAACGGAATTATCATATAAAAAAACAAGACCATAAAATCAAGCATTTTTTAAAAAAAACTATATAAGTATTTTTTTTTCTAAAAAAACAAACTACGCTTTTTTGCTATACTACTTTTTTTCAAAGATATAAAAATGATTTTCTTTAAACCTAGGTGTGTTGTGCGTGTAATATGTGTGATTATAGCCATGCTTAATTATGAAAATATATTGCATAATTATTGTATAAGGTGTGTAATTATTTTGTTTATGCATAATTATGTACGTGCAATATTACAAACATATATTGCGTTATTATGTACGTGTCAAAATGGGTTGGTGCTATTTTTCAAACAGGTTAGAATTAGGTGGTGTTTTTTTCCAAATGATCAGAATAGGTTGATATGGCACGCACAACCCGACATTAGCATGCACGTAATGCGACATGAAACACTTCATCGACCCGCTATGAACAAAACACAACATTGGAACGCGTAGCATGGTCGCTATGCGCGTTAGCCAACACTGGAACGCACAAAAACCCACACCGGTCGCATAAAGCGATATCAAACTTGTAACCGATGTTGATACACATGTAACTCAACGTCGGCCACATAGCCGGTACCGTATGAGCGTAACTTGATGACGATAAACGCATAACGCATCATCGGATACGTAACCGGATTCGGTACATGGGTAACCCGTGCTTGACCGCACGAAATCTAGCGTTGGTACGTGTGTAACGCGGCAACCGACTCGTAACATATGTCGGTACGCATGTAACCCGACATCGAACGCTTAACCAGTGTTGGTGTAATCCGACGATATTAAACGCGGCCAGAACCCGATTGTCGGTCCTAACTCGTATTCGCGTAACATGTGAATTTTTTAAAATTTTCAAAGTATAGCAGTACTATACTCAAATTAAAGAGAATAAAATTCTCGTTTTTATGGTGTAGTTTATTTTTTTAAATATTAGCGTATGCATTAGTTATGATCGTTTAAAAATCGTGAGGAGTAGTTGGTTTAACTTAAGGGGCCAAAAATGTAAATATTGTTTATATAGTTAAAGTTGAATAAAATTAAGTAGCCAAAGATATAAGTATTGTTAGAAAGACATCTTTACCCCAAAAAAAAGTTAAGACTCGCATTAAGACTTATAAAGTTTGTGCAATTTTTGTTGGACCTCTTAAAAATTAAGAGGTCTTTGGGATTCTCTTTATATATAGTATAGACATTTGTCCATATTTGTAAAGCACGTTTCATACAATTAAACGGAATGCATTCAACAGCCAGCAAATCAACAGCATGCAGAAATTTAAAAAACTTTGATAGGGGAAAGATGGTTTTATAAGAATGCTAGGTAAAAAATTAAACTTGGTAAGTAACACATTTAATATCGTGGCTAAAACAAGTCGGCTAAGAGGGGAAAAAAAAAGAAGACGACTAAGAAAGAAAAAAAATGGAAGTAGATTAAGTATTTAATTTAGGTTACACATTTAATTTTGGCGACTAACACATGCCTGCTCAGTGAAAGAGAAAGTTGGAAGCCGACTAGGTATTTAAATAGGTAGGTAAAATTATTTAATTTTGGGGGCTAAACTTATGCACTAAAAAAGAAGACGACCATAGAGAAAAAAATTGTTAGTCGTTTAAGTACTTAACTTGGTAAAGAAAAAAATTGTTAGTCGTTTAAGTATTTAACTTGGTAAAATGCTTTTAGTATGACGACCAAACTTATACGGCTAAAAGGAAGAAAAGAGGACGACTAAAACAACCTAAAAGAGAAAAACATTAAAGTCGGCTAAATATTTAATTGATATGTAAAAATATTTAATTTAGGTGGCTAAGAGAAAGAAAGGAAGATGGCTAAATGAAGTTTTAGCTTGCGAGCCAAGTTGGAGTCGGTTAAGAGGTAATATAATGAGCCGGCTAAGTAAATAAACACGGATTTCGAAGCCGGCTAAGAGTCAGGAATGCCGGCTAAAAGAACTAGAGCTGTAGGCTAAGTTTAGTCATGTTTACCCGTGCTGTATTTGTATTGGTTGAAATGAGTCCCATTTACTTTTTGCAGTTTTCATACCCAAAAAAGTGTCAGCTAGGGCTTTGCCTTCTTAGCCGGCTTCCCTGACATGGTGCTTGTTTATTAAACAAAAATCAATGATTGAGGAGATATAGGCTAAAATAACCATGCCTATTTTTTAAATAGCTTGACATACTGTGAAACCACTACTCCCTAAGCCCATAAAAGGGGAAGCCCTTTTTAAATCCACACATGTATGTTTTCCTCCTATCCATTCAAACATCAAAATGTCAGCCAGTCAAGAGATGATCTTCCCTCGAACGGGTCAAAATTCACAGGTGCTTCTTTCTTAACAGAAATTACGGCTCTCCTAAATATGTCAAAGAGCGCATCCCTATTATGTTGGTACTTAGACCCTGGGAGCTCTTTACAATATACCGTGTGCTCCTCATAGTCTAAGCATGCCTTACAAAAAACAGGGCATATCTCATTAACGAAGAATAGGTGAATCATGAGACAGTACTTAAGGATAGTATGATACTTCACCTAACAAAGTATGCGATATTGCATCACATTACAAACAAAAGCATTACCGAAGTAAATGACAACTCCACGTAAATATTAGAATAGTTGGGTTCAAAGTACTACCATGCGGTGTATAAAAATAAAAAGATTGGTGACCTAGAAAATTATCCTATACAAAGATGCAAATTTGCAACAACAAAACACAAAATATAACATTTTTGGAACAACAACTCTAGATTGTTATTTAAATCACTAAAATGAAAAAAAAAAAAGTATAAGTTTATAGCATTAAAAAATAATGCAAAATAAATTATATAAGTCTATACCAACAAATGAAAATGAAATTTAGTTTTCTATAAGTAGTACTCAAAAGTAAGTTTTCATAAATTAACAGACATTTGAAAAATTAATTTTGTTTAATATTTTATTATCGTAACCGTAAACTACTAATATAATATAAGTATAATATTTGAATGAATTGATTAAACTTATGCTTTTAGTAAAGAACAAGAAAAAAAAATGACAAATAGGAAAAGTTAAATAAATAAAAATAGGTGATTTTTTCATTTTAGTTTAAGAATTATTGGAGTATATATGTAGAAAAATCAATTTTGAAAATATGTTTATAATTTTTTATAATCTAAAATTACTTTAATACCTTTTGCTCTACACATGAAATGATTATTTATTTCTAAATTTTGAAAGAAAAAAAAGGTTTAATGTATATTCTTTTGTTTAACATCTATTGAGCATATAAATATTAAGTACAAGAATGAGTAGCACAAAATATAATATAAAAAAGTTTATTTCAGCTAATTTGATTCTAAAATATTATTCAACACACAAAACAATCCAAAAGGTAAATATCATTAACAAAGACAGTGACAACTTGTGGTACTAAAGAGAGGTTATAAATTGTTATCATTAGTAAGACCAGAAGCTACATAGAAATCTTCGGGATAGCGATATCATGTGGTCCCGGTGAGAGGACCATTGTAGACGTGTAGAACGCCATTGTAAATGCAATCATACATGCAACTAACGAGGCAATGCATTCGTATATATGTTGTAAATCTGTAATAAATGTATCTTAAAAAGGGTAGAATGCAGAAGGCCAGAAACTATTTAAGATCATAAATTGACTATTATAATTGCATCTAAATCAATGAGTCAAGCATTCACTGGATTAGACATTTTAGGATCATGTGTTTAGGCGTGTTTTTACAACGTCCACGCTGCATCATTAGAGTCTTCGATTGTTAAATATGGCGCCATCAAAGCGAATCACACTCGTAAGTTCCATTTTAAAGTCCTTATTTTGACCTCAAAAAATCAAACTAAATATTTCAAGTAGGCAAATTCTTGGTTTATAATTAACACACCCGCCACTTATATTTGATCAAAAACTGCTTCTTTGCGACACCAGTTTGAACTAATCATCTTCGATTAGAAGTAACCCTCGAGTAATACACTTTTACCATCTTTTTTAGGTTCAAAATTCTTCAAACCCGCTCTTCGACTAATCTTTATTGCCTCAAGTGCTTTATTATCTTCTATACTTTCACTCCAAACTGGCAACACTTCAACCACCACCTTCTGCAACAAGTTTCCGTCAACCCCCTTCAAGATCTCGTCAAAGTCACCAAACCCCCCTCTTAAATCCAACAACACACTGCACAGTCCTCGACCTTTCAAACTCTCCAAAATTGTCGTTAACTTCATTTGATCTAAAACAACTGTTTCGATCCCATGTTCGGATCCCACAACCGTCTTTTGGTCTGTAAATATAATGACTTTTGAAGCTGATTCTTCATGTTTGGGGATTTGGATCTCAGGACTTGGACTTTTTGCAATTATTATATAAAGCGGCTGGCTGGATTTTGGTTCTTTGGATACCGGAAGTGGATGTTTTTCTAATGACTTTGAAGAAATTATAACTGCATCGTGCTCTTGTAATAATTTTGAGTAGTATCCGCTGGCTTCCATGGATCCTTCCCCAATATCGTTCGAGAGGCGACCATCGATAGCGAGTGAATATCTGTAATACATTATCGCAAGAATATAAATTTACATGATAATTATAGTGTTAACTAGTGTGCAAAACGGGTGGCTAAGTAACGGGCTAAACAAGGAATTGTTTGTATGACTCTAAATGGGCGGGTCGATTGGGATTGCCATGAAACAACTTTCAAATTTTTATAAATAATTGATGTTAAATGATTAAATATGATCTTATTTAAAAAATCCAACTTTCTGAATAAAACGACTTCCACCATGTGTGCCTTTCAACCCATTCGAACCAAAACAACCCATTTCCTTTCAGCTATTATTTTCTTCTGAGTTTACTTTACTCGTTTGACCTGTTAGTAGAAGTCTGCATGGGTCGGTTTTGGCTCAAACCAAACCAAAAACCGAAGTTTTTGGTTTTTAAGTTTTTGAAAACTGTTTGGTTTCTTTGGGTTCGGGTTCGGTTCATTTTCAGTTTTACCATTTGAGCGTGAAACTTTTGGGCCCAAATAAAAGAACTTGGGACCAAAAATTTGTGCCTAAATCTTTTTGTTAGTTTTGTTGGTAAAAAAAAAAAGTTAATAATTAATTATTATAATTTGGGCTAATATAGATGGGCACTATTTATTAAATTCTTATAAAGTACTTTAAAGTTTAAATTCAAGATAAAATTTGAAAATCCATTATTTCGGTTCGATTCAGTCTTTCAGTTTCAATTACATGCAAAACCGAAGGTTCAGTTTTTACAAAAACAACCAAAGCGTTGGTTTTGTTTAAATTCAGTTATTTCATTTCGGTTTTATCGGTTAGGGGTCAGTTTTTTGGGTTCCATGCACACCGTACAATAAAAACTGATCCAATAAAAAAATGGGTCAAAATAGCCACATTTTTTA
The DNA here is from genome assembly GCF_021521415.1 of Bidens hawaiensis. Classification (NCBI taxonomy): domain Eukaryota; kingdom Viridiplantae; phylum Streptophyta; class Magnoliopsida; order Asterales; family Asteraceae; genus Bidens; species Bidens hawaiensis. The sequence goes on from NW_027491327.1 coordinate 1,665,355, forward strand.
AACTGAAAAATAGTCAATGACCTTAAAAGACAACATAAACCTTACCTTAACGTAACAAAAGGATTCCCGGTTTGCATTTGATGTATCCACGCCTCATTAAGCTTCTTGCACATTTCTTCTTCAACACCAACATTAACATCAATTCCTGCATCTCTTAATTTAGCAACACCCCGTGATGCTACAATCGGGTTCGGATCAACCATCCCAACCACCACTTTTTTAACTTTTGCTTTGATTAATGCTTCAGAACAAGGAGGTGTTCTTCCAAAGTGATTACACGGCTCTAAGCTTACATATGCAGTTGCATTCTCTGCTAATTCTCCCGCGTATCTCAAAGCAAAAACCTGCAAACATAAAGATAATATTCGAGCATAAAATTAAAACTCTTAAATACACTTTAAGCCTTGTGCATATATATTTTGACTAAAGATTCTGATATGTTGTGTTTTTAGCTAGTAACCTGCAAGGTAGGTAATCCAATCAAGATTCGTTGTTTAGATGATCGTCTTGAACTCACACATACTAATAATCCAAACCAACTACATGGAATTTGTTTAAGTTCGTTCATTTGCATTTGTTAATCATCATCATCATCGTACTCAGTATATCCCACCAATAGCAAAGCTATGGTAGGGTCTGAGGAGGTTAAGATGTAGACAGCCTTACCTCTACTCTGTAGGAATAGAGAGGCTGCTTCCGGTGAGACCCCCGGCTCGATAGTAGTTTTGCATCAAGCCTTGGACATAAGGCGCATAACACTCAACCATCGGCACACCGGTCGATTGGTGCATGTACCCTTGTCTTTCGGCTATCAACGCCACCACATGATGCCTGATTAACCTTCCGCCACTTTTAACATTATTTTCACGAGATTAGTAAAATAACGTCAAAATTAGTGCAATTTCACTTTTGCCCACCCGAGGGTTCACACATATATACATTATATGCGCGCACCACATGCAGGGTGTCTTGCATTTGTTAATATATTCATTAAAAAATTTTAGGCCCGTTGCAATTTACTTGTTTTAATAACTTTTTAGGCCCACCACATCATTCATATTTACTTTTAATTAGCTCAGTTATTCTCCTTCATCTATGTTTGTTTGTGTACGCTTGTGAACCGTTCGTTTATACTGTTAACGTTCATTTTCTTAATGAACGAACAGGAACAAGAAAACCTCGTCCGTTTAATCCTTCATGTTCGGGCTGTTTGGTAGCCTCTTAACAGTCACTAAGAGGCTACCTCGCTCATAACCTCTTATAATGGTTAAGAGGTAGCCTTAAGTCTGAATGGTTAAGATACTACCAAACAGCCTCTTAAAGTTAACAAAACGCACGCGGTTCGTTTACATTTTACAAGCCCAACCTTTATAATTCAGTGCAGCTATCCAAAAGCTAACAAAATCTTGTTACTTAATGTTTAAAAAAAACTTTTTTTTATTATTAAACTTGTCAGCAATATATGAATTCAACTATTCAAGTACCTCAGCATGAGGCTGGCCAGCTTTGGGATGAAACCCTTCACCAACAATTTCGCCATCTTTAACAATAACACAACCCACCATAGGATTAGGGCTAGTACACTCAACAGCTTTTTTAGCAAGCTCCACACACCTTCTATATAAAACCCATCATCATTATCATCTTTCCCCTGCAACCCATCAATTCCAATTCCAGCTAAACACACATGTTTCCTCAAATTGTTTGGTGATTCAGACACCCTTTTGGCTGAATTGCAAAACCCATGTTTGAATTTGAAAACAGAGTGAAATTTAGTGAAATGGGTTGATGGTGGGTTAGGGTTAGGGTTTGGATAGTGAAAGTAAGATGAGGGGTTTGTGATTGTGAGATTGGTGGTGTATTTTGAAATTGGAAGTGTGTGTGCATACATTGTTTTTAGTATGAATGAAATTAGAAATTAGTGAATGGGGGTTTAAATCTTGATGATGCATCAGAAGTGAATAAGGTTGAAGACAGAGTAGGGGTGTTTGGTTCTTAATAAAATTAGAATCAGAATTTTTTTATTTTTATTTTTCGAACGGCCAACAAAAGCAAAATTTTATTAACACACACCAAATAGCCGATTCAGGTCTAACAAGACACTAGCCCGACGACCAAGATAACCCAACAAAACCACCACGGAACGTTTACAAAATATGTCTAGCTATACCTTGAAACTACACCAATCCTCTCAAGACAAGCTAGACCAACTTAGCTATATCAGAAATTTTTTTATTACAACCTTGATTTGGTTGATTGGGGAGTTTTAAAACATTATTGGCTTTTTTAAAAAGTTATTTTCAAAAGTCAGGATTTACGATTTTTAAAAAACAGCTTTTAACCTCTAAGAAACTAAAATAAAAAAAGAATTGTGATTGTAAAAAGTTTTTTAACTAATTGCTTTTTGAAAACACCAAGAAGCTAATAAGTTATTTTCAAACTTAATCCTAAACAGTACACCATTCAAACCACTAGCTTTTGTCTTGATCTTACAACATTCCGGAATGTAGTTTCATTTATTAGGGTGAAAACAAGTCTGGCCTCTTACGAGCTACTTGAGTTTGGATCAATAAAACTCTAGAAACGAGCCGAGCTGAGCCTTTTCCAGCTCGAGCCTTGTGTGGTAAGCTCGTTTAGTTATCCAGCCCAACTCGATCCTAGTATGGGAAGCTCGTTTTGGCTTGTTGAGCCATATGTATTTTTTTAGTTTTACCTTTTTTAGACTTATATGTTTTAGTTTCACACTACACAAATGAGCTTTGGCTCGTGTAAGGTTTTATCAAATATAAACAAAATTAGAAAAAATATATAAATTAATTAATAAATGATAAACAAGCCGAACTCGAACCAAAAAATAGCAACTAACAAGCAGAGCTCGTGCTTTAGAAAAACAACTTGAAATGAGCCGGGCTCGGCTCGGCTCGGCTCGTTTACACCTCTAGGTTTTACATGATTCGTTATTCGAGTTAAGTAGATCACACGTATGCAGTGGCGGAGCCAAATTGTGGTGACCGGGTTCGACCGAACGCCGTCTTTTTTCGGTTTACATACAACCTATGGTATTTAACCAACGAGCGAACCCATTCTTTTTTGACGAGCGAACCCAATGCCATTCTAAAAAAAGTATCTGAATCCATTAATTATAAAAATTTCAGTTAAAATTTTTTTAGTAATAAATATTTTTTTATAAAATATAAAAAGTTTTAAAATTTGCTAAAAAAATTATAAATTGACCAATAACAACCCATATATAGATTACAAAAAAAAGTCCAAATTATTCATAGAATTGTTTAGTAAACCCAACTCAATTAACATTCTTAAACATAATACCTAAGTGAAAATTAAATAAAAGAACAAAAACAACATCCATCGCCTTAGCAACCGACAAATTATGTTTCTATTGACTAAACGACCATCCGTCTCGTCGTCTTCGCCAGTTCGTCTCAAGGCTTCAACCAACGCCTTACCTGCCGCACTTGAACCAGACAACAACGGCCGGCCGACTGACTCTTCCTTTGATGAGTCTTCAATCGATCCAGACCTCACGACGACTCTTTCTTTGATTTTGCGTAATTAAATGGGTGACGACTACATATTGCTTACATTTGTTATATTGAAAATGAGCTCTTGCTTGTTATAAATTGTTTTGAAAACATGAAAATGCGTAGAAACAATTATAATATGTGATCTCTTTTTTATTAATTATGACTTTGGGCCCAAAAACTTTGAAAAATTCAAACCCATAAAAAAAAATTTCTGGCTCCGCTACATGTATGATCCGTATGGATAAAAAGACAACTATACCCTTAAACACAACAAATACATCTATATTTAACACAGAAAAATATGATTCCTGCAATAATTGAAGTTTAAAGATTATGCAAGTCGGTATAAAGTAAACTACTTTCACTAAAAACACCACCCATTTCTAGTAAACAAGAACAATTTCACATGTAAATGCAGCCTCTATTTCAGGAAACTTAATCATCATACATCTAGATCAAACTTGTTCTTGTTCATGTTCTTGTTCTTCCCCAATACCCTTCAAAAACCCTTTATTTCACACCTCCAAATTCACTAAAAAACTCAAAATGTCAGCCCATGACATGCATCTTCACCACTCCAAGGTGACAGACCACTTCCTTAACCAATTCTGCTCAAAATACTCCATCAGCCCACACTACAAACCCACAGCACCTTCACCTGATCACCATGTAACCGATTGTCCCAACGGATACATTGCGGTCTACACGAAACAATTCGAGTTCTCCAACCTTCGCATCCCATTCTCCATGTTCTTCCTAGACTTCCTTAAACATTACCACCTTCACATTGCTCAGCTGGCACCTCTTGGTCTGATCAAAGTCACTCATTTCGAACTCGCTTGTCGGGCTCTTGGAACCAACCCCTCGCTCCCTTTGTTTCGTCGGTTTTTTAAACTCGCCCGCTACGGTGACTGGTACACCGTGGAGAAGCGGGTGAGTCCCAGGTGCATGTGTTCGGTGCCAAAGTATTTGAAAGACTGGAAAAACAGCTTTTTTTGGGTGTCTAAGGATGCCGTGCCTTATAACTTGCGTTGGAGGGAGCACGGTGATCCGTTGAATGTGGTTGATCCTTTGAGTGAAAATGTTGATGGGCATATGTATAAAATGTTGATGGAGCATCTGACCAGGCCGAGACCGCTTCCTGAGCATGTTTTGATCATGGCTGGCTTGAGTCGGAACTGGCCGTATGCGAAGGCCGAGCCTATACTCAAGGATGGGGACCAGGGTATGATATTAGTTAATGTTGGTTTGCATATGTATCATATATTGTTTGTTTGTTATAATATAGACTTTGGGGAAATATGCAATTGTTCCTATATTATAATTAGGTGTGTTGGTTTTTATTAATCCTAACTATCATCTTTTGGTCGCTGCCAGTCCCAACTAACGAATTGGCTGCTGATGGCCTCAACTTTTAACTTATTTGTTCCCAACGGTCTACACATAACAGAATCCTAACTCTGTTACTTGTAAGTCACCGGAAAACTCACATTTTTTCGGTAAAACTCAACATTTTCGTCCCAAATATCTTTGTAACCTTAGATCGGACCTTTAGGAACCCTTTTCTAGTAAAAACCCCAATTATTAAGGTCGTCGGAACTCTAAAACCATTGTGGGAATAGATTGGTGGTGCTCAAATGGTGGTGGTCGGCTGGTCATGAGTCAGTTGGTGGTCGTGGTGTTCAAATTGAGTTTACTGGCGAAATATGTGACTTTCTTGGCCAAAATCGTTTTTTCCGGCAACCTACAAGTAACAGCGTTAGGATTCCGTTAGTTGCGGACCGTTGGGAATAGATACGTTAAAAGTTGGGACCGCTAGCAGCCAATTCCTTAGTTGGGACCGGGCAGCGACCAAAAGATGATAGTTGGAATTAATAAAAAACCAATACACCTTATAATTATATCCTAAGTATTAATTATTAATTATTGTATCTTAAGTTTCATTGTTAGGTAGTTGAAAGTTAGTTAAAAAGTAGTTATATAATGAGAACACGTGCAATCTGGAAGGATAAACACACTTAACTTGTATATGTGTATATTTGAAATATGTAAGCAAGATCAAATGTTGTTGTGTGTTGTATATCAGTATAATGTGTCTATTTTCAATTCATCCGATTATCAATCAATCAATCAATCATACCTAGTGGCATTCCCACCAATAGCAAAGCTATAAGTAGGGTCTGCGGAGGGTGGGATATAGGCACACCGCACCCCTATCCAATAGAATAGTGAGGTGGCTTCCAGAGAGACCCTAAGCTCTAAAAAACACATGTATAGGGAAATATACAAAGCGATCAACGTTTAACAGTGATATAATTAATAATAGCACTTAGTAATAATAATAATAATAATAATAAGGACTATTGGTTTTTATTGGTCCCAAGTATTTCATTTTTGCCGGCGCTGGTCCCAACAATCACTTTAACTGCCAACGGTCCCAACTTTCACACATGTGTCTGCCACCAGTCCACGACTAACCGAGTACTAACTCCGTTATGTTTTAGCTGACGTGTCCATCCTACGTGTTAAAAAACGTTGACGTGGCTGCCTGCGTGTATATTAATAACAAAAATACATAAACAAATAATAATATCATTAATTTCTAACTAAAAACCCCCAAATAAATAAAATTACATACATACATACCTTGCACTGGAAACACGAGACGGGATTTCAACCTGGAACTCAACCGGAAGTCCTAGGAACCCATGAAACCGGTCGAATGTAACGTGAGTCAAATGTTGGACGTCTGTCGGCCAACCAATTTCCATTTGACGGAACTTAGGTTTCGATTCGTCCATCCGATCATCAACCCGACACGCCGCCATTGATTTCCGGAAAGCTGCGATTATTAACTCCAGTATGGAGAGTTGACTTTCGTCTGACCTTCTGTTTCCTCCGCCGCAACCTGTGACGGCAACCATTTGGGTCATTGGGTGAGTGAAATTGAAGTGATTTCGTCTCCTCCTGTATGTAATTTTATGCCCACAACAGATTTTGTAACCTGTTCGATCGATTCAATGATTGAATTAGGGTTTTAATCTGGGGTTGTTCTTGATCGTCGATCGATTGGAGATATCGATTTGGGTTTAGGGTTTTTTGTTATTAATATACAGGAGGAGACGGATTTTTGTTATTAATATACACGCAGGCAGCCACGTCAACGTTTTTTAACACGTAGGATGGACACGTCAGCTAAAACATAACGGAGTTAGTACTCGGTTAGTCGTGGACTGGTGGCAGACACATGTGTGAAAGTTGGGACCGTTGGCAGTTAAAGTGATAGTTGGGACCAGCGCCGGCAAAAATGAAATACTTGGGACCAATAAAAACCAATAGTCCTAATAATAATAATAATAATAATAAAATATATATATATATATATATATTGAAATACCAAGAATAAAATACAAAAAAGACTACCCAGTATATATGAAAAGAAAATAACATAATGTCATGTGACCAAAAATAAGGTAGAGAGAAGGCCCTAGGGTATTACTTTCTCCCTAAAAGTCAATAGCCTTAGTTCTACGTCTCCAAGAATTCATATCCTCAACCATGTCCTCAGAGAGGTTTAGGTTTGATTTCCCAAGACTGACCCTTTGATTTGTGTTGCAGAAATAGGTTTGCTCAAGTACATAGAGCGGAAGGGTCTTGGTGGTGTCAGACTGACTTGTCGCTTACTTGCCGAAAACGAGGACAACATTTTGGAAAGAACTAAAGGCATTTGTCATGAAGCGGGCCCAAATCATGTGCAGTCGGACATCCAAGGTGATGTTAATATTAATATTGGCAGGGGAGATGTAGAGATTCCTTCTGCACACATGAGGGAGCCCGAAATAGTGCCAAATTTGGCTTTTGGTTCAGGGACCAAGTTAGAACCGTTGGTGGGTCCCAGAATGGATGATGTGGCCTCGTGTTCAGAGTGAAGGAAGGTTGATGAGAATGCAGTGGTGGTTTCTACTTCTAGTGAAAATAGTCGGTCGGATGATGCAGATGATGCAGATGTATCTAGTCATGACACTACAGACAAGCAAGGAAAAAAAGATTGTTTTTTCAGAATCGAGCGATGAGACGGATCAGAAGCATGATGTGCAAGTGTTAGATCGGGTAGGGTGTCTCACCCAACTCGTTGGGTCCGTTCCAGATCTTGTTACAAGGTATGAGAAGAAAGCGAAGAGGGAGGCCCGTTTGCGTGATCGGATCTCTAGGTATCAACTCAAAATGACTTTACAGGTAAAGAAGGTGAGGAAGTTAAAGAAACGGATGGTCGAGCAGGGGAAGGTGGTCGAGGCCTTAAAAAAGGAAATGGAGGATGCCCGAGCTGCGGGTGAGGTAATTCATTATTCATTTTGATAAATATTAATTTCAAATTAATAAATGTAATTATCTTTTTTAAACTAAGAGCGAGTTGTGGTCTTGAAATTTGCAGGATAAGTTGAAGCGCGCTAATGAGGAGCTTGAGCTGGAGAAAGATGGCAGGAGGCAAGAGCGTATGCAGTTAGAGAACTCACTGCAGCAGGTTTCGTCTGAACGACAATGGTTGATCCAGGAAGGCTTTGAGTATGTGATAAACCGACTGCACAGAAGTGGTGAATATCTTGGACCGTTGGGGGCTGTGCAGACAAACTTATGGGACTCGGGGGTTCACTATGGCATCGAGAAAGGTTACGAATCTTGCAAAGCTGGTGTGAAGTTGGAGAATGTCCCCCTATATCAGTCGGAGGCGCACCAGAAGTTTCTCAAGGCCGTGCATGAGCTGGAACACACATGGTTCCCGTACGTTGTGGCTCTATCGCAATGTGCAGATCGTACGCTCGATGAGTTAAAAGCACTGGAGCCCATAGGGATGGAAGAAGGTGATCAGTAGTGATGCCGATCGCAGACGGTTTTCTTTTTGGTCTAAGTGACAACTAATATATCATTAAATTGAATGCCATCAGCAGCCTACTTTTGTTATGATTCTGGTTGTTGGCTTTGTGTATAATTATCAGCTAATGCAAAATAAATATTTTAACTTTGTACTCTTTGGTGGATGACTAAACAATGTTCAAACTGCATTAGGCAGAAACAATTATTATTATTATTATTATTATTATTATTATTATTATTATTATTATTGCATAGAGAAAATGCCAAAGTGAAATACTTTGCAATATGCAAAATGGATCAAAGTTTCCTTTTATTTTTTTCTTAAATTATTATGCAAACTTTATCCATATTTTAACTGGAAGTTCATATGGTCAAATGAATGTTTGTGCTTGACTTTCTGAGGGTCAAACAGACTACTTTGGAAAAACATCAGGTTTGACCTCACTTTCATTGGTCAAATGCACATAACAGATGTAAGATTGCATAATCCTGTATTTACTTAGAGCATGTTTGGGACTGAGTTTGAAAAATGCTTTTGCACCAAGGAAACGTAACCACGAAAAAAGTTACGTCGTACTTTAAAAAAATTGTAACATAAACACATGCAAAGTGTTTCTAAACAGTGACCTCCAATTTCACAAAAGCATAGAACACAAAAATAGTTATTCTTTTTGCCCATCTCAAATGATATTTATATAAAACTTGGTTTTTTGAGACAAACTCCGAAAATGCATCTTTAATATTAAACTATAATATACACTATAACGAAGGCAAAGTGGCGGGCCTAGTTTGTAGAGAGGAGGAGCAACTGTCCCCCTTAAAATTTTTTTTTAATGTTATTCGTATGTGAGAATTCCGATTTCCCCCTTTAAAATTGGTGTTAAGCCCCCTATCACCCCCACATGAAAAAAAATTTCAAGATCCGCCATTGTATTATATATAGACATGGATGCAAACAAGAATGAAAATAAATAGAAAAACATCAATATCATTACCAATTTCTTGGGTTGGATTTCAGGTTACGGATAAAAAGGAGGACAGGAAAGACGTTCATTTTCAACTGGTTAAGTACATAGTAAAAATATTATAATAAGTGTACACATAGTAAATATTAGACTATCTCCAATGCACCCCTTAAGTTGCATGCCCTTATTAGCCTTTACATGCCCCTACATTGAAGAATTATGCCCTTATATGTTTGAAGTAACCAAGCCTTCCACAAGGGCTTTGGTTTTTGTTGTTTTTGTATATGAGTGGGCCCAATTGAAAAAAAAGTTTTATTTAAATATTGTGTATAGTGCGCATGTGATGAGGTGAAAACGAAGAATGGTAAAGATATTTGCAGAATTAAAGATGAAATAAGAGTTTTTAAGGATTTGTAAGGACATGACGTTGTAGGTGATGTGACACCTAAGGGCTCTTAAGGACGCCCATTGCATTGTGGATAGTCTTATTACATATAAAAGTTATAATAAAATAAAGTAATGTATATTTATTATATGTATATAACTAATATTGCAAATATATATATATAAATGATTAAGGAAAATTGGAAATAAATAATCCCACCTTTTGTGTATTGGCCGATAATAATCTCACCTTTAAAATTCACTAGCAACGGTCCCACCTTTTAACTATTTTTGTTTCACTGGTCCTCTGTTAAAAAATACTTAGCGTCGTTATGTTATTTTCCCTAGTTTCAAACCGATGTTTTAGGGCTTTTGATCGGAAGAACGATATGAGTCGACTAATGTAAAACTTATCTCGAAACGGTGATTAAAATGGCTTGATTTTTGTTAATTGGTAATTCAAGCACCCGAATTGAAACATTGTTTCGTCGTTTGGATCACCATTTCGATATAAGTTTTACATCGGTCGACTCGTATCGTTCTTCCTATCAAAAGCCCTAAAACATCGGTTTGAAACCAGGGAAAAAACATAACGACGTTAAGTATTTTTTAACGGGGGACCAGTGAGACAAAAATAGTTAAAAGGTGGGACCGTTACTAGTGATTTTTAAAGGTGGGATTATTATTGGCCAATACACAAAAGGTGAAATTATTTATTTCCAATTTTCCAATGATTAAATATTTGTATGGTAAATGAAATTAAAAGAATTGAACAAATTCTTTAAATAAAACGAGTAGAATTCGAGTTTAGAGCTTATAGCTATCATAAAATTTGTAATTTGAAAAACATTATATTTGACAAATATAATAGCGTGTGGTAATCAAAGCAACGTGTTATGTAGTTTATCTACCTATACTATTAAAACAATACATGTTATGTCCACAAGTCGGACCTTATTAAAGCAATACGTTCTACGCCCATGTGTCATGTTAAGGATGTCCACATGTCGTGCCTTTGGGGGGCTGTGCAAAAAAAGTTATGGGAATCAAGGGCTCACTATGGCGTTGAACAAGGTTATGAATAAGATGAGAGATTAGAGTGTTAGAAAGGAAATTATAACCCATTTACCCATATGATTTTGACCCATGACCCATGGATAACTAAGATGAATGAGAATAGATTAGAAGAATAGAGAGAGAAATATTTGCCAAGAATGAATGTGATACTGTCACATCACTCTCATTATTTTCTCTTATTAGTATAATTAGATTAGATTATTATAGAGAGGAGGAGGGGTAGAGATCGACCCAAATTAACTTAGGATGAAAGGATTAGACATGATTTGCTAGACTGTCACCTCTATGAGGACATGATTGAAGATAGAAATTCTTGAAGACATAGAATTAAGATTAAAAATTTGTTAAAATTGAGTCTTAGGGACTTTGCTCAAATGTTTTTTAGCGCTAAATGATATATTATTGTAATACTTTTTAAATTATTATTTTATTCCCCATTAGTTATTACTATTATCACTATACTTATTTATCTAGTTATTACTATGACTATAATTATTATTATTACTATTGCCCATTTTTATTGTATTATTTTGTTTTTTCTTTGCTACATAGAGGTATAGTGGTTGGACTTTGCGTTTCTTTCATTCAGTTTAAAGGTAAGGATTATGAGTCAGGATCTCTCTAGAAGCAGCCTCTTTATTTTTCAGGATAAAGGTAAGGTTTTCTTACATACCACCCTCCCCAGACCCTACTAATAACTTTGTTATCGGTATTATTTTCTTTACTGGGTATGATTGTTGTTGTTTGTTATAGATTATATTAGATTAGATTTTAATAATCTAAATTATTAACCATCAGTTAATATTCTAACAACCTCAACTTTTAATTATGATACCAATAATAATCCTAATCTAACATATTGTTAACTTCGTTTATTTCTGATGAAGTGACATGTGATGTAACTATAGCTTTGATTTATTTAATTTATTTGGATTAATTTTTAGTTAGAAATAAAGGTTTTGTGAAACTTTAGTATTTGGATTAATTTTTATTAAGAAAACACAAGGTTACATGAAATCATCATCATCGTACTCAGTAAATCCCACCAATAGCAAAGCTATGGTATGATCTGAGGAGGGTAAAACGTAGACAGCCTTACCTCTACCCCGTAAAAATAGAGAGGCTGCTTCCGGTGAGACCCCCGGCTCGACAGCAGTTTTGCATCAAGCCTTGCGCATAAGGCACACAACACTCAACCACCGGGACACCGGCTGATTGATGCGTGTACCCTTGTCTTTCAGCTATCAACTCCACCACATGATGCCTGATTAACCTTCCACTACTTTTAACGTTATTTTCACAAGATTAGTAAAATAACGTCAAAATTAGTGCAATTTAACTTTTTCCCACCCGATGGTTCACACGTATATACATTATATCGGCGCCCCGCAAGTAGGGCGGACACAAGGTTACGTGAAACTTGGGGACAAAAAAATAAAACAGCTAAAAAATAAGACACAAGGTAAAACACAAGATGCAAGTTAAACCACTGAACCAAGGCCTTACACTTTGACTCAAAACCAAGGCCATTGATGATTATACACAAAGCCTACCAACAAAATAAAAATAATATTAAAACAGATTTAAACTGCATTAGCTTTCTTTCACGTCAACTTCATCTTTGCAATTTACCCAACCTTCAACAAGACCTGAAATCCGCTCTGAAAACTCATCTAACAATGCGCATTTTTCTCTTTCTGCCTCAAGCTCCCAATTAACCTGCTTGAGCTTCTCTTGCATGTTAAGGCACTCCCGATTAACCTGCTTGAGCTTCTCTTGCATGTAGACCTGTAAACGAACTGAACGTTTGGTGAACCCTTCATGAACCGTTCAGCGGGAAGTTCGTTTAGGTTCGTTTATTTAATAAACGAACGAATATGAAAACATGTTCCGTTCGTTCATTAATGCTGATGAATATTCGTTTATGTCTGTTTATTTACGTTCGCTTATGTATTAATATAAAATAATTAAATATTATCTGAATGAGTCGTCTACTTTTGCTGAATTTCATATTTGCGATACCTCTCTATCCTATCAAGCAAACGGGACTCTCTCTTTGCGTTTTGTTCATACCAGCTAGTGACCACTTTCGGGACATCCACACTTGTCTGACCTACATCATAATGGTCACTCAAAGACTCACCTGATTCTGTAATATCAATCGTTTTTTCGCGTCCTTGAGTGGTGGTGTCATCACTAGACAACTGACTCTCATCACTAGAAACCACCACAACATCCGGGCCTGTATCAACCTTCTTCTCAATATACGTCAGCAAGCCCATTTCTACATTAACACCAATCAAAGTGTCTCACATACATAAAAATTAAGGCTGCAATCGAACTGAACAAGGCATTGTTCATGTTCGTCCATTAAGCTTTCTATATTGGACAAGCGAACGATTCACGAACAGCAAACTGAACGAAATTTCTTGTTCGTGTTCGTTTGTTAAGGAAATGAACTTATTCATGAACGATTCACTAACACAAACGAACAAACACAAATTAAGACAAAAAAAGTTGTATTTGATTTGGCTAACCGATAATGTGCAGTGTCAATGGTTCGGTCCGAACATTTGATCCGAACAAACACAAATTAAGACAAATTGTGGTGCTGTTTTTTATAACATTTATATATATTTTGGTTCTATAGTTAATAATTTTGCTTAAATCTATAAAATTTACATGAAAGAATAGAAAAATCATAAAAAAATCTTTAATGAACAAACATAAGCAAGCAACCATTAACGAACATAAAAGGATGAAATCGAACAAAAATTGAACGAACATTGCCTCCTTTTGTGTTTGGTTTCATGGTTTGAGGCCTTGTATATATTGAACAAAATAAAAGATGCAATCTAATTTTGTCTATTCAAATTGCTTGGTGGTTACTAATTATTAAGAAGTGAAATATTAGTTAATGGGAAATGCTTAAACTAAATGAATCTGCACACATTGAATAAATTAATTGTCATAAATTAGATCATGTAAGTTTAGAATTTTAGATTGAACAAAATGCAGTAAAATAACTAGGTCATGTAGTTAATATTGCATTACCTTCATTTTGGGCATGTATCTTCGGATCGGCAGCATCCGATGATATTCTAAGAACATCTGCATTAACATGACATTCACAAAATGACCAAAAAAAAATGTAACATAAGTTACTGAGACAGGAACTCACCGCCAATGGAGGATAAACTTAAATCTATAAGTTCCTCCGCAAATGTATCCACAGAGCAAGCTGGAGTTCTCTCCACCGCTGAAGGGCTGCCACTCGAGGCAGTACAACGTAAGCACTCTTCAATCTGGGAAAAAAAAAAGAAAAGAAAAATGATAATTAAATGGATTTACTCTAAATAAATAAATAAAAGCGTGTACGTATTACTTACACCAGTACTGGAAGTCAGTTCACTTGGCTATTAATCTAACTTATAAACCATAAGTTGTAAAAAAAGACGAAAAAGACGGAGACAGTTGTTCATCCCTATTAAGGTTGTACAATTTTATTTTTCGACCTGATCGATCACGGTAACAAAAGCATTTGACTTGGCTATTAATCTAACTTATAAACCATACCTCCAAAACAGGAGCAGCACCGGTGAAACAATGTTGACCGATAGCGCCACCCTCTATCCACGCTTTCGTCTTTCTCATAGAGGAATGCAGGTGATCCGTTGTCGCTTTCGCCCAGTTGACCGTTTCACATGCATCAAGATCATCAACCAACCGCCACATTTTCTTGCGCGGCTTCTGGGGGGTTGTGCCACACAAGAGCACTTGCTCTATAAGCTAGTATGACATCAGCTTTCTAAATTGTTGTCTGCTCTCATCATCATCAACAGGCATACGGCTCAAAATGTCCTTTAAATCCGAAACCGTTATAGTTTCTTTTTTAGGACCGATAACAAACTTCGCTCTTAGTTCCCATATAAACGAAGGAAATTCTTCGTTGAGATTTGAGCATTGCTGCGAATATTCTTCATAGGCGATCCCGGTATCTTCCATACCAATGATGTCGGCTACCTCTTTGGAGCAAAAGCCAAAACACGCCCCGTAGTCCAACACCAAAAGCTTCCTTGAAGCATTGTAGTAGTTGCATAATGCTTCAACAAGCGTTCCTGAACTTTCCCTTTTGTTGGTTACCGATGAAAGGCTACCAAAAACTGAATCCTTCATCAAATCAACTTTGTCCCCTAAATTTAACTGGGTTATTTTTTGTAAGTTGGAACTTGGTTTAATAGATTGACTCTGTTTTGGCTTACTAGTCTCCATTGTTAGGATTAAACTCAAACACGAAACCGAACACACACACGAAAGCAATAAACGAACACGAGGATTTAACGTGGTTCGGTCTAAACTGACCTACGTCCACGGGTGGCAACTAGATATTCTTTATTGAGTGACGAAAGATTACAAGTACATAATGTTGTTTATATAGAGACTGAACTAGGGTTAGTAAATTATTATGCAAGAAATCTAAACCGGGCCGGGCTTCGGTCTGGCCACCCTACACCCATATGCCCTTTGGACTTCAAATAATAAATCGGGCCAACAAAAGGCCTACGAAACCCAACAATCTCCCACTCGGAGGCCTTGAATACTCTCGTCTGCACTCCTGATTGTACTTCTGTAATCTGAACATTAAACTTCTTCTAGTTGCCACCGCCTTCTCATCAATTAACCTGAAGGCCCGTTGAAGCTCCCCGGAGCTCCAACACGTCAGTCACGGCTGAAACTGCCCCTGACCCGTTCTCTGTCCCTACGGGCTCCCACTGTAACAAACTACCGGATCCTGAGATAACCTGAGAACAAACACTCTCCATATTCAGCAAGTAATTCATTGAAGAGACTTTTAAAGCTGGAATACTGGTTTTCTTAATCCACTGTCGACCTGGAACTGTAACTGAAACACGACCTGTGCTCCCACTGTCACGATGTCCCCCAACTGATTTAACCTTCCTAGCTCGTTCATCCTGAATCTTCACTTTGGCTCTGGGTTTGTTACTTGCAAAACGAACCTTCTTCTGCCCACGAGATTCTATGAACCGGATTTTGTCTTTCACCAAAACTGGATCCACTCCTTTCGATGACACGCCGACCATATACAATGAACCCATTTTCGTGCCACGAGCAACCACAAGATTCCCTTTGACTACTTTCCACTGCTCATTCCCGAACTTAACATCGTGCCCCTGGTCATCCAACTGCCCAACTGAAATCAAACGTTTCTTCAAACTTGGAATAACCCTCACGTCTTTCAAAGTCCAAGAAGTACCGGCTGGAGTTATCAAATCAACGTCTCCCATACCCGTAACCTCTAAAATATCATCATTCGCTAGTCGAACCTTTCCAAAATCCCCAAATTTAAGATTCTTCATCGTTTCACTACAGTGAGTGGCATGAAACGATGCACCAGAATCCATCACCCAAGCATCAACGCTACTCTCAACACTACAAACCAAAGCCTCATCACTACTGACCCCGTCATCTGTGTCGTCTTCTGTAACGTTCACCTCTTTCTTACCATTCGGACACTGATTCCTGAAGTGTCCTTTCTCTTTACAACCCAAACATTCAATATCCTTACGAGTCTTAGACTAACTCCTCTTCCTGCTCCCACTGCCTCACTGTTTTCCCCTATCTCTACCTTCTGTGACTAGCATATTGCCTGATGATTCACCTGAACTTCTGCGTCTTGAATCTTCTCCCAGAATCAGATCTCGAATCCCGTCGAAAGTAATATTTGTAGACGAACTACAAACTGCAGTCACTGTTTGCGACCAACTGTCGGGCAAAGAGGATAATAACAAGAGGCCTTGAACTTCATCATCAAACTTAAAGCGGGACAAGATCGAATTAAGATTATTGATATGCGTTGTAACTGACCCACCCTCTTTCATTCTTGTTGTCACTAGCTCTCGGATAAGATAGACTTTATTCGCTGCCAAAGGCTTCTCATACATGTTAGATAGTGCTTCTATCATACCACGTGCTGTGATTTCTTTCATGATGTTAAACGCCACATCTTCCAACAACGACAAAGTAATACAAGCCCTGGCTTTCTTGTCTAACTTCTTCCAATCTGCTTCTGACATCTTTTCTGGTTTTACATCCTCAAGCACTACATCTAAATCTTTCTGACAAAGTAGCGCCTCAATCTGCATCTTCCACCAACCAAATTTCTGTCCATCAAACTTTTGTATAGAAACCTTTCCGTATTCTGCCATGACAATGACTAAACGAAAATCTGGATAAAAACAGAGACAGACACAGCAATGGCACGGGCCTGAACTTAACGGCTGTTCTACTGAACTCTGTTAAATAATCAACCTATTTAAACGGCAGCGGAAATACGAACTGTAAATCAGAAACTGAAACTTTAAACTGAAACGATAAAACCTGACAAACGCGGTTGACACTGATTATCTGTTTCTTTAAACAATTTCTTCTGACCTGACAACGGTTATTCAAATAATAGGATCTTGATTCAAACGTTCGTGGCTCGTACTTTGCAAAATATGATCTCCACCCAAAACAATATATATATAATACCAATATATATTATTGTTGCCAATACCAAATTAAATTAAAAAAGAAACATGTACCAAACCTCAAAAAGAAAGTAATAAATTCTGGTCCACACTTACTCCTTGTGTTCACAGCCCAGATTTTCCCTTTTTCTTTTTTTTTTTCAAAGCCTAATATAGGCACTATTCAACCTGGTCAAATAAAAAAATGAGGCTCGATCTAACCTTCCTGTTCACACACTTCTTCTTTGTCCTTGATCTTTTGATCATTGGCAAATCAACAAGGGATAGCGACGGTGCAAACGGCGATTACCGGTGGTGGCGAACGGTGGTGCAAGCAAAACTCCGACGCGGCGGAACCCTAAACGGCAGCGGTGGAAACTGCCGACTGCTGTAGCTTTCGAATGGAACCAACAACCAACAAAAACGTAGATCGACGAGCTGGGTTTAGTAGCGGCGTAACAACTGCGTAAACCCTAACGGCGATCAGAAAACCGTAGGCGGCGGCGGAACCCTAGCGCAGTAGGGTGGCGGCGGCTGGATGGTTTGGCGGCGACTCGGCTGGTTCAACGTGTTCTTCGCGTGATCTGAACCTAAGCTCTGATACCACTTGGTAGGATTAAACTCAAACACGAAACCGAACACACACACGAAAGCAATAAACGAACACGAGGATTTAACGTGGTTCGGTCTAAACTGACCTACGTCCACGGGTGGCAACTAGATATTCTTTATTGAGTGACGAAAGATTACAAGTACATAATGTTGTTTATATAGAGACTGAACTAGGGTTAGTAAATTATTATGCAAGAAATCTAAACCGGGCCGGGCTTCGGTCTGGCCACCCTACACCCATCTGCCCTTTGGACTTCAAATAATAAATCGGGCCAACAAAAGGCCTACGAAACCCAACATCCATATCTTCTGCTTTTGCTACCTATAATAAATTGCATTTTTAACAAGAACATCATTAATAAAAACATAAATAAATGATTAAAAAGGCAGATGTATAAATCGAATGAAAATATATCATTCAAACCCCAAGGTAAAGAGAAAAACATAACATAGCTATTTGTATTATATGACAGAATCATTCATTCTAACTCGAAACTTACAACATTAATTCGATTTAAGGAACATGAACACTCTATTATTCTATTCTAACTCAAAAGATACCTTTCTAAGTAACGAATTGAGCATACATACCGTTGGATCAAGAAATGGGCGGTTAAATTAAGCTCTTTTGAAAGTTCAAGTGTAATGGAGAAGGAGAAGAGAAATGTGACTGATGGTTTATTCAATTTCTATTTATAAATTTCATTATTTCAATTAATTAATAAAAGTGTCTTTTCATTTCATTTATTTATTTATATTTTTTGTAGTTTTAAGAAAAAAATTTGAAGAGTCGGTTTTTTTTGTGTAGTGGTAGAAATTATGGGTTTTTTTAATGGAAATACAAGTTTAAGCCTCACTTACAACGCTTTGAGGGGACATGGGTAAGGAAGACTAAGATCATTTCGATCCTGAGGCTGTTCACTATGGAGGGGTTTTAAAGCCGCTCCATGTCATCGCCACGTAAGAAATGGGGCTTCGAAGCCCTTCTCCATAACGCCCCGCTGTGGTTTAAAGCCCTTGAGCGTCGCAATATATATATACATATATATGTATGCAGGGGCGCAGCTTTAGAGGGACCCGAGTGACCCCGGTCACTGCCATTTTCTACGTTAATAGGGTAAATTTCGTAATTTTTTCTGAAAATTTTTATAGGCATTAAGCGCGGTCACTGCCAAATTATTTTTTCAAATAGCTACCGGTCACCACCAATTTTTTTTTTTAAATATAATACCCTATCTTTTTTTTTTATAAAACATCACGGTTTTGTAAACAAATGTTATAAAAATTGTAAAAAAAACTTAGTTTTTAATAGCACTCAAATTTGGAGGGGGCTTGTTGTAAATTGTTGGATAGCATAACTTTAAATAAAAAACAAAAAACAAATGGGAATTAAAAAAAAGGATCGGCCTCAATCTCACGCACGCCCTCACCTGCTTCCCTTTCCCTTCTGCCTTTATGTTTGCCAATCGCCACCGACACCGAC
The DNA here is from genome assembly GCF_021521415.1 of Bidens hawaiensis. NCBI lineage: Eukaryota > Viridiplantae > Streptophyta > Magnoliopsida > Asterales > Asteraceae > Bidens > Bidens hawaiensis. The sequence continues at coordinate 1,684,823 of NW_027491327.1, forward strand.
CCACCCCCCCACCGCCGTCCGCGCTCATCCATTGCCGCCGATCATCCCCGCTCATCCACCACCGCAAGGTAATACTTTATCTGCTCTTCCTTTGTGTTATCGTGTTGTCAAATCAATGATTATAAAATTAGGGTTTGTAATTGTGAATTGGAGATTTAAGGAAATTAGTCAATTAAGCTTGTAATAGGTATTGTATGATGAAATTTTACTCTAACTTAACCTATTGAATCTTCTTAATTAGGTAAATCATGAAGAAACAAGATACAATTTTTTCGTTTTTCAAAAAAAAGGATGATAAACAAACGAGTAAACGTCGAGCTGCTTTGTAATTCTTCTTCTAAGGTACTCACCCTCCTCTCGGCTCTCGTATTATTATCATATTATGAATATTTTAGGTCTAGTTTTTTTTTAATTGTAAGGACAATCGTTTTGAATGAATGAAAAAAAAAATTATATATATGGATGTCATATTGTTTGATCTGACCCGAACCACCGACACGAATTGAATCGCCAACCCGAAAATTTTTTGATCCGTGACTTCGGTCACCGCCATGGCGAAGCCACTGTATGTATGTGTGTATGAGAGGGAGGGAGGGAGAGAGAGAAAAACATATGACCCACTATTTATATCCAAGGGTGCGCCGATCACATAAGAAAAGATGCTTGCAAATATAATTAAGTGGGCGTAATAGTTGGCCTATAACCCTATACAACCATACGGTACTCGAATAACTTTCAACTTTCAAACTTAAAAAATATCCATATTTGAAAAGAAAAGTAAAGCATATTGTTTACAAATAATTTAAAAGAGGTCTAATAAATGTGATCTAAACCAATCCGACATTCCACCGTCTAGTGACGGATTCAAGAATAATTTTTAACAAATGATTAAAAAGGCAAATATATAAATCGAATGAAAATATGTCATTCAAACCCTAAGGTAAAGAGAAAAACACAACATAGCTATTTGTATTATATGACAGAATCATTCATTCTAACTCGAAACTTACAACATTCGATTTAAGGAACATGAACACTCTATTATTCTATTCTAAACTCAAAAGATACCTTAAAATCTAAGTAGCGAATTACCGTTGGATCAAGAAATGCAGCGGCTCTTTTGAAAGTTAAAAGTGTGGCGGAGAAGGAGAAGACAAAGTGTCTTTTCATTTCATTTCATTTTATTTATTTAATTAATTATATTTTTTGGTGATCCCATTGGTTATGTTTCTATAGAATTGAATTGAGTTTCAAGCAAATATAACATACACATGTACATAATACATGTATACACGTCATAACAATAGCTTTGTTTAGTATGATCGGTTTTTGCCATTTAAAAGGGGTTACGGTGTAACTTTGTTGTCCTTCACCTGCTTCTCTAACGTTAGTCTGGGTTAAGTTTGTACCCCATGTGCCAAACACGTGCGAGGGCAGATTGGTAACTTTGCTTAAAGCAAATATAATCTTCAAATCATATACGAGCATATGGCAATGGTATGGAACCTCATTTATAGACTCACACAAGCCATCGCCATTGTAGCCGTCCATCAGTCGTGACTGATTCTTCCATATTCCCCTCCCATCGCCACCACAAACCTGTGACCATATGGTTCTCCACTTACCCGATATATTAATGAACTATATATAACTTGTAGTCAATAGTCAATTTTTTTTTAACAACAAAAGCCCAAACACCTGGAATCATCATTACAAATAATGATCTAAACAGAACATAATGACTTGATCTACCACCCCACAACTAAAAATACACGAAACAAAATACTAAAGCTAGACACGAATCAATAATTGTCATAAAAGAAGTCATAGTACATCTGTTGGACCAATTGTTATTAGATCAATAGTATTCTTTACCGTTAAAAATAGTAATTCTTTTAAATAGCGGTTAATGTGTTTCTTTCTTTTTTTATATGGAAAACAGTAAAATGATTCCACATATTTGCAATTAATGTGAAGTTGTCAACATCCTTATCTATGCTTATCATGATTGCTATATGCAGAGTCTAGCGGCACTTAAGGCGTGATTAAGATATCAGATATCACATCATAGTCGATTACATATATTATTTATTTTGAAAAATTCTCACAATAGGCCATTTAAGGAGAATGAGTCTCAAAATAGACTACAAGTTTCAAAACTTTCATTAATAATCCACTAAAATCCATCTTCTCTGTGACATTTGGTTTTCTGTCGATGATTTTCGTCCCCCAGTGAAATAGTGACACGTGTAAAGATGTTGACACCCACCCATGAGATTTCAAAAAAAATCTGTCTGACCCGTGAAATTTCAAAGAAAATTAATCTTTCTGACACGTGATATTTCAAGCCAAGGCAGTCTCATCTATGAGTTTTTGAAAAAATTAAATCCACCTCTTTAATTCCACCATTGATTCACCACCACCACCGCCACTTGCCGGAAAATGGAGAAGACGAGGGAACCATTTATTCACCACCGTCGCCGCCGCCACTTGCCGGAACCGGAGAAAATGACGGAACCATTGATTCACCACCACCACCACCGTAACTTGCCGGAAATGGGAGAAGACGACGAAGAAGACGACGTGATGCAGATATGTTAATGTTGGAAGACGACGGAGTTGATTCACCATGAAATGGAGGCTAGCACGAAGACAACGGTGGCCGGATATGTTGATGTTGGATGGTGAAGGCGACAGTGGCCGGATATGGTGATGTTGGATGTTGAAGGACGGAGATGGTGATGAATTAATCGAAATTATTTCAAAGAAGTGAGGTGGTGGTGAATTAATGGTGGATAGAGGTGAATTCAAACTTTTTTCAAATCTCACGGAGTAGGTGGTTTTCAAGGAAACAATTTTGGTATCAAAACTCACGGGCCAGACGGATTTGGCTTGAAATCTTAGGGTCAGACAGATTTGGCTTGAAAATCTCATGGGTCAGACGAATTTGGCTTGAAATCTCACGGATTTGGCACAAACCCAACTGTCACGAATCATACATATTTGACTTGAAATCTCAAGGGTTAATGGATTATTATGGGAATATTTGAAATTTTTAGCCTAAATTAAGAATCTCTCTCCTTAATTGGCTTATTTTAGGAAATTTCTCTATTTTTTTCCTTAACAAACACAATTATATTAGTTACTTTATAAATGTATAAATATTAGCATTTATGATTTTCTACACTACTGTAAAATCAGGATAACAAAAAAGTAATAAAACTTTACAAAGTTTTGTTTGTGAAAAACGTTTGAAAGTACTTCATACCCGAGTGAATTTTTCTGAGATGATATGTAAAGGGTCCATATTGATTTTGATGTTTCAGACATGGCTCCGCAGAACACCATTATGAAGGAAACCTATCGCTATGAAGAAAACCCTCTTGAAGACCCGAAGCTTTAATTATCGACCTCATGTCATTAGACTAGAATGTGAACTATACTTTACAAAGTTAATAAGTTTGGATTTGATTAGATCAAACTTTATAGTCCGTATAATAAAAACTTGATTGTAATATTTAGCTTGGTATATATAACGCATGACTTGAATCCATGTGAAGCGTAAGAGTGTGTATACTTTATACACATGACTCCGAGTTTTAGATTAGGAAAAACATGACTTTGAGTTTTAGATTAGGAAAAAGATAGAGTTTTCCATAAGAAGTCTAAGAAACCATATGATGTGGGTTAAGTTGGTCTGTATTTTGGTAATCTAATCCATGTGAACTAATCCATGTGATAGTGTGTGTTGCTGCTGAGGTAGATTGATAAGCTAAATTAGCTTACCGGTTGTCACGACACGTACTCTCTGAATGATCAAAACATGAGAGTTACTATAGTTTTTTATAATGGTTTTTAGTGCCAACAGGCAGAGGCTAAGCCTTCGCCTACTTAGCCGACATGGCACACTATGATTGGTTAAATGTAGGGTAGACTATAAATGTGAGTTTGATTATATATATTTGACAGTGTTTTAAACTATCCACAATACTCAATTGGGTATTCTTTAGACGAAATATCAACCGTCTATACTGATTTTGCAGGTCCAAGTCTGATTCACCCAATGACATCATGAAAAGGAAACCTACCCCCACTATCAGCAACTTCCTTGAGTCGAGTTTTGAATGAGACCATAAGATCTCAAACATTAACCGTTACTTATGTTACCAAACTAGAAGGCCATCTGCATGAGGTTGATTATAGATGACTATTTATAAAAATTCTATGGTCCACATAATTATTTTGGCATTTTTTTTCTTATATTAAAATTTTGTTTTTGTTTTATTTTCTAGAAAAAAGAAAATGTTCTTAGCATAATCTAAAAAATTATTTCTATATAGAAGTCTAGAAAATAGAAACATCTTTAAAAAGATATGGCGTACGAATGTCATACTATTTTGGTGATTTTTCCGATTAAGATAATATATAAGAAGGTACAACCACAAATTACATAGGAAAAGACGTTTGCAAATATAATCAAGTGGGCATAACAGTTGTCCTATAATATACAAACTTTTAACTTTCAAAGTATAAAAAATAGGGTCCAACTAGGGACACACTGTACGTTACGTATAGGACTATACGGGACTCTATACGTCTCATATGGACTATACGAGGGGTATATGAGACCCTCCGTATAGGCCTATACAAGACGTATTGATTGGTTTTTTAGCAAAAAGGTGTGTGTCCCTAAAATTCCCTAAAAAATGGAAATATTCATCTTTGAAAAGAAAAGAAAAACATTGTTTACAAATAATTTAAAAGAGGTCTAATAAGAGTGATCATCATCATCATCATCGTACTCAGTATATCCCACCAATAGCAATGCTATGGTAGGGTCTGAGGAGGGTAAGATGTAGACAGCCTTACCCCTATCGGCTGCTTCCGGTGAGACCCCCGGCTCGATAGTAGTTTTGCATCAAGCCTTGGACATAAGGCACATAGCACTCAATCATCGGGACACCGGCTGATTGGTGTATGTGCCCTTGTCTTTCGGCTATCAACGCCACCACATGATGCCTGATTAACCTTCCGCCACTTTTAACGCTATTTTCACGAGATTAGTAAAATAACGTCAAAATTAGTAAATAAGAGTGATCTAAACCAATATGATATTTTATCATCTAGTAACAGATTCAAGATTTTTTTTTAAAGGGTTCACTATTTTTCAATGTTTCAATGTTTCAATTTCAAATTAGTTATAAAAATATTCAGATAGGTTCAAGTCAGGCAGGGGTGATCCAACCATTTTAGGAGTCTAAAGTAGGGGTGTGTTTTTTAACCGTACCCGAATAACAAACCCGAACCGAAGTGACCCGAGACCCAAATAACCCAACCCGAATCCACACGGGCCGATTAAACTCCCAACCTGAACCCGAGATAAAATATTCGATTCGGCATTTGGGTTGAAATACCCAGATTCGGGTTGACCCGAATAACCCGAAGTATAATACATCAATGCATGTATCCCTAATTTTATAGGGTAGTTTAGCGGTGAAGTAGCACGGTGACCTTACATATTATTGTTCGGTTGTTCTCAAGACTCCAATTAATATTGGATCTATCACATCCCAATGTATTAATGACCATAAAGCATGCTGAGAATGTATCTTCAATTCAAAAACTTAAATAGTATGTATTTAAACCAATATTTATTGAGCATGTTTCTTCAATCTACACAAGTATTAATCCACAGGCTATAACGCTCCTTCATCCCGTCTAATGCATTCTTGTATGATAAATTCCATGTTTTGCTAAATAATATATGCTATTGTTGAATATGGCTGTATATTATGGTTTTATAATGGCTTGGAATATGGTTTTTTAATTTATGATATTATTAAAGGTGGATTTTTTTTTTAAAATTTGTTAAACCCAAAACCCAACCCGAGTTTACCTGACCTGTATAACTCGAAACCCGAACAAACCAAACTTTTTTGGGTCGGTTCTTGGGTCAATTTATTTTGAGCTCGAACCCGAACAACCGAACCCAAACAACCCAAAACCCGAAGAACACCCCTAGTCTAAAGCAACCTAAAACCCAAGGCATTTGATAATATATATATGTTAACCTAACACGCGCAAAATTAGCTAATAGGATTTTATGTGGGGTGTAATTGTAGTTATTACGGTTCGTCTAAAAATGGTCTTTGGTTTATATCATTATGGGTTAAGACGGGTCTACCGTAATATTTTAAAGATTAACATAATATAACAAAATATTCATTTGAACGTGGTATGTAAGAATCAGTTAAAGCTCAACCGACAATGAAAAAAATTAAAACAGATCTATTAGTTGCATATACATATATATATATATATATATATGTGTGAAAATTGATCAAATGGGTAAAAATTCAAACATTGAAAACTTATGCAACCAAAGAAATCTAACATACATACAATTATACACAAGCTAGCGAGCAACAAAGATGCTAAATTTAATAATAATAAAAAATCAACCGCCGTCCATCCCCACCATCACCGTCCACCCACCACCACCGTCCAACCACCACCACTGCAACCGTCCATCACCACCTCCCACTGTCCACCACCACCGTTCATCGCCTACCACAATCGTCTGCCACCAATCGTCCACCACCACCCACTTCCACAATTCGTACACCACCACCAATTATTTAGCAGCCTGCAGATGTTAAATGACTTCTATCTACTGTGATATGTATGACAGGTAACTAATTTTCAGCTTATGCAGACGATATCTAGTTTATAAAACAAACAATTATATTTTCAGATTGCAGACCTTCAGACCACATCTTCGGTTGCATACATAAACTCAGATTGCAGACAATTTTTTGTCTAAAAAACAAACAACACCTTAGTTGCAATTCATACACATTTGCCACTATGACCTCAAATTAAATAGTTAAAATCACAATAGCATGGGACCTTAATAAGCCTAACCTCAGCTAAACAAACAAAAACTTGACTCGAGGTTATTAAGGAGTTTAAACTTTAAACTTAAGCATACACTAGGTTTGTTAAGGCTCGTGACTGCAAGCCTATATAATCTTTTCATACAAGACTCACACTCAGACTCGATAACTAAATAAGCTTTATTTAAGACGATAATGCTCAGCTCCTTTCAAACTTTCTATTGGTCCGATCTATTAAATTCCACATTAAATTTTGTTTGTTTTCTCACATTTATACACACGTTCAATTTTGAAAGTCAGAACTCAGCTTGTCACCTTATTTCCATATTTGGCAAAACATTGAACTAGATTCCTCATATACAGCTGGTAAAGTTAAACCACATAATTGTTCTTCTTCTTCATCTTGATTGGTTCAAACTTCAAATCATAAACCCACCTGCTTCCAAGGATATCAAATCTCTTTCTTACCAGGTGCGTCTTCTCTCATCTTTATAATAATGGGAAGACTGAAGCACCCGGTCTCTTGAATTATTAATAAAGTTAATATTTATTTTGATATTTTTATTTTAGTTACTAGAATTATAATAGGTTTAGGAAATGTGTTGTCTTTTGAGAGAAAGTTTAGCATCAGTCTTGGAGAGCGAGTTTAGTAGATCTAGAAATAGGGGTCTGGCTATTGTTTTGTATGTCAAGAGGTCTCTTTTCTTCGTATATTCGTTAAGTTCCTTTGATTATATGAAAAGAGTCTGAGGGTTGTGTCAGAAAATGTGATATTCTATTTATTCTCTAAGAACATTTAATTGTATGAAAAGTCAAATGACTGAAATTGATAAAAAAGAACAAATGATTACACACTGATCGAAATAGAATTACATGGAACTTCAGACGACTCTCATCGGATTGATTACCGATGAATAAGAATACCAAGAATAAGATTTATTGTGACGAATGCTTATTTAATCTTAAATATCGTAGAGCCTGTATTTATACTTGAACTCTAACCAAGGGAGCGTCCTTCAATCAATGGCTCCTTTCCATATGTGATTAGGGCTTGAAGCAACCGACCGTTTGTAGACGGTGAGATACGATCAATAGAGATTATGTGTGAGCAAAGAACAAGCATGTAGATCCATATCCAAACAAGCCCAAGTACACAATAGGCCAATAGCTCAAATGAAGGCAACTAGAGTAATGTTATGAATTATGAAATTGAAATGATTAATTTTAACAGTCACCCCAATATTTCGTATGTTCATTTGTTTGATCTGATTGTTTGATCCGTATGAGCCAACACTCCTTGCAAACGTTTCCTGAACATGTTTTGGTCATGATCGGGTTAAGTCGAAACTGGCCGTATGTGAATTCCGAACCTATTTTGAAACTTGGGGATGAGGGTATGATATGGTTAATTTGGTTGTGTAAATTGTTAATAGTTTGTGTTTGTGTGACATTCGTTAAAATTCGTACTGCAGAAATGGGTTTGCTCAAGTATATCCAGATTAAGGGTCTAGGGGATGTTAATCTTGCTACGCGTTCTCTTGCTGAAAACGAAGACAATGTTCTGGACCGAACAATCGGTGTTAGCTATGAAGGTGGCTCAAGTCGTGTTCAACCCGACATTGAAAAATTGGTTTTGGGTCACGAAACCGAGCTGGATCCAATGGTGGTTTCTAACACGAAAGATGTTCCGGAGAAACAGACCCTTTGTGAAGGTGGAAAGAAACAGCAGCCGGAGGTATCGGCTTCTTCTTCAAAGAAAAGGAAGTTTGTAGTTTTGGTTTCGACTTCTAGTGAAGATAGCCGGTCTCATGAAAATAAAGATGACGTGGGTGTATGTGTATCTAGTCATGACAAGCAAGGAAAAAAGGTTGTTATATCAAAACCGGGTGACGAGAAGGAAGAGGATGACCCGAAGCCTGACGTCTATTGCTTAAACCAGGCAGGTTTTGTGAAACACCTTGTAGGGTCGGTACCGGAGTTTCGCAAGTGGCATGAGAAAGAAACGAAGAAGGAAGTCCGTTTGCGTAATCAGATTTCTCGGTATCGCCTGCAAATGAAACTTGAGCATGCGAAGAATGTGAAGTTGGCGAAGAAGGTGAAGAAATTAAAGAAACTGAGGAGGATGATTTTGGATAAAGGAAAAGAGGCTGCTGAGGGTGAGGTAACAAATATTAATTTTATTGGTTATAAATTATTATAATCAATGTTGTAAAAATAGGTTTACAAGGCCGAGTACTCCCCGAGTACTCGCTACAAGGCATGGCGTCGAGGCAAGTTTCATTAACTTTGCCTAGTTACTAAGAATCGCTCAAAGTTGGTCAACCTCAGCCAGAATCACATATAGTCGGTTAACTTTGGCCAATTTTGACTTAAAATAATAAAACATAATTCGCATTTCTGTAATATTAAAGAAAAAATATCATTTTTTTTAATTAATGATTATCAAATTTTAGAATAATTTAGTATTTAAAAATGTATTTCTCTTATTTATATTGATATCCACTTAGTTTCTTATAAATATTAATAAACTTATCATATTTGACATACATATAATTTCCAAAAATTAATTTGCTTTATATTTACCATTTCCGAGTACTCTCCGAGTAATCCGAGTACACCCAACTCCCCAGTCGGCCGCCTAGGGTCCGCCTAGCGACTTTTGCAACCTTGATTTTAATGAATATTAATTTTGAATTAACAAATATACTGTAATGCAGGAGAAGTTGAAGCAGGCTTATGAGGAGCTTGAGCTACAACGGGAGGTGGTTGAGAAGCTGAATGCGGAGCTTGAGCTAAAGAATGAAACGGTGGATAAGCTGAACGCGAAGATTGAGCTTGAGAAAGCTGGCAGGACGCAAGAGCGTGTCGTTAGAGAATTTATTGCAGCGGGTTTTGTCTGAGCGACGGTGGTTGATCCAGGAAGGTTTCGAGTATGTGATAAACAGATTGCACAAAAGTGGGGAATATAATCGACTGTTGGCGGCTGTGCAAAAAAAATTATGGGAATCAGGGGCTCACTATGGCGTTGAACAAGGTTACGAATGCTGCAAAGCTGGTGTGGCGTTGGAGGATGTCTTGCTGTATAAGTCTAAGACGCATGAAGAGTTTCTCAAGGCCGTTGTTGAGCTGGAACACACGCGCTTCCCCTATGTTGTAGCCTTGTCGCAATGTGCACTGTACGCTTGATGAGTTAATAGCGTTGAAGCCTGTAGAGATGGAGGAAGAAGATGAAGCTGCGGTTGGTGGTAATCAGATAATGTAGTTGTGCAGTTTGCATCTGTTTGTTTTTGAATTTGGTTCAAGTGGATCAATTAATGCATGTAATGGAATATCATCGGCTTGGTCGAATGCGAAACGTTTGACCTTATAAAAGTCAAACTGAACTCTTTGCCATATAAACTAATTCTTTTTAGCAGTAGTTATAAATTTATAATGAAATCAAGAAAACTTAGAAATAGCTAAATGCTTAAAAAAATTCTTTATTTATAAATGCATCTTAAGATGAAGCATCACATTCCATAATTCATATCTTATCATGTATACAAACACACACACCAACATAATGCACCATCATTAAGAGCAAGAGAACCTAAACGTATACACGTATGTATGAATATATCATACACACAGTGCCAAAAACATGTCTTGAAATGATAACTCATAAGATTGCACAGGTTCGACACAATCCAACGCCCGCCTTCGTATGCTCATTCTCCAAAATGTTTTCAAGTTCGGTTATTATGTCTTCAAACTTTGGCCTCACATCAGGATTCCGGTGCCAACATCTTTTTAGGAGCCTGTAAAATTGATATTATTAAGATGCTAACAAACTTTTAGCTAATTGTTATAACTATCCCTAATCGACCCGTTTTCATATAAATGGATTTAAATTTTATGAAGTAAATTTGAAGTAGCTTACATCCTCACAGGTTCAGGGTATAGATACGAAGATAATGGTGGCCTCGAGTCCTCATATGCTCGTTGGTCAGCCACATGTTCGGGTGGTTCTTCTCTATTAGATGGCCCGCCTTGAAACATCTAATGCCACATATAGACACAGCATTTTAATATGCAAACCATAAATAAATAATAAGCAGTTTCAATGAAATCACAAAGATCAAGTCTTTGCAAACTTTTGACTATAAAAGTCAAAAGGTAAAAGTCAAACTATGCAATAAGAAGTGAGTGTGATTTACTTCGTGAACAATCAAAGCGAACGAGAAAACATCAACACTCTTGCCATATGATTCCCTACGATATACTTCAGGAGCCATGTATCGATCTGAAAGAAGCACAAAAGGAAAAGGATTAAATAATCCAAAAAAATGTTAAAAAAGATAAAAAAAAATAAAAAGACTTCATTTTTATGATAAAATATCAGATTTTATTACATGATCCAGTTCCTCCAGTCATTTTGTAGCCATAAACATCTTTCTCCTGTGCAATTTTGCTTAAACCAAAGTCTGTAACTTTTAAACGTCCGGCTTCATCATGCAATACATTTCTGAAAGATTTTTATTTTTGTGTGGAAGTTAAACGATTGTTATTTTAGTTCATACTCGAAAACAAAGATTGTCTGGTGTGTACCTCGGTGTCAAATCCCTGTGAATTATGGCATGCGGGTTATGGTGATGAAGATAATTCATACCCCTGTATCATACAAAATCGATTTTCATGTGTGAAAATTCAAAAATTTAAGCCGACTCTTCAACTTTTCAAGAAAATGTAGATGCTAAAAATGAAATTGATAAAAGCTAAAAATTTTAAAACTTTTTGGTGTTAAGTTTGAAAAGAAATTCCACATCAAATTTGGATTAGAAAAAATAATCTGTTTGACCTCATAAAAGTCAAACTTTACTCTTGCGGATGATTTTGGATGAATATAAGACCCCAATGAATGTTCAAATCTTGATTTTGCATTCGGTACAACTATTTTTTTCATAGTGTAAAATCTTAAATGAGGTTAACAAATAATAGAAGTGAGAAATGACATACCTTGCAATATCCAAAGCATAAGAAACAGCAGTCAATGGATCAAGTCTTCCTTTCTTTTTTAGAATATCATACAAACTTCCCTAAAAGAATCCCACATTTTTAAGTAAACGCTAAATCAATGAACCCAAAAATAAAAAATACCCACATTTTTTAGATATTCCGTTAAGAAAATAAGCCGGTCCGAGTCTTTCAAAACACCAAGAAATTGCACTATGTTCGGGTGACGCAACTTTTGCCATAACGCAAGTTCCTTCAAAAACGCTTTTCTGTAAACATATTATAAAACAGAAAGTCAGATGACCAAATGAATACCAATGAGTTCATTGACTTTATGAGAGTCAAACAGACTACTAGGTTTGACTTTAATTGGTCAAAGCTAACCTCACTTTCTCATTTGATGCAATCGAAGACCGGATTGTCTTTGCAGCGACTTCTGTACCGCGCCACTTTACTTTATAAACTTCACCATATGCACCCTGCTGACATTAGCAAGTTTCTAACATAAAACTAATTTCAAAATATAATATTTTAACGATTTAGATGAAGTATTTACTTCGCCAATAAGAACTGCTTCTTTCAATTGAACTTCAGTGTAATGAATCCAGTAACATGGAGTCTGAGAATCAGCTACAATCTGTAGAAAGATATGGTTTGACTTTTGAGGTCAAACAGATACTCTTGAACTACAAATATTAAGATTACTTTTGATGTTGTGATAATATTATTAAACTTATATCATTATGTTTCATTAACATTTACTATTTAGATTATCAGTTCCATATACTTAAAACACTTATCCATTAGTCACATTTCATAAAAATCAAATCATTCAAAAGGCTAAAATGGTAATTTACAGTGTTTCAAACTATCCATTCATAACATTTATCAAACAAAAGTCATGGTCCATTTTGCATCTGGTAAACAATAGGTTTGACTACAAGGCAGACATTTTCATTGACTCGTTTTCAATAAAGGGAAAATAAGGTACCGGATCAATTCCTCCATGCGCCTTAAGGATTTCGCAAATATCCAAATGGCCTGCGCCAAGTGCATCCGAAAGTGGCTGCAAATATTAATCAAAACCAACCTCAGCAACAACAATAATAATAATGCGCATCAAAACACCACCTAAATTTACAATTTCATGATCTTGTTAAAAGAATAACACTTACGGTCCGACCCCATCGGTCAGTAGAGTTAACATCCGCCCCTTTCTCAAGAAGTAAAAGAACAATTTCGGTACAACCTTCACAAGCAGCTAAATGAAGTGCGGTTCTTTTATCATAATCTCCTACATTAGGTTCCACACCCTTATCAAGCTCTTGCATAACTCCCCATTTGTTGCCCTTACCCGAGCAGTAAAGAAGACGGTAGGGCCCGTCTGAGTCGGTTTTTTGCACTTGACTTTGCTGCAAACATAAGATAGAATTAGTAATCATGCAAAAAGAGGACAAATGTTGTAAAAAACTGAAAAAGATTGCTATATATTATACCTAGAAATTAGTATCACTGAATGCACTAAATTTGATAAGACTTGGAAACTAGAGATGTGGTTTGACTTTTTTTTGTCAAACAAGTTACCACTGGGACTCATAAGTAAAGGCTTAAACAAGGTTATTAGTGTGAATTGCGCATAAAATGTTATAAAAAAGATTTAATCTTTAAAAACTAACACTGGTACTATGCTGGTTTGGATATGGAGACTTGCTTGTCTGAATTATGAACATGTTATTTCAAAAGAAAAGAAGTGGATGTATTAAAATGCATAAACAACAAGAACTCGGGTCATATTTTGATTATTTTCCCCAACTGCACCAAACATATAAAGGATTGTAAGCCTGCAAAATCTTATATTGACTTAAAGAGACAGCTTCTAAACTTAAGGGAAGATTGAAAAGTTGACTTTTTGGTCAAATGAAAGACAGGTTAGAATTTAGAATCACTAAAAAATGTAGAATGAACTTGTCGAAGCATGAAATGAATCTGACCTGATCCATGACGATGTTTCCACGGATTTCGAGATGAACGAACCACGTTTTGATCTTCTTCTCCGGCTGCTTGGGATCTGCAATGGCTCTTTGGGGGTGTGGAGGTGACCGCTAAGAAATCTCGAGGATCTCTTGTTCACAGACACAAAAATATGGTGGTGGCTCTTACTGAGAATGACCAACCCCTAATAAGGAGGTGGAGACCTGCTTATATAGGGAGCCTCATGGCCACCATCATGGTACCCTAATGGGCCTAGCCCAGTTAGGGTTACCTCCACAAAACCCCCTCAGCCCAATAACAATGTATTAGTCCATATAATAAAATAAGCCAAACATAATAAATTTAGGGTCGTAAAACCGGGTTTAGTACCATACCCCTACAAGCCCCCCAAGTCCAGCGTTGCTCCTAAGCGCGCAAGCGTTTAGGTGGAGCGCTGGACTTTATGAGGTGAGGCGGTTTTTTCCCTTTTCTTTGGCCTTATCTTTATTGTCTTTTGAGTTTTGGGAGGTTTTCTTCATGATGGTGACGAGTTATAAGAATAATAAAGCTTGCGCGTGAGGCGACTTACGAGCTATAAGAATAATAAAGCTTGCGCGTGAGGCGACTTTCGAGCTATAAGAATAATAAAGCTTGCGCGTGAGGCGACTTACTAGCTATAAGAATAATAAAAGCTTGCGCGCGAGAGGCGTCTTACGAGCTATGAGAATAATAAAGCCTGCGCGCGAGAGGCGACTTACGAGCTGAGAATAATGAAGCCTGCGCGCGAGAGGCGTCTTACGAGCTGAGAATAATAAAGCTTGCGCGCGAGAGGCGTCTTATGAGCTTTGAGAATAATAAAGCTTGCGCGTGAGAGGCGTCTTACGAGCTGAGAATAATAAAGCTTGCGCGTGAGGCGTCTTACGAGCTGAGAATAATAAAGCCTGCGCGCGAGAGGCGTCTTACGAGCTGAGAATAATAAAGCTTGCGCGCGAGAGGCGTCTTATGAGCTTTGAGAATAATAAAGCTTGCGCGTGAGGCGACTTACGAGCTGAGAATAATAAAGTCTGCGCGCGAGAGGCGACCTACGAGCTGAGAATAATAAAGCCTGCGCGCGAGAGGCGTCTTACGAGCTGAGAATAATAAAGCTTGCGCGCGAGAGGCGTCTTATGAGCTTTGAGAATAATAAAGCTTGCGCGTGAGGCGACTTACGAGCTGTAGTATGATGATAATGACTGGCCTAAAAGGGCCTCTTCTGCGCAGGGTGACTGTCCTGGCTTGTCTTCAAAATAGTGATGGAGGCACAAATGGCCCAATAATAATAACGATGTCATGGGTGCTTGTGCGGCTCATAGCCGAACCTGCAAAGACATAAATTAAGAGTGGATGTATTATAAATTTCCCATCCTCGGGCAAATTATGAGGTGTGCCTAGCCTATATTGGCGCGTGGCCGTTTGGGTTTATGAGGATTCCCAACCTTTAAGTATGGCACGTAGCCATATGGGATATTATGAGGATTCCCAACCTTTAAGTGTGGCACGTAGCCATATGGGATATTATGAGGATTCCCAACCTTTAAGTGTGGCGCGTAGCCATATGGGATATTATGAGGATTCCCAACCTTTAAGTGTGGCGCGTAGCCACATGGGATATTATGAGGATTCCCAACCTTTAAGCGTGGCGCGTAGCCATATGGGATGTTATGAGGATTCCCAACCTTTAAGCGTGGCGCGTAGCCATATGGGATGTTATGAGGATTCCCAACCTTTAAGCGTGGCGCGTAGCCATATGGGATGTTATGAGGATTCCCAACCTTTAAGCGTGGCGCGTAGCCATATGGGATGTTATGAGGATTCCCAACCTTTAAGCGTGGCGCGTAGCCATATGGGATGTTATGAGGATTCCCAACCTTTAAGCGTGGCGCGTAGCCATATGGGATGTTATGAGGATTCCCAACCTTTAAGCGTGGCGCGTAGCCATATGGGATGTTATGAGGATTCCCAACCTTTAAGTGTGGCGCGTAGCCATGTGGGATGTTATGAGGATTCCCAACCTTTAAGTGTGGCGCGTAGCCATGTGGGATATTATGAGGATTCCCAACCTTTAAGTATGGCGCGTAGCCATATGGGATATTATGAGGATTCCCAACCTTTAAGTATGGCGCGTAGCCATATGAGTACAATCATGGTTGTTCTTATCCTGATTTGGATTACTGTTCATTTGTTGTGTCGCTTACGCGCGACCTGCGCAATGCCTCCTTTATTCTCACGCGCAGATGTGGTGCGTGAACGTGCATGATGCGTGAGCAACTGATGCATGAGCATACGTGAAGCCCAATAACATGCGATGCGTGAGCATAGGAGATGCGTGAGCATGTGATGTGCGTGAGCATACGTGATGCGTGAGCATACGTGATAGGCGTGAGAATGCGTGATGCGTGAGCATGTGATATGCGTGAGCATACGTGATACGCGTGAGCATGCGTGATGCGTGAGCGCGCATGCGAGAGTAATCGCCGGGAGCGCGCATGCGACCCGCTGTGGCGTAGAGTAATCGCCTGGAGCGCGCATGCGACCCGCTGTGGCGGGGAGTAATCGCCTGGGCGCGCATGCGACCCGCTGTGGCGGATAGTAATCGCCAGGAGCGCGCATACGACCCGCTGTGGCGTAGAGTAATCGCCTGGAGCGCGCATGCGACCCGCTGTGGCGGGGAGTAATCGCCTGGGCGCGCATGCGACCCGCTGTGGCGGAGAGTAATCGCCTGGGCGCGCATGCGACCCGCTGTGGCGCGCATGATCCAAAGATTTTGAATATCCATATCAGGTAGGTTTTATGTAAAACCAACAGATCTAATAGGATTTATAGATCTATGAGTATGAAGTGTGGCTGTTGCTCAAACGAACCCAGATCTGAGAAAATCATAACTAGAGTTGGTATATTTCACTTAGAAAAAACACAGATCTAAGGGTTTTCCCCAAAAGTTCGGTGGTTTCTTCCTGTACATTTCCAGATCTGGAAGTATTTTTAGATCTACGGATTTTTGGATTTCCATAGAACATATCTGAAAGAAGAGACCATAGACCTGAGATATTGATGAACAGATCGGAGGGCCGAGAAGAGAGGCAAGTGTGGTTCATTGCCGTCCCACGGATGGCGCCAATGTCGAAGCATGAAATGAATCTGACCTGATCCATGACGATGTTTCCACGGATTTCGAGATGAACGAACCACGTTTTGATCTTCTTCTCCGGCTGCTTGGGATCTGCAATGGCTCTTTGGGGGTGTGGAGGTGACCGCTAAGAAATCTCGAGGATCTCTTTTTCACAGACACAAAAATATGGTGGTGGCTCTTACTGAGAATGACCAACCAACCTTTAAGGAGGTGGAGACCTGCTTATATAGGGAGCCTCATGGCCACCATCATGGTACCCTAATGGGCCTAGCCCAGTTAGGGTTACCTCCACAAAACCCCCTCAGCCCAATAACAATGTATTAGTCCATATAATAAAATAAGCCAAACATAATAAATTTAGGGTCGTAAAACCGGGTTTAATACCATACCCCTACAGAACTCATTGTTGGGTTCATCTACGATTGCAAGAAGTGAAAGGGGGCGACGACGGGTTGGGGCAGCCAGCCCTAGCTCGTTTGTTATCCTGCTTATATTATTAATTAACATTGTAATCTCGTGTAGTTGTAATTGATTATCACTTAAATAAATTATACCAAGTTACCACCTGTAGACCAAACCACGTTAAATCCCCGACATTTGTGTCGTATTATTGCTTTTGTATAGCGTTCGTGTGGTTTAATCCTAAGTTCCTAACAGTCATGGGCCAAAAAAAAATAAAAATTCCTACAACAAGAATCCTAGTTTGACCACAAGATTCAAACGTTATCTTATTAATTCAAATAAGTAAAATGAATCAACTACAAAAACATGATCGTATATATAATATATACCATATTCACAAGCATGCTTCTTAAAACTTCAAACGCTACATGCATACCAATAAACATAAGTTCAGACAAAATATATATAAACATGAAAACAATAATGTTATGATCTGAATTTAGGATTAAAACTGACCATGGAAGGTGATGTTGAGGAATCCATGATTCCAAGATTCTTTTGTTGAAGATGAAAGTAAACAGCTTGAAGATGAGCATTGAAGATTTATAAATAATAATATGGGCCGATGGTTTTAAGGAAGATGCAAATAAAAAGACAGAAAAACTGAGTCACCAAGAAATGTAAAATGGTTTGATTGTTTAAGAGAAAAAGAAAAAACATTGAGTAAGTCGCCATGTTTGATTGGTGGGAATTAGCAAATGAAAGGAGTAGTGGTAAATTTGGTGGAGAAAGAACAGTTAATTTATTATTATTATTATTATTTTTTATCTTTTTGGGTTTGTGTAGCTTAGAAGTAGAAAGTAAACGAGCATGTAAATCGTTGTTCAGAAAAAAAATAATAATAAAGGGATCTTGGTTTTCTATTATCATTTGAAAGATTGCACGTGAATGAGGTATCGTGCAAAGAGATGGATCAAACGGTCTCATGAACATTGAACGGTTATAAATTAAAAATAAAATATAATAAATCCATATTCAATTTCTCTTATTAATACCCCTTCAACAAAATCATAAACAGAATCACGCAAATGTTATCATATTGCTAAGTTTAAACAACCCTTTTTCCGTATTTACATATTTTAGGGTTAGCATGTATACACCTATTCAAACGAACTATGTTTATTCATATCTCAAATTTCAAATACACACCCTCATGTTCTCTTGTGATTCATTACTTGTTGGTTGTTTATGCCTTAAATAATTATGTTTTATGAGTTTAATTGCTAATTGGTCTTATTATCCTCACTAGCTTCATTTAGTATGATCATCCTATTAGTTTGGTTTATCCAAATAAAACGGATCCTAATTTACATTATTTCATATTTATTTATACTTATGATTAATCTACGATGCACGTGGGTTGTATGATTTTTGCCTTATAAAATATATATAAAACTTGTGTAATTTTCACCAACTTTCAGTTGACTATTTTATTTTTATATATGCTACATTTATTTTGTGTGAAGATTTGCCATGTTATGAAGACATCTAGTAGACCCTCGGATTTCAAAAGGATGGAATATTGAATTGTTTTGATTAATTTGTTTTTGTGTAGTATCTTGGAATATATAATAAACTTAATAAATAATTAGTGTCATGACCTTATGAGCTATCAATGTATCAGCGTGACATTTTCTGTTTCGGTTGAGATGTTACAGAAAGGACCAGTAGCTTAGAAGGAGCTCACTTAAGTTGTTTTGTAGTGGTTAAGGTCAAAACAAGTGATACAAAAAGAGTTAATTTGGTTCGGGCTGGGTTGGGACCAGTTATGCATTGAATGCAATCCTTGTGTCACGCGTTTATCGACACCGGTTACGCGTTCGATATCGCGTTACACACATATTATTGTTAGGTTACGCACGTCTTGTTGTTAGGTTAGGCGCGTACTGGCTCTCTCTCGATATCTCTCTCAATTCTAAAATGGTTGTGCGTCAAATGTCGTGTTTGAGCTCATACCCTACAGCATCGCGCGGGCACCCATATAGTGTATATAAATACAAAAAATATACCTTGAACAAAGTCTTCAGACAGGTCAATCCATGCATTTGCCAACGCCATCTCCTCCTCTGGTTTCCACGGTATTACATCTCGTATTTCTTTGTTTCCTCCTTTGGTTTTTTATGACTACGTTTTGAGGTGGGCGGAGATATTTGTTGTTCGGTTTCAGGGTCCGCTTGTGTTTAGGGTACTTCACTCATTTGACGACTTTGAGAAAACATATAAGAGAATGGTTGCAGGCTTTGAGGGGGTGGCATTGCTGATCGATAACCCCTTGTTAGTTAGGGAAAGAAGGGGTTACTTGAATCGTCAATACGCGTGCATCGGATACCATGGGTTCGGGTCCGTGTCGTATTCGTATTCAGGTTTGAGTTTGGGTTCATGCTTGAAATTTTGGGATTTGATTTTTTTGTTGGAGAAGTGTATATAGAATTTTGGGGATTTGATCTGTTTGTTGGAAAAAAGAGTGTTTGTTTTATATATAAACAAATAATTTTTTTTTAAAAAAAGAAAGGATCATGTAACCATTGGAGAACAACCCTAGCTCACCACTTTTCACCTTGCCGCACCATTCAATATTTATCGGATGCCCTCTTGTCGCCCCTCCATAATTGCAACACGATATTTGATGGTAAAACCAGCCAGCTCGGCCATGTAACGAATAGGCTAATTATCAACATATTAATTTAGAGCATTCACATCCTTACCATATTCAGTGTGATGTTTTTATAATATAAAGAATAGTTTAGAGTGTTGTGAGTGGAGAAAAAAGACATGTAGTGATTTTTCTATAAATTTGAAAAATTACTGTTCACCCATATAATTTTTTAATATTATTGAAAAGTGGTTGTGAGTAAATGACAGAGAAAATGTAATGATAAAAGTATGAAAAATATTATTTAGTTGAAAAGAAAAGAAAAAATATAGTGTGTTTTAGTGTAATTTTGGATTCGAAGATAGAAGATGGGATGAGAATGCTCGTACAGATTATGTGGAAATTGCAAACAAATCCTTTTTTTATGTATCATCATGATTGCTATATGCATGTAGAGTATAATGTTCATCATGTCATGATAGGGCCTAAGAGCATTCTTAATCCGTTCCTTATAAACATGTGAGGCGATTTGCAAATTATTTGGTTATGAGTGATTGTGAGTAGAGGAGAGAGAAAATGTTATATGAGAAAGTTATATTTGGGGTTTCATTATAGATATCATATAAATTTTTAATATTTTCTGAAAGTGGTTGTGAGTGGAGAAGAGAGAAATATAATGATAAAGGTATAAAAAGTATTATTTAATTGAACAGAAAAGAAAAAATGCAATAATTTTTAGTGTAATTATATGTTATATAAGGATATATGGTAGGGATGGGCTGGGAATGCTCTAAGATATCACTTTTCATCATTATACAAATTAATAGTATATGAATATAAATCTTAGTTACATGAAATATATGAAAGGAAAATTTAGTAAAACTTTACAAAGTTATTTAATTAGAGATAAATAATCCCATCTTTTATGTATTGGCCGATAATAATCTCACCTTTAAAATCACTACCAACGGTCCAACCTTTTAACTACTTTGTCTCAACGGTCCTCATTTAAAAAAACACTTAACGCCGTTACATTTTTTTCCGAGTTTCAAACTGATATTTTAAGGCTTTTGATCGGAAGAAGGATACGGGTTAACTGATGTAAAACTTATCGGAATGGTGATCCAAACGATGAAACGTTGTTTCAATTTGAGTGTTTGAATTTCCAATTAACAAAAATCAATCCATTTAATGCATCGTTTCGAGATAAGTTTTACATTCGTTGACCCGGATCATTCTTCTGATCAAAAGCCCTAAAACATCGGTTTGAAACTCGGAAAAAAATGTAACGACGTTAAATGTTTTTTAACGGAGGACCATTGAGACAAAAATAATTAAAAGGTTAGACCGTTGGTAGTGATTTTTAAAGGTGGGATTATTATCGGTCAATACACAAAAGGTGAGATTATTTTATTTCCAATTTGCCTTTAATTTGCCAGAAGTCATTATTTACATTAAGAACATTTTCAACTCATCATCTAAATTATATGAGGGGAAATTTGTAAGTTATGGGGTGGGTTGTGAGAATAAGAGCATTAGCATCCCTTTCACTATCTCTAAATCTAAAATTACATTAAGTTATTTAATAATCCCAACTTAATGCAGTTGGCTGATAATAATCCCAACTTAGAAAGTAGTTGTCACCGATCCCAACTTGCACACCATTTGTTTTCATTGGACCTCCGTTAAAAAAATATAACGACGTTAAGTTTTTTCTAATATTCAAACTGATATTTTAGGACTTTTGATTGGAATAAAGATACGAGTCGATTGATGTAAAAATTACCTCAAAACGGTGCTTCAAGTAGCTTGATTTTTGTTAATTAAAAGTGTAAACACCGGTATTTAAGCATCCTTTAGTCATTTGGACCACTGTTATTTTTGGTGCTTTTTTACTAATCCAACACACTTCAACCCGACTCCATTTTTACCGATATATGTTTTAACCCAAACCAAATTATTTTTTAAAACATCTTGAGCTTATTTTATCCAAACCAATATTATTTGCTTTGTTATAACCGGTAAGTATCTTCATGGTGTATATTATGGGACTATGCCACACACTTTATTCGGGTTTTCTACTATCCTAGCAAGTACTTTTCCATGAAAAAGATACTATATATATGTTTAAAGATTGGGATTGTATCCTATTAAAGTATCAATAGCCGAAAGAAGACTTTTAACCTCCATCTTCGTCAATCACATACTCCAGTTGGACATTTTGACTCGAAAGTTA
Source organism: Bidens hawaiensis (assembly GCF_021521415.1). Classification (NCBI taxonomy): domain Eukaryota; kingdom Viridiplantae; phylum Streptophyta; class Magnoliopsida; order Asterales; family Asteraceae; genus Bidens; species Bidens hawaiensis. Next base: position 1,707,142 of record NW_027491327.1, read on the forward strand.
CCAAGCCCATTGATTACACACAAATTAATCTGTGAAAGTACCAAATGCAAAAGTACATATAAAACGGATTCACACTGCGTTAATTTCCTTTCTCGTCGAGTTCATTTCTCATTCCCACCAGCTCCAATACTTTCAACTCATCCAGGGTACACTTCGTGCATTGCGACAAAGCTACCACATACGGGTATTGCACGTTTTCCCACTCACGCACGGCCTTTTTGAGCTCCTCCTTAGCCTTCGGGCTATATAGCTCATTAGCCTCCAAAGTCACCTTGACTTTGCAATTTGCATAACCTTGTTAAAGACCCTTATGGGCCCCCGCCGCATACAAGTTTGATTCCGCATACAATTTAGCATCTTTAGTGCTCACTTGCTAGTGTATGATTGTATATATGTTAGATTTCTTTGGTTGCATAAGTTATTAATTAGTTTTCAATGTTTGAATTTTGACCCATTAATTTGATCAATGTTCACATATATATGCAACTAATAGATCTTTTTTTAATTTTGACTTGTTTTGAACTTTCTTGCATTGTTGGTTTTGAGCTTTAACTAATTGTTGCATACCACATTCAAATGAATATTTTGTAACTATTATGTTAATCTTTAAAATTTTGTGGTAGACCTGTCTTAACCCATCATGATCTAAATCAAAGACTATTTTTAGACGGACCTGTAATAACTAAAATTACATTCCACATAAAATCCTATTAGCTAATTCTGCATGTGTTAGGATAAAATATGTATTTTGTCAAATGCCTTAGAGTTTAGGTTGCTTTAGGCCCCTAAAATCAATGTTTTAAAAACCGGTTTTCTAGTCGTACCGGATTGGGCTAAAAAATAGTACAACCGGTTGAACCGGGTTATACCGGGAAGTTCAACCGGTTGAATAGTTTACCTTATAATTTTCTATAAATACAACTTTAACTCCGAAAATAACCCAAAAGTAAATGTTTCATAACAAAAAATAATCAAAAAGTTAATCTATATTGAAAAAACAATATAAAAGCACTCAATTTTAAAAAAAACAGTCCTAAAATTTACACGTTTGAATATAAATTGTTGAGTTAAAAGTAATTTTGATAAAATACGAGTCGCAAATATCAAAAAACTTTTGACATAAAACCGGTTTGCCGGTAAAAACCGGTATTTTAGAAAAAACCGCCGGTACGATGTTCTAGCAAACCGGCCAAAAATACCGGGCTCAAAATACCTGCCTTCTATACGAAATCCGGTTTAACCGGTTCAACCGGCCGGATTGAACCAGTTTTTAAAACACTGCCTAAAATGGTTGGGCCACCCTTACCCGACTTGAATCTACCTGAATAATTTTTTTTGACCAATTTAAAATTGAAGCATCTAAAAATAATAAACTCTTTAAAAAAAATTCCTGAATATGTCACTATGGAATGTCGGATTGGTTTAGATCATACAACCAGTATCAGATTATACGACTCGTGAGCTATGCACCTTTATTAGACATCTTTTAAATTATTTTTAAACAATATATTTTTATTTTCTTTTCAAATATGGATATATTTTTTAGTTTGAATGTAGAAGAAATAAACAAAATGTTATTCGAGTACTGTATAGGGTTATAGGCCAATCTATTATGCCCACTTGATTACATTTGGAACGTCTTTTTCTATTTTCTATGTAATTTAGGGAAAATAGATGAAAAAAATATACTTGCATCTCGTGTCAAAAGAATACTTACTCGAGTATTATGAATAATTTTAAACACTATTAAAAAAAAGTCAAACTCACATTTTATAGTCTACCCTACATTTAAGCAGTCAGAGTGCGACACGTCAGAGTCATGTGTATAAAGTATACACACATTTAAACTCTTAACGTCTTACGCTTCATATGAATTTGAGTCAAGTATTATATACTTATCAAACACTGTTAAAAAAAATAATCAAACTCATGGGTATTCTTACTCGAGTATTGTGGGTAGTTTCAAGACAATTTAGACAAACATAGATGATAAAAATCCTTTGTAACATATATGATTGATTTTCACAACAAACCAAGATCTAAAACCCATCGCATGGCAGGGGAAAAATATATCAAAACAGATATCTAAACCACATGAACCGAGATCAGAAACCCATTGCCGAAAAACCACCTAAACCGCCCGTAAAAAACGAGGCATAAAACAAGAAAATCAACCTACTAGCGATCTGAATTACACAATCACCATCTCTCCCTCTCTGTTTTCAACTTTCTGCCTATTGTCAGACGGTCTTTTGAACCGGAAAACGATGAAGATGGAGATGGTGGTGATGCACGTTGATGATGGCTGGCCGAAAGCACAATGGTGAAATGTAGGCCGGCCAGAGATATGGTAGCTTTGTAATAAGTTTTTTGATACATTTGGGTCTCTTGCCTCCAAAGCTATTATGTTTCAGAAAAGAGCTATAACTTTGTTTTCAGTAGGTTTCGGTTTTGCCATTTAAAAGAGGGTGGCGGCGCAACGTGTTGCACATTTACCCACCTATCTATCGTAATTGGATCCTTTTGTTCAGTTATTATATCTTAGTTTCATGAGATATAAAAAATACTGTTAATCATAAAAAGTATTGTTCAATTCATTTTTGATAGGAAAATTGGTTTTAAATAATCCCAACTATCATCTATTGGTAAATAACAGGCCCTACTTTGCACTTGGCTGGTGGCGGGCCCAACTAAAGGGGTATTTGTTTTTAACGGGCCGCGACTAACGGATGTTAACCCCGTTAGTGATTTGCTGACGTGGACCTTCTTCTCCAGCCGGAAACCTGCAACTCGCCTCCATTCTCCCTAATATCGTCACACCGTCTCTCTCTCTATCTTTCCCCTCATACGAAACCTAACCGACGTGTCGCCGTTGTTGTCTCCGACGAAGTCCACCCTCGTCAATCGTTCGTCATTTGAGGTAATTGACACTTCATTCGACTCGTTTTGACCCCTTTAACAAAAGCCCTATGCTTATTTTGTAAATCGTGAGACATTGACTTCGAATTTTTGAAAATAAGATCGGGTTTGGTATCTAGGGATTGTCCATGGAAGAAGATGTAATGTACTTCATTTTCAAATTCCGATGAGTTTTGAAGAGGAAGGGAGACGGTGTGACGATATTAGGGAGAATGGAGGCGAGTTGCAGGTTTCCAGCAGGTTTCCGACCGGAGAAGAAGGTCCACGTCAGCAAATCACTAACAGGGTTAACATCCGTTAGTCGCGGCCCGTTAAAAACAAATACCCCTTTAGTTGGGACCGCCACCAGCCAAGTGCAAAGTTGGGCCTGTTACTTACCAACATGTGATAGTTGGGATTATTTAAAACCAATTTTCCTTTTTGATAAGTAAAAAATATAAAAACCTAGTTTGATAAATATTTTTTTCCCATCACCCATTTTGAGAAAAAAACTACCATAAGGATTCCAAACATCATTTAACATTTCAAAGAGTTAAAAGTCACAAGGAGGTCAAAATAATAAATCCCAAACACCCCATAGTCTCACATAATTTCTTAACTTCAAATTTTATACTCTTGTTATTATTCTTAGAAAACTATGTATTTTTATTTAAACCATGCTTTGAAAGTAGAAACGAAAGAATATATAACTTAACACATTCCAAAACTCATTACATCATTTATTCTGTTCCATCGTGTGTAATATAAGGAAACTCTAAAATATTTTGAATAGTAAACCCAAAATCAAAGAGAGAGAGGGCTTATTTATAATCCAAGTTGTTGCATGCGGTTTTCTTGACATCATGACTTTTAAAAAGTAAAACAAAAATAAATAGATAGGGCCTATCTAAATCCAAGTTGCTCCATGGGGCTTTCATGGAAATAATATTGCTATTTAATTTTGTCACCTGGATTGTTTGAACTTGATTAGTTTTGAGGAATTTAAATTTATTACTTCAAAAAGACAGGAATTTAAATTTATTACTGAAAAAAGTTAATTACACGAAAGGTCTATATGGTATGCTTCAATAATAGATTGAGTGACTTGGGTCCCTAGGTATTGTAAACAATTTTAACAAGGTAAATTGGAAATAAATAATCCTAACTTTTGTGTATTGGTTGATAATAATCCTAACTTTAAAAATCACTACAATTGGTCTCAACTTTCAACTATTTTTGTCTCAATGGACCTCCGTTAAAAAACACTTAACGCCGTTATGTTTTTTTCCTGAATTTCAAATGATGTTTTAGGGCTTTTGATCGGAAGAACGATATGATTCGACTGATGTAAAACTTATCTCGAAACGGTTATTCAAACGACGAAACAATGTTTCAATTCGGGTGTTTGAATTTCCAATTAACAAAAATCAAGTCATTTGAAAACTGTTTGGATAAAGGTAGTGATTTTTTTTGTAAATTTGGGGAAACTTTGTTTGCCCTTATTTATTTTTTAATATTTGTTGAATTGGTTGTGAATAGAGAAGAAAGAAAACTGTAATGATAGGCATAAAAAATATTATTTAATTGAAAATGAGAGAAATGTAATGGTATTTATTTTAATTATAGAAATAGGGATGAGGGATGGGTCGAGAATGCTCTAAGAGCATTCTCATCCCACCCCTTATCCCTAAACCAAAAATTACACTAAAACTCACTATATTTTCTCTCTCTATTTCAATTAAATAATACTTTTTATACCTTTTATCATTACCTTTTCTTTTTCCTTCACTCACAACCACTTTTAAAATATATTAAAAAATTATAGCAGATGAACGGTAACTTTTCAAATATACAGAAAAATCACTACTTTTTCTAAAATATAAAAACTCTTCACTCACAACACCCTGAATCACTCTCTAAATTATAAAAACACACCTCAACTAAAATGAGTGGTTGGATGAGAATGCTCTAAGACTGGTGAAACATTTCAGTCTTTTTTTTTTGTTGCTTTCTTTTTTTATTTTGAGTTATTATTATTTTTATTAATTTTTAAGGGAATTTTTTATGCTACAAATCCTTTTTATTTTTTTCATTTATATCCCTATTTATAGAATAATTTGACTCTGATTTTTATCCGGCCTAGGGTATTTTAAAGTGATGTATGAGATACAACGGATCCAATCATTCCAAATCTTCATTCAATATTTCTGTTTAATATGATTAAAGGAGACTATGAAAAGTAAACTCAAAATAAAAAAGAGAGGTGACCCATTTACTATCCAAGTTGTTGCCTTTCGTGAATCATAACCTTTGTAAAGTAAATCCAAATTAAAGAGAGAGATGGCCAATTTCGGATTCAAGTTGTGCATGTGGCGTTGTAGAAATTTCTTTGTTGCTTTTGTTATTATTATTATTATTAACATTTAAAAATGAAACTTGGCCCCACAACGTAGCAATATTGATTTTTTTTTATTTGAGTCGTTTTACTCAGATTTGAAAGTTTCAACACTTCCTAAAACAATCTTATTTATGATAATTAAATATTTGTTATAATATTAGCCCAAACTTTAACAAGCTTATAATATATGAACTTCAAGAAACAAGGAAATATGAGAATATGAGAATTTTACTGGATATAAACCTTCGTTCAAATCATTCTATTTATAATACAAAAACTACTGTTCAAAGGTACTATTTAAGGAGACAAACATGTATTATTGCTTTGAAAGAAATGGTCATCAAAAAGCGTCGGTGGATTCATCTTTGAAAAAGTGGTCATCCAAAAAAAGCGTCGGTGGATTCATAATACTCCCCCTTGGATGACACCTTTTCAAAACTTCGGGGTCTTGAAGTACTGCCTCATTAAAAACCTTGCTAAAGGAAAACCCAATGGGAAAAAACTTTAGCTAAGGGAAAAAGAGTGCAGTATATAGCTCCCCCTCAAATTGCAGGTCGTTACATTGTTCGTACATGGCGCATGCCAATATCATGAACATGTTTCCTGAATGTTGCTGTGGGAAGTGCTTTTGTGAAAAAATCAGCTGAGTTGTTGCTGGACTGGACATATCTCATTTCAACCTGATTGTCTTTAATAAGGTCTTGAGTATACTCAAAGTATCTTGGTGGTATATGCTTTGTTCTGTCACTTTTGATATACCCTTCCTTCATTTGCGAGACACAAGCTGCATTATCTTCATAGATAGGAGTTGGAATTCGATCTTTCTCTAGTCCACAAGAAATCAATATGTGTCGTGACATAGATCTTAACCATACACATTCTCTTGAAGCTTCATGCAATGCAATGACTTCAGCATGATTTGAAGATGTTGCAATGAGTGTTTGTTTCTGAGAACGCCATGAAATCGCAGTTCCTCCATTCTTAAATATGTATCCAGTTTGAGATTTTGCTTTATGGGGATCAGATAAATAACCTGCATCTGCATAATCAACTAACCCTTCTTTTGAATTGTTAGGATAAAATAAACCTAAATCAGCAGTTCCTTTTAGATACCGAAAAATATGTTTAATGCCATTCCAATGTCTTTTAGTAGGGGATGAACTGAATCTTGCTAATAAGTTAACTGCAAAAGAAATGTCAGGTCTTGTACAGTTAGTAAGATACATAAGTGCTCCAATTGCACTGAGGTATGGTACTTCGGGACCAAGAATCTCTTCATTATCTTCGCAAGGACGAAATGGATCATTGTCAACATTGAGTGATCTAACAACCATCGGTGTGCTTAAAGGATTTGCTTTGTCCATATTGAAACGTTTTAAGAGTTTCTCAGTATAAGTTGACTGATGCACAAGTATCCCATTATGCATATGCTCAATTTGTAAACCAAGACAATATTTGGTTTTTCCAAGATCTTTCATTTCGAATTCTTTCTTTAAAAGAGCAATGGCTTCATTAATTTCTTTTTGTGTCCCAATTAAATTTAGATCGTCAACATACACAGCTATGATCACATATCCTGATGTTGTCTTCTTGATGAAGACACATGGACAAATAAGATTATTTGTGTATCCTTTGCTTATCAAATAATCACTCAAACGATTGTACCACATCCTTCCAGATTGTTTCAGTCCATACAAGGATCTTTGTAATTTGATGGAATACATTTCCTTAGGCTTTGAGCTTATTGCATCAGGGAGTTTAAATCCTTCGGGAATTTTCATATAGATGTCACTGTCTAGTGATCCATACAAGTAAGCTGTGACAACATCCATAAGGCGCATCTCTAAATTTTTAGAGACTGCTAAGCTGATTAAATATCTAAACGTAATAGCATCCATGACAGGAGAATACGTTTCTTCATAGTCAATTCCTGGCCTCTGAGAAAAACCTTGAGCTACAAGTCTTGCTTTATATCTTGTAACTTCATTTTTCTCATTTCGTTTTCTCACAAAAACCCATTTATATCCTACAGGTTTCATTGACTTTGGTGTAATGACAATAGGTCCAAAAACCTTTCGATTGTTTAGTGAGTTTAATTCAGCTTGCATAGCATCTTTCCATTTGTTCCAATCTTGTCGATTTTTACAATCATCTACAGATTTTGGTTCAGGGTCATCATTTTCTTCCATGATATCGCTTGCCACAGAATAAGAAAATATATCATCAATAATTTCCATTTCATCTCGATCCCACATTATATGTGATTTACCATAGTTTATTGACAATTCTTTATTGGAATCATTTATTTCTTCCTGAGGAAATGTTATATCATTTATTCTTTCCTGAGGGAAGGTTTTGTCAATCATTCCTTCCTTAGGGTCAGTATCCTTCTCAGAACCCTTTCTTTTTCGAGGATTTTTATCCTTTGAACCGATTGGCCTTCCACGTTTTAAACGTTATTGAGATTCATGAGGTGCATTATTATGGTTTTGCTTGCTTGGAATCTCAACTCGAGCTGGAGCATTAGCAGCTGGTATATGAGATTTAGTGACCCTGTTTATATCAGTAAATGCATCAGGTAACTGATTTGCAATTTCTTGTAGATGTATTATTTTTTGAACCTCTGTCTCACTTTGTTTTGATCTTGGGTCTAGGTGTAACAATGATGGTACACACCATGATATATCTCTTTCTTGCTTTTTCATTTCTCCCCCTAATGCTGGGAACATTGTCTCGTTAAAATGACAATCAGCAAAACGTGCTGTAAATACATCACCTGTTAAAGGTTCAAGGTATCTTATGATGGAAGATGTTTCATATCCAACATATATTCCCAACCTTCTTTGGGGACCCATTTTTGTGCGTTGTGGTGGTGCAATAGGAACATACACAGCACAACCAAAAATTCTAAGATGAGAGATATTTGGCTCATTTCCAGAAACAAGTTGTGTGGGAGAGTATTTATGATTTGCACTTGGTCTTACGCGGATTAATGATCCAGCATGCATAATTGCATGACCCCAAATAGAAACAGGGAGTTTTGTCCTCATTATTAATGGTCTAGCTATTAGCTGTAGGCGTTTGATCAACGACTCGGCTAAGCCATTTTGTGTGTGTACATGAGCAACAGGGTGTTCTACAACAATCCCCACAGACATGCAATAATCATCAAAAGCATGTGATGTAAATTCTCCCGCATTATCAAGCCTTACTCTTTTAATGGTATAATCCGGAAAATGTGCACGTAATTTGATAATTTGAGCAAGAAATTTTGCAAAAGCAACATTACGAGTCGATAATAAAGAGATATTAGACCATCTGCTAGATGCGTCTATTAAGACCATGAAGTATCTAAATGGTCCACATGGTGGATGAATTGGTCCACATATGTCACCTTGAATTCTTTCAAGAAACATTGGTGTTTCTTTATCGACTTTTAATGGCGAAGGCCTTGTAATTAATTTTCCAAGAGAACAAGATGTACATTGAGGCATTTTATCTATTTTGTGGATCTTTTGATCTTTCAGTGGATGCCCATGTGTATTTTCAATGATCATTTTCATCATTGTGGATCCTGGATGGCCTAATCTGTCATGCCATAAGTTTATGATACCAGAATCGCAACAATTTTCTTTGACTGCCATATGTGCTTGAGGCACATTTATATATGTATAATGCAAACCAGAATGGAGCATTGGCAATTTTTCCAATATTTGATCTTTGCTTATGATATGCAAATATTTTTCATTACTAACAGTCCTTGACTGAGTATCATATCCATTATGATATATGTTTCTGAAACTCAACAAATTTCTTGTTGATTTTGGGGAAAATAAAGCATTTTCTATTTTGAGCTTTGTACCATTTGGTAATGCTAAATTAGCTTTTCCCACTCCTTCTATCAAGTTTGTAGGACCTGATATTGTATTGATGATCCCTTTTGTTGGTTTCAGTTCATAAAAATATTTTTTAGATCTAAGTATAGTATGCGTGGCTCCACTATCCGCTATACATATATCTTCTTCATTTGTTTGATCTTGTGCTCCGGTGATTTTCATTTTAAATCTTGAAAAATATTAAAAGAAAAAAATAAGTGTATAACGAAGACATATGATATTTTAATAAGAACTTTAATTGAAACACAAGTAGTACATGGAAGAGAAACTACATAATTAAAGATAATGAGAACACACTTAATAATTGCATCTAATTATTGTAGTCAAGCAACTTTGTTTCAAAGTTCCATCCCAAAGTCTTCAACGCTCAGCTCAGCATTGATATTATTAAAGTTATCAACATGGTTCACTTCTTTCTCTTTTCCTTTTAGAGAGGCTTGGTACAGTTCACACAGATGTGGAGCTGTGCGACAAGCCTTTGCCCAGTGGTTTGTACTTCCACATCTAAAACATGAAGTGCCATTGTTTTCGGACCTACCAGCTTCATTCCATTTATTTTGGTGGTTGGAATTGGTATTGTGTGGGACATGATAATTATTGGCTCTCTGGTTACGACCACGACCACGGCCACGACCACGACCGTAAGAGTTATTGTTCCATTTGAATGGATGCTTACGATCATTAAAATGCCTTTTGTCAAAATGACCACTTCCACGTCCACGGCCTCGTCCTCGACTTTGTTCCCATTTATGATCAGAATTTTTATGAGAACTTTTGTGAGCAACATGTGCTTTTGGTATTGCTAATGAACCCGTGGGACGAGATTGATGATTTTTCATCAATAATTCATTATTTTTCTCGGCTACAAGGAGTAATGCATTTAGATCAGAGTATCTCTTAAAATTCTTCAAACGATAATGTGTTTGCAAGTTTATATTTGATGCATGAAACGTGGAGAAAGTTTTCTCTAACTTTTCTTCCTCTGTTACGGGATACCCACAAAATTCTAGCTTTGAACAAATTCGGTATAAAGCAGAGGTGTAATCATTTACCCTCTTAAAATCTTGGAACCTAAGACTGTTCCATTCATCTCTAGAAGTAGGAAGTAAAACTTCCTTTAGATGACCGAATCTGCTTTTCAAATCTTCCCATATCATATATGGGTTATCATAATTAAAATACTCATGCTGTAGCAATTCATCAATATGTTTATGGATGAAAACATCAGCTCTTGCTTTATCCTGGTCAGAGCAATCATTGTATTCTTGGATTGCGTCTAACACATCCATAGATTTTAAATGTCTTTTGACATTTGCTGTCCAAGACATATAATTTTCTCCAGAAATGTTGAGTGCTGGGAATTCGAGTTTTGCTATATTTGACATTTTGTTGCTAAACATAATAGAGCAACTAATAAGATAAATATTAGAATCCATATATATCAATCAACAATGAGATACAATACATTGGTAGAGCTATAAACATATAAAAGAAAAAGAACATGCCGAACTCTTCAGATGGGAGATTAAAAATTAGAATGAGAAGTAGTATAAGCATTATAGTGACCAACATCAAAACCGGGTGAATCATTTTGAGAATTTTATCTTGGATAAATTTAATAAGAAGAATGTTTGTTGTAAATGAAATGGGTTAATGATTGGTTATTTATAGTGGAGGTTTATAACCCATTTATAACGGTTATATTACCGTTTATAACGGTAATATTACCGTTTGTGTGTGTGTGTATATATATAATATATAATATTAATTATTTTAAAGTAAGATAATAAATAAGATATTAAATACAGTTTATTTTATAAAATATATATATATAATTTGTATGTACAATAATAAGAATAGAATTGTTAGTGTAAATAAATCTAACTTCTAAAATAGTTATCAAATTTTAATAACAATGTTTATACACATTATTGCTATTACTCAGTATATTAGTTAGTATATGTATATGCATAGATATATATCTAATGTACATAATTAAAGAAGTGTTTATGATGTTTATGTAGATACCTTTGTGTCTATTACCTTTCTTGATTAGGATATAAGCGGCTCGTGCTGATAACGTGTTATAATATTAGCCCAAACTTTAACAAGCTTATAATATATGAACTTCAAGAAACAAGGAAATATGAGAATATGAGAATTTTACTGGATATAAACCTTCGTTCAAATCATTCTATTTATAATACAAAAACTACTGTTCAAAGGTACTATTTAAGGAGACAAACATGTATTATTGCTTTGAAAGAAATGGTCATCAAAAAGCGTCGGTGGATTCATCTTTGAAAAAGTGGTCATCCAAAAAAAGCGTATGTGGATTCATAATAATATTGTAATAATAATACATAATTTTATTGACTTTAACAGCTCTTGTGGTTCACATCTTGCGATCAATAATTCAGTATATCCTCCTTTCTTTGCAATCATCTGGTGATCATTTCTTTCTCAAAAATCAAAGAGACTTGATAATTCAGTATCTCATCCCAAGCATACCTTTAATGGCTTCTTCAAGTTCATCTGCTAACAACAAGTACGATGTGTTTCTGAGTTTTAGTGGCGAAGACACCCGCAGGACCTTTGTTGATCATCTTTATGCTGCCCTTGATCAATGGGGTATTTTCACGTTCAAAGATGACGAGAGACTCGAGAAAGGAAAAAGGATCAACGATGAGCTCTTACAAGCCATTGAGGACTCGAGAGTCTACATTATTGTATTTTCCAAAAGCTACGCATCTTCATCATGGTGCTTAAACGAGCTACTGAAGATCATGGAGTGTCATAAGACGAATGGGCGTATTGCTTTCCCAGTGTTCTACGATGTGGATCCCTCTGATGTCCGTAAACAAACCGGATCAGTCGGTGAGGCCTTTGCCAAACATAAAGATAATAATAATAAATCAGAGGTTAGAAAATGGAGAGAGGCTCTTGAAGCAGCAGCAAATTTGTCTGGATGGGATTTGAAGAACATTGCTGATGGGTAATTCCTTTATTGTTTTATAGGAAAATAATAAAGTACACTTGAGTCTAACTAAAACTAGGGGTGTTCAAATTATTCGAATTTCGTCGAATTTTGAATTTTAAAGTTGTATTCAAATTCGAAATAGCTTCAACAAAGTCAGTTCGTTTCTAATTCAAAATGGCTAGTTCGAAGTTCGATTTAGTTTGAATCCCAATCGAATTCGAATAGATTCGATTCGAATTAAGTCACAAAATCGTTTCTTTTAATTCCAATTTCAAAACGACTATAAACTTGTGTTTTAAACAACAAAAAGTACAAGTTTATAAAACAAATAAATCATTTAAAGTTATAAAAACTTTAAATGATTTATTTAAAGTGGTAGCATTCAGTAATATATGACTTAATAGCCAGAATGAGGAACTTCTAATTTTTAATATTTAGAAGTATAAAAACTTTTGTAATTTATCTCTTTATTAATATGAATATTTATAATAAAAAAATGTATAGTTTAAATTCGAAATTTGATTCGAATTTAAAATCATAAATTGGTTTTTGTTTCGAGTCTCGATTACCAAATCAAATTTGAACCGAATCGAATTCGAATGACTGGGAACCAAATTCGAACCTTCAAATTCGAATGTTACTGGAATCGAATTTTGAGTTCCTCGAGTCCAATTCAAATACTATACACCCGTAGCTGAAACATGAAATACGTTACACTTATACATTCTGAATTACACCGACCTGAAAAATGATTGATTGTGTGGGTTATTAACCAATCTAATAATTAAAAAAAAAATTATCTGCAGGCACGAAGCTAAAGTCATAAAATTAATTATTGAGAAGGTTTCACTCGAGTTACGTCCCATTGATATGAACTTTGATGAAAGCTTAGTAGGCATTGAACAAAGGATGCAAGATCTTGATTCGTGTTTAGAAATTGGTTCAAATGATGTACGCATGATAGGGATCAAGGGCATGGGAGGTGCCGGGAAGACCACTTTGGCTCGAGCTAGTTTTGATAAAATAGCATTTAACTTCGAAGGTCAAAGTTTTGTTGAGGATGTGAGGGAAAATGCTTTGCGGTCCGGTTTGAAAAAGTTGCAAGAACAAGTGCTTAGGGATGTATTAAAGAATAAAGGCATTAGTTTAAGTGGTGTTCATGAAGGGGAAAGGTTGATGAAAAAGATGTTGCGTGGCAAAAAAGTTCTTGTCGTTCTCGATGATGTAAATCATAGAAAGCAGCTTGAGATGTTAGTTGGTGATACTTCTTGGTTCGGGCCAGGAAGCAGAATTATAATCACAACTAGAGATAGGCAGGTGCTTGAAGCACACAAAGTGAAATGGATACGTGATATCAATCTTTTAACGAACAAGGAAGCAATTTGCCTCTTCAATAGGCATGCATTTGGGAAAGATAAACCAACTAAAGAGTTCGAAAAGCTTTCACAAAAAGTCTTAAGTTACGCTTCTGGTCTTCCTTTAACAATCAAAGTTCTGGGTTCAGATTTGTGTGGTAAAGATGCTAGTGAATGGGCAGATGCACTAGAGAGACTCAAAACAATTCCGTTGAAGGAAACTCTTAAAATATTGGAGCTAAGTTATGAAAATCTTGAGGAAGATTACAAGGAAATATTCCTGGATGTGGCGTGCTTCCTTCGAGGTTGGGAGAAAGACGATGCAATAAGAATGCTTGAAAGCTCCGGATTTTATGCTAGAAGCGGTTTAAGAGTTCTTGAGCAAAAATCTCTAATAACAATTTCAGAAAACACTTTTAGTGGTTCAACTACTATAACCATGCATGACCACTTAGTAGAAATGGGCATGAATATTGTACGTCGTGAGCATCCAGAAGAGCCCAACAAACATAATCGATTATGGGTTCAGAAAGAAATCGAACATGTCTTGTCTGATAACACGGTAAGAGTCAAATCTATTTGTAAGATGGAGATGAAATACTCACAATTTTTTCATTAGTTATAACATAGCTTTTACGGTCATTCTTGAATTATAGGGTAACGAAGCAGTAAGATGTATAGATCTTAAAAACACTCCTAGTATTTATTTGGAAGGTCTTGGAAACATGAAGAAACTTAGATGCCTAATTGTGGACAGGGGAGTGTTCACAAATGGTTTTAATGGCTGTGTGAAGATTGACGAAGCTCGCCTACACTTTCCAAATTCGTTACGATATTTGTTTTGGTACAACTACCCCCACTGGTGTTTACCCAAAACGTTTGAAGCAAATAATCTTGTTGCACTTGAAATGCGTAGAAGCAATATCGTACAGCTTTGGGAAGGAGGAAAGGTAATATGGTTGATTGGTTGTTATTTAATGGTATATCTATTAGCTAACAGCTTACATTTACCTTTTCTTGTTCTCTTTTCATCTTGTGATAGGCTATGAAGAAGCTCAAATTCCTTGACTTGGTTATCTCAACAACATATTAACGCCTTTTGTTTGTTTTTCATCTTGTAATAGGTTATGGAGAAGCTCAGATTCCTTGATTTGGGTCGTTCAAAGTTGAGGAGCCTTGACCTTGGGCTGACTCCCAAACTCGAGAGGTTAAATCTTGAATGTTGTCGGGATTTGGTAAAAGTTGACGTGGACGGGGGATGCCTAAAAAGCCTTGTCTACTTAAACTTAGATTACTGCAGCAATTTGAAGTCTGTATCTTTTATCGAGGAGTTGGAATCACTTGAGGTTCTAAATATAGGTGGATTAGGTCTGATGGAATTCCCGGGTTGTATAGTCACAGGGCACTCCAGCAATAGTTTGCAAGTGCTGGATCTTTCATTTAACATCTCTATAGAAGAAATACCCTCATCAATTGGAAATCTTCATAACCTTGTCTCACTACATCTCATTTATTGCAGCAAACTTAAGAGACTTCCAGGAAGCATTTGTAGTCTACACCATTTGACAGCTCTTAACCTTGACTCCAGTGGAATAGAGGAATTGCCAGAGGAACTTGGCCAATTGGAATGTTTAGAATACCTAAATTTAAGATCTGCAAAAGTTAAACATCTCCCTAATAGCATTTGTATGTTGAAACGTCTGAAAACCCTAATTCTTACATTTTGTCGTAGTCTTGAGAAATTACCTGAGGATGTTGGTGAATTAGAGTCGTTGGAGGAACTGAATCTACGTAATTGCTATAATTTAAGAGAAATTCCAAGCAGCATCTGTAAGTTGAAACGTCTCAGGGTGTTGGATATTAGTGGTACCGGCATAACTCATCTTCCACAAAGCATTTCTTTGATTAAAGGTCTGAAAATTGAAAGATGATAAATCTGACGAAGGTCATCTCTCTCAGCTAACTTTCACTTGCCTTATTTTAGTTGCCTTAATTTAATGTAAATGGATAAAATACAAATAAAGCCAGCAAGTGTGAAGTGTGAACATTATTTAACAAAACTTTTTTGACAGTCATTTTGTACTGAAATTTGCAAATTGGGTAGTAGAAGCGTGTGCATGGGTTGGTTCAGTTTTGGACTAAAAGCAAACCAAACTGGTTTGATAGAGCCGATTGCAGGGTCGGAAACCGCCATAATTCCTGTTTTTATAATATTATAAAGTACTTAATAATAGTAAAAGAGTTCGACCTCAGTTTCTGCAACTGATGAAGATAATTCATATACCCCTGTATCATACAAAATCAATTTTCATGTGTGAAAATTCAAAAATTTAAGCGGATTCTTCAACTTTTCAAGAAAATGTAGATGCTAAAAATGAAATTGATAAAAGCTAAAAATTTCAAAACTTTTTGGTGTTAAGTTTGAAAAGAAATTCCACATCAAATTTGGGTTAGAAAAAACAATATGTTTGACCTCATAAAAGTCAAACTGTACTCTTTGGGATGAATTTGGATGAAGATAAAACCACAATGAATGTTCAAATCTTAATATTGCATTTGGTACAATTATTTTTTCATAGTGTACAATCTTAAATGAGGTTAACAACAAATAGAAGTGAGAAATGACATACCTTGCAATATCCAAAGCATAAGAAACAGCAGTCAATGGATCAAGTCTTCCTTTCTCTTTTAGAATATCATACAAACTTCCCTAAAAAAATCCCACATTTTTTTAAGTAAAACGCTAAATCAATGAACCCAAAAGTAAAAATACCCACATTTTTTAGATATTCCGTTAAGAAAATAAGCCGGTCCGAGTCTTTCAAAACACCAAGAAATTGCACTATGTTCGGGTGACGCAACTTTTGCCATAACGCAAGTTCCTTCAAAAACGCCTTTCTGTAAACATATTATAAAACAGAAGGTCAGATGACCAAATGAATACCAATGAGTTCATGTTTGACTTTATGAGAGTCAAACAGACTATTAGGTTTGACTTTAGTTGGTCGAAGCTAACCTCACTTTCTCATTTGATGCAATTGAAGACCGGATTGTCTTTGCAGCAACTTCTGTACCACGCCATTTTACTTTATAAACTTCACCATATGCACCCTGCTGACATTAGCAAGTTTTTAACATAAAACTAATTTCAAAATATAGTATTTTTAACGATTTAGATGAAGTATTTACTTCGCCAATAAGAACTGCTTCTTTCAATTGAACTTCAGTGTAATGAATCCAGTAACATGGAGTCTGAGAGTCAGCTACAATCTGTAGAAAGATGCGGTTTGACTTTTGAGGTCAAACATATACTCTTGAACTACAAATATTAAGATTACATTTGATGTTGTAATAATATTATTAAACTTATATCACTATGTTTCATTAACATTTTTCATATAAAATCAAATCATTCGAAAGGCTAAAATGGTAATTTACAGTGTTCCAAACTATCCATTCATAACTTTTATCAAAGCAAAAGTCATGGTCCATTTTGCATCTGGTAAACAATAGGTTTGACTACAAGGCAGACATTTTCATTGACTCGTTTTCAATAAAGGGAAAATAAGGTACCAGATCAATTCCTCCATGCGCCTTAAGGATTTCGCAAATTTCCAAATGGCCTGCTCCAAGTGCATCCAAAAGCGGCTGCAAATAATAATCAAAACCACCCTCAGCAACAACAATAACAATAATGCACATTGAAACACCACCTAAATTTACAATTTCAGGATCTTGTTAAAAGAATAACACTTACGGTCTGACCCCATCAGTCAGTAGAGTTAACATCCGCCCCTTTCTCAAGAAGTAAAAGAACAATTTCGGTACAACCTTCACAAGCAGCTAAATGAAGTGCGGTTCTTTTATCATAATCTCCTACATTAGGTTCCACACCCTTATCAAGCTCTTGCATAACTCCCCATTTGTTTCCCTTACCTGAGCAGTAAAGAAGACGGTAGGGCCCATCTGAGTCGGTTTTTTGCACTTGACTTTGCTGCAAACATAAGATAGAATTAGTAATCATGCAAAAAGAGGACAAATGTTGTAAAAATCTGGAAAAAATTTGCTACATAATATACCTAGAAATTAGTATCACTGAATGCACTAAATTTGACTAAGACTTGGAAACTAGAGATGTGGTTTGACTTTTTTTTCTCAAACAAGTTACCACTGGGATTCATAAGTAAAGGCTTAAACTTATGCAAAGAGGAAAACAAGGTTATTAGTGTGAATTGTGCATCAAATGTTATTAAAAAAAGATTTAATCTTTAAAAACCAACACTAGTACTATGCTGGTTTTGGATATGGAGACTTGTTTGTCTGAATTATGAACATGTTATCTTAAAAGAAAAGAAGTGCATATATTAAAATGCATAAACAAGAACCCGGGTTATATTTATTTATTTTCCCCAATTGCACCAAACATATAATGATATAAAGGATTGTAAGCCTGCATAATCTTATATTTACTTGAAGTTGACTTTTTGGTCAAATGACTGACAGGTTAGAACTTAGTATCATTAATAAAAGTAGGATGCACTCATTGTTGGGTATCTACGATTGCAAGAAGCAAAAGGGGCGACGACGGGTTGGGGCAGCCAGCCCAAGCTCGTTTGTCGGCCAGTTTATATTAGTAATTAACAATTAACATTGTAATCTCGTGTACGTGTAATCAATTATCACTTAAATAAATAATACCAAGTTGCCACCCGTAGACCGAACCACGTTAAATCCCCGAAACATGTGCCATATTATTGCTTTTGTATACTGTCCGTGCGTGATCCTAACAGCCACGGGAGGAAACAAGAAGCCTATGTTGAATTATGTCAAAAAAATTGCCTACAACAAGAATCCTAGTTTGACCACAAGATTCAAACTTTATCTTAAAAGATAAATTCAAATAAGTAAAATGAATCAACTACAAAAACATGATCATATATATAATATGCATACAAAAACTTCAAACGTTACATGCATACCAATAAACATAAGTTCACACAAAATATATATAAACATGAAAACATTAATGTTATGATCTGAATTTAGGATTAAAAACTGACCTTGGAAGGTGATGTTGAGGAATCCATGGTTCCAAGATTCGTATGTTGAAGCTGATGAGAGTAAATAAATAATATGGGCCGATGGTTTTAAGTAAGTCTCCATGCTTGATTGGTGGGAATTAGCAAATGAAAGGAGTAGTGGTAAATTTGGTGGAGAAAGAACAGTTTTTTTTTTTTTTGGGAGAGGTGGGGGGGGGGTAGTTTAGAAGTAGAAAGTAAACGAGTGTGTGAATTGTTGTTTAGAAAAAAAAATAATAAAAGTATAACGGGATCTTGGTTTTTTAGTATCATTTGAAAGCTTGCACGGGAATGAGGTGTCGTGCATAGAAATGGATCAAACAGTCTCATGAACATTGAACGGTTATAAATTAAAAAATATAATAAATACATATTCAACTTCTCTTATTAACACCCCTTCAATAAAATCATAAACAGAATCACGCAAGTGTTATCATATTGATGAGTTTAAACACCCGTTTTTTCGTATTTACATATTTTAAGGGTAGCATGTATACATCTATTCAAACGAACTATGTTTATTCATATCTCAAATTTCAAATACTCTCCCTCGTGTTCTCCTGTGATTCATTACTTGTTGATTGTTTATGTCTCAGATAATTATGTTTTTATGTGTTTAATTGCTAATTGGTCTCATTATCCTCACTAGCTTCATTTAGTATGATCATATACTATCCTATTATTTTGATTTATCCGAATAGAATGGATCCTCATTTACGTTTGTTTCATATTCATTTATACTTGTGATTGATCTACGATGCACGTGAGTTGTATGATTTTTGCCTTATAAAATATATATACAACTTGTGTAATTCTCACTAATTTTTCAGTTAGCCATTTTATTTTTATATATGCTACACGTATTTTGTGTGAAGATTTGCCAAGTTATGAAGACATCTAGTAGACCCTAAGGATAGAATATTGAATTGTTTTGATTAATTTGTTTTTGTGTAACATCTTGGATTATATAATGAATTTAATAAATAATTAGTGTCATGAGCTTATGAGCTATCAATGTATCAACGTGACATATTCCGTTTCGGTTGAGATGTTACAGAAAGGACCAGTAGCTTAGAAGGAGCTCACTCAAGTTGTTTTGTAGTGGTTAAGGTCAAAACACGTGATACAAAAAAAGTTAATTTGGTTCGGGCCGGGTTGGGACCAGTTACGCATTGAATGCAATCCTTGTGTCTCGCGTTTATCGACACCGGTTACGCGTTCGATGTCACGTTACACACATATTATTGTTGGGTTACACACGTCTTGTTGTTTGGTTAGGCGCGTACTGGCTCTATCTCGATATCTCTCTCAATTCTAAAATGGTTGTGCGTCAAATGTCGTGTTTGAGCGCATATCCTATGGCATCACGCGGGCACCCATCTAGTGTATATAAATACAAAAGATATACCTTGAACAAAGTCTTCAGACAAGCCAATCCATGCATTTCACCTTACCGCACCGTTAAATATTTGTTGGATGCCCTCTTGTCACCCTTCCATAGTTGCGACACGGTATTTGATGGTAAAACACCGCCAGCTCAGCCATGTAATGAATAGGCTAACTATCAATATATTAATTTAGAGCATTCACATCCTGTCTACCATATTAACCGAATGATATCTACCTGTACTAATAAAAGAAAATAACGAGGATGATATGACAGTCACATATTCAAGAATTCTTGACTAATTTTTCCCGCTCAAATTCTTAATATCTTTTCATAGGCATTTTAAGAACTTTCCATATAAATAAAGATTATATATTCTAAAATTGGACATATCCTAATAAAATAAATAATTTTTATTGTAATTTAGATGAGAAAATATAAAACTAAAAATGGAATTGAAATATTTAACCAATTTCAATTTTAATTTCTAATATATGATAATCTCATACATAATAATATAAAAATATATAAAAAATAATAATAATATACGATTTCTTAGATTACGTTTTCATTTAAAAAATAAATCAATTTCCTTGATATCTTTAGCTTTTTTAAATATCTATATTTTGTAACATAACAACAAAGATAGGCACGCACACACACACATATATATTCTAATTAAAAAGATCTTTTCATATGTAAAAAACATATTTAAATCACAAAAAAATGAATATAATGTATTTGTGACACTACTAGCTGATCAACCAAATATTAATTAAATATAACAAAATCCGAATTGTTTTTACAAACTCTTCTCTAATCCGCGTTACACACACACAAAATTTTAATTGAGAATATTAAGTCTTTTCTTTTGATTTATTATGCAATTGCATATTAGACATTCAAATGAAAATCAATGTTTCAATGGACTCATAATGAACTTCTTTTGTTTTCAAACTTTAACGCCACAGTGGCATTGGCCGCGGGTGAGCTCTTTTATTTGTAATTTTTTTACTAAATAGAAAAAAATTAATACATGGTCATATGTTTTTAATTACGCCTTATGCTTTGCATTAATGGGTAAGGTAAAACATGAAGGCGTTAGGCGTGACACAGGTTCTAAAACTAGTTTTTATAATATAGAGAGTAGTTTAGGATGTTGTGAGTGGAGAAAAAAGACATGTAGTGATTTTTCTGTAAATTTGAAAAATGACTGTTCACCCCCTATAATTTTTTAATATTTGTGAAAAGTGGTTGTGAGTAAATGAGAGATAAAAGGTAATGATAAAAGTATGAAAAATATTATTTAGTTGAAAAGAAAAGAGAAAATGTAGCGTGTTTTAGTGTAATTTTGGATTCGAAGATAGAAGAAGGGATGAGAATTCTCGTACAGATTATCTGGAAATTGCAAACAAATCCTTTTTTGTACGTATCATCATGATTGCTATATGCATGTAGAGTATAATGTTCATCATGTCATGATAGGGCCTAAGAGCATTCTTAATCCGTTCCTTATAAATATGTGAGGCGATTTGCAAATTATATGGTATGGTTATGAGTGATTGTGAGTAGAGGAAAGAGAAAATGTTATATGAGAAAGTTATATTTGGGGTTTCACTATAGATATCATATAAATTTTTAATATTTTCTGAAAGTGGTTGTGAGTGAAGAAGAGAGAAATATAATAGCAAATGCATAAAAAGTATTATTGAATTGAACAGAAAAGAGAAAATGCAGTAATTTTTAGTGTAATTATATGCTATATATGAATATATGGTAGAGATGGGCTGGGAATGCTATAAGATATCACATTTCATCATTATACAAATTAATAGTCTATGAATATAAATCTTAGTTACATGAAATATATGAAAGGAAAATTTAGTAAAACTTTACAAAGTTATTTAATTGGAGATAAATAATCTCATCTTTTGTGTATTGGCCGATAATAAACCCATCTTTAAAAATCACTACCAACGGTCCAAACTTTTAACTATTTTGTCTCAATGGTCCTCCATTAAAAAAACACTTAATGCCATTACATTTTTTTCCGAGTTTCAAATCGATATTTTAGGGCTTTTGATCGGAAGAAGGATACGAGTCAACTGATGTAAAACTTATCTTGGAACGGTGATCCAAACGACGAAACGGTGTTTCAATTTGAGTGTTTGAATTTCCAATTAACAAAAAATCAATCCATTTGATGCATCGTTTCGAGATAAGTTTTACATCCGTTGACCCGTATCATTCTTCTGATCAAAAGCCCTAAAACATCGGTTTGAAACTCGGAAAAAATTGTAACGACGTTAAATGTTTTTTAAAGGAGGACCATCGAGACAAAAATAGTTGAAAGGTTGGACCGTTGGTAGTGATTTTTAAAGGTGTGGTTATTATCGGCCAATACAGAAAATGTGGGATTGTTTTATTTCCAGTTTGCCTTTAATTTGCCATAAGTCATTATTTACATTAAGAGCATTTTCAACCCATCATCTAAATTATATGAGGGGAAATTTGTAAATTATAGGGTGGGGTTGTGAGAATAAGAGCATTAACATTCTTTTCACTATCTCTAAATCTAAAATTACATTAACAATCACTATATTTTCTCTTTCCTTTTAATTAAATAATACTTTTCTATATCTTTATCATTACCTTTTCTCTCACATTTACTCACAACCATTTTAAAAAAATATTAACGACGACGTTAAGTTATTTAATAATCCCAACTTAATGCAGTTGGCTGATAATAATCCCAACTTAGAAAGTAGCTGTCACCGATCCCAACTTGCACACTATTCGTTTTCATTGGACCTCCATTAAAAAAATATAACGACGTTAAGTTTTTTCCAATATTCAAATTGATATTTTAGGGCTTTTGATCGGAATGGGGATACGAGTCGATTGATGTAAAACTTATCTCAAACCGGTGCTTCAAGTAGCTTGATTTTTGTTAATTAAAAGTTTAAACATCGGAATTGAAGCATCCTTTAGTCGTTTGGACCACCGTTATTTTTGGTGCTTTTTTAGTAATCCAACACACTTCAACCCGACTCCATTTTTACCCATATATGTTTTAACCCAAACCAAATTGTTTTTTAAAACATCTTGAACTCATTTTATTCAAACCAATATTATTTGCTTTGTTATAACCGACAAGTATCTTCATGGTGTATATGGGTCTATACCTCACATTTTATTGGGGTTTTCTACTATCCTAGAAAGTACTTTTCCATGAAAAAGATATTATATATGTTTAAAGATTGGGATTGTACCCTATCAAAATATCAACAGAAAATTATTGTTTGCGTCCATGTGGTTTGAGGGCGGGGACACATTCGAAAAAAATAAACTTGTTGAGTCCCTATCGTTTAAAAAATGAACTGTATGAGTCCCTGGCACTAAACTTCCGTTAACAACCCCGTTAAAATGAGGGACAAACTTGTATTTTCACAGCAGTAAAAAAAACAAAAAACATCGTTCATCAGTCACCACCTAAATCAAGTACAATCAAAACTTCAAACCCTAACTCACCATTCATCCTCAAATTCCAATTTCTGGACTTAAATCTTAAATTCGATGCTCAAATCAACTAAATCCACACTTTGATTCAACATCACGTCTCAATTTGAACGTTTGAGATCCTAATTTCACTCCGCATTCTCCACACTCTATGTTATATCTATTGATACGGTTGCTGGAAGGGTGAGGGTGTTCTCCGGCGAGTCTTTCTGATGGCACCTCGGCAGCACGGCGGCGACGACACTAGAGCCACAGGTGCCAATTTTTTAAAAACCGGTTTTTTACACGTACCGGATTGGGCTAAATACAACCGGTTGAACCGGGTTATACCGGGAGGTTCAACCGGCTGAACAGTTTACCTTATAATTTCCTATAAATACAACTTTAACTCCAAAAATAACCTAAAAGTAAATAATTTCATAACAAAAAATAATCCAAAAGTTAATCCATATTAAAAAAATAATACTGAAGCACTCAATTTTAAAAAAACAGTCATAAAGTTTATACATTTGAATATTAATTGTTGGGTTAAACGTAATTTTGATAAAATATGGGCCGCAAATATCAAAAAATTTTTGGACATAAAACCGGGTTGCCGGTAAAAACCGGTATTTTAGAAAAAAACCGCCGGTACGATGTTCTAACAAACCGGCCAAAAATACAGGCTTAAAATACCGGCCTGCTGTGCGAAACTCGGTTTAACCGGTTCAACCGGCCGGTTTGAACCGGTTTTTAAAACACTGACAGGTGCACGGTGGCGGCGGCACATGAGCTAGGATTTTTATCATGGTATGTCGATTATGGTGGGTTATGGTGGAAGTACTGTTGCTAGATAGCGAGACCAAACGAAGATTCCGGCAACTGAAACGTTTTATGATAAACCTTGCTTTTCCGGCGACATCTCCGGCGAACCCACCTGATTCCGACGCAACGGTTTGATTAGTTTTGTTAAAAAAGTAGGCCAGTTTGATTAGTTTTGGTAAAAAAGTAGTTCGGTTCGATTGGTTTTTTGTTAAAGAACTTGTTCGGCCCGATTAGTTTGGTAAAGAAGTAGTTTGGTTCTTTTAATTTTGTTGAAAAAGTAGTTCGGTTTGATTAGTTTTTTGTTAAAAGACTAGTATGGCCTGTTTAGTTTTGTTAAAGAAGTAGATCGGTTTGATTAGGTTTGTTAAAAAAAAGTAGTTCGGTTTGATTAGTGCTGTTAAAAAGAAAGTAAGTTCGGTTCGATTAGTTTTGTTGAAAATTTGTTTGGTTCAATTAGTTTTGTTAAAAAAGTAGTTCGGTTTGATTAGTTTTTGTTAAATAACAAGTTCGGCCCGATTAGTTTGTTGAAGTAGTAAAGTAATTTGGTTCGATTAGTTTTTGTTAAATAACTAGTTCGGCCCGATTAGTTTGTTGAAGTAGAAGTTCGATTCATATAGTTTTGTTAAAAAAATAGTTTGGCTCAATTAGTTTTGTTAAAAAAAACTAGTTCGGTCTGATTAATTTGTTAAAGAAGTAGTTCGGTTCTATTAATTTCGTTAAAAAAATAGTTCACTTGTATTAGTTTTGTTAAAAAAGTAGTTCGGTTTGATTAGTTTTTTGTTAAAAAACTAATACGGCCCGTTTAGTTTTGTTAAAGAAGTAGTTCGGTTCAATTAGTTTTGTTAAAAAAAAGTAAGTTCGGTTCGATTAGTTTTGTTAAAAAAAAGTAAGTTCGGTTCGATTAGTTTTGTTAAAAAAAAGTAAGTTTGGTTCGATTAGTTTTGTAGAAAAGTAGTTCGTTTCGATTAGTTTTTGTTAAACAACTAGTTCAGCCCGATTAGTTTGTTGAAGTAGTAGTTCGGTTCATATAGTTTTGTTAAAAAGTAGTTTGGCTCAATTAGTTTTGTTAAAAAACTAGTTCGGCCCGATTAATTTGTTAAAGAAGTAGTTCGGTTCTATTAATTTCGTTAAAAAATAGTTCGGTTGCATTAGTTTTGTTAAAAAAGTAGTTCGGGTTGATTAGTTTTTTGTTAGAAAACTAATACGGCCCGTTTAGTTTTATTAAAGAAATAGTTCGGTTCGATTAGTTTTGTTAAAAAAAAATTAAGTTCGCTTCGATTAGTTTTGTAGAAAAAGTAGTTCGTTTCGATTAGTTTTTGTTAAAAAACTAGTTCGGGCCGAATTAGTTTGTTGTAGTAGTTCAGTTAATATAGTTTTGTTAAAAAAGTTGTTTGGTTCGATTAGTTTTGTTAAAAAATGTAATTCGGTTCGATTAGTTTTGTTAAAAAAAAATTGGTTCGGTACGATTAGTTTTGTTAAAAAAGTAAGTTCGCTTCGATTAGTTTTTGTTAAAGAACTAGTTCGGCCCGATTAGTTTTGTTAAAGAAGTAGTTCGGTTCTACTAGTTTTGTTAAAAAAAATATTTTAGATGGAAATTTATAACGAGGGACTAAAACGAAGCACACCATAAACAACAGGGACTCATAAGAATCTTATGAAAGGGCACATTGGTAATTTCAGCTTTTCCATGGACGGAAGTTTAACTGCAGGGACTCATACAGTTCATTTTTTAAACCATAGGGACTCAACAAGTTCATTTTTTTCGAGGGACTCAATATGTCCTCACCCTCAAACCACAGGGACGCAAACAGTAATTTTCTCAAATATCAATAGTCGAAAGAAGACTTTTAACTTTCATCTTCTTGAATTAAATAGTCCAGTTTGACATTTTGACTCAAAGTTACCAATCCCATTGTTTACACACAAAGCCATCCAACAAACTGATCAACACAAAAGTAATATGTGAAAGTACCAAATGCAAAAGTACATATAAAACGAATTCAAACTGCATTAATTAATTTCCCTTCTCGTCGACTTCGACTTTCATTCCCACCGGCTTTTCGACGTCATTTCTTATTCCCACCGGCTTTTCGACGTCATTCTTATTCCCACCGGCTCCAATGCTTTCAAGTCATCCATTCTACACTTCGTGCACTGCGACAAAGCTGCCACATATGGGTATTGCACGTTTTCCACTCACGCACGGCCTTTTTGAGCTCCTCCTTGGCCTTTGGGTTATATAGCTCGTTAGCCTCCAAAGTCACCCCATCTTTGCAATTTGCATAACCTTTAGCAAGACCCTTATGCACCCCTGCCGCATACAAGTTTGATTCCGCATACAATTTAGCATCTTTAGTGCTCACTTGCTAGTGTATGATTGTATATATGTTAGATTTCTTTGGTTGCATAAGTTATTAATTAGTTTTCAATGCTTGAATTTTGACCCATTAATTTGATCAATGTTCACATATATATGCAACTAATAGATCTTTTTTTAATTTTGACCCGTTTCGAACTTTCTCGCATTGTTGGTTTTGAGCTTTAACCGATTGTTGCATACCACATTCAAATGAATATTTTGTAACTATTATGTTAATCTTGAAAATTTTGTGGTAGACCCGTCTTTACACATCATGATCTAAATCAATGACCATTTTTAGACGGACCCGTAATAACTAAAATTACATTCCACATAAAATCCTATTAGCTAATTCTGCATGTGTTAGGATAAAATATGTATTTTGTCAAATGCCTCAGATTTTAGGTTGCTTTAGGCCCCTAAAATGGTTGATGGTTGGGCCACTCTTACCCGACTTGAATCGACCTGAATAATTTTATAATCAATTTGAAATTGAAGCTTCTAAAAATAGTAAACTCTTTAAAAAAAATTCCTGAATATGTCACTATGGAATATCGGATTGGTTTAGATCATACAACCGGAATCAGATTATATGACTCGTGAGCTATGCACCTTTATTAGACATCTTTTAAATTATTCTTAAACAATATATTTTTATTTTCTTTTCAAATATGGATATATTTTTTAGTTTGAAAGTAGAAGAAACAAACAAAATGTTATTCGAGTACTGTATAGGGTTATAGGCCAATCTATTATGCCTACTTGATTATATTTGGAACGTTTTTTTTTCTATTTTCTATGTAATTTAGGAAAAATAGATGAAAAAGATATACTTGCATCTCGTGTCTAAAGAATACTTACTCTAGTATTGTGGATAGTTCACTGTTAAAAAAAAGGTCAAACTCACATTTTATAGTCTACCCTACATTTAAATAGTTAGAGTGCGACACGTCAGAGTCATGTGTATAAAGTATACACACATTTAAACTCTTAACGTCTTACGCTTCATATGAATTGGAGTCAAGTATTATATACTTATCAAACACTGTTAAAAAAATAATCAAACTCATGAGTATTCTTACTCGAGTATTGTGGGTAGTTTCAAAGCAATTTAGACAAACATAGATGATAAAAATCCTTTGTAACATATATGATTGATTTTCACAACAAACCAAGATCTAAAACCCATCGCATGGCCAGGGAAAAACATATCAAAACCGATATCTAAACCACATGAACCGAGATTGGAAACCATTGCCGAAAAACCACCTAAACCGCCTGTCAACCTACTAGCTATCTGAATTACACAATCACCATCTCTCCCTTTCAGTTTTCAACTTTCTGCCTATTGTCAGACGGTCATTTGAACTGGAAAACGATGAAGATGGAAATGGTGGTGATGCACGTTGATGATGGCCAGCCGAAAGCACAATGGTGAAATGTAGGCCGGCCAGAGATGTGGCAGCTTTGTAATAAGGTTTTTGATACATTTGGTTCTCTTGCCTCCAAAGCTATTATGTTTCAGAAAAAGAGCTATAACTTTGTTTTCAGTAGGATGGGTTTTGCCATTCAAAAGAGGGTGACGATGCAGCTTGTTGCACATTTACCCACATCTCTATTGTAATTGGATCCTTTTGTTCGGTTATTATATCTTAGTTTCATGAGATATAAAAAATATTGTTAACTCATAAAAGGTATTGTTCAATTCATTTTTGATAAGTAAAAAATATAAAAAACCTAGTTTGGTTAATATTTTTTTCCCACCACCCATTTTGAGAAAAAACTACCATACGGATTCCCAAACATCATTTAACATTTCAAAGAGTTGAAAGTCACAAGGTGGTCAAAATAATAAATCCCAAACACCCCATAGTCTCACATAATTTCTTAACTTCAAATTTTATACTTTTATTATTCTTAGAAAACTATGTATTTTTATTTAAACCATGCTCTCTCCATATATAATTTTAGAAATTAGAAACGAAAGAATATATAACTTAACACATTCCAAAACTCATTACATCATTCATCTGTTCCATCGTGTGTATTATAAGGAAACTCTAAATGATTTTGAATAGTAAACCCAAAATCAAAGAGAGATAGGACTCATTTACAATCCAAGTTGTTGCATGCGGTTTTCTTGACATCATGACTTTTAAAAGTAAAACAAAAATAAATAGATAGGGCCTATGTAAATCCAAGTTGCTCCATGGGGCTTTCGTGGAAATAATATTGCTATTTAATTTTGTCACTTGGATTGTTTGAACTTGATTAGTTTTGAGGAATTTAAATTTATTACTTAAAAAAGAGTTAATTATACGAAATATTAGTTTCGAGGAATTTAAATTTATTACTTAAAAAACGTTAATTACACGAAAGGTCTATATGGTATGCTTAATAATAGATTGAGTGACTTGGGTCCCTAGTTATTTTAAACATTTTTAACAAGGTAAATTGGAAATAAATAATCCCAACTTTTGTGTATTGGCTGATAATAATCCAAACTTTAAAAATCACTACCAACGGTCCCAACTTTCAGGTATTTTTGTCTCAATGGACCTCCATTAAAAAACACTTAACGCCATTATGTTTTTTCCTGAATTTCAAACGATGTTTTAGGGCTTTTGATCGGAAGAACGATATGATTCGACTGATGTAAAACTTATCTCGAAACAGTTATTCAAACGACGAAACAATATTTCAATTCGGGTATTTGAATTTTCAATTAACAAAAATCAAGTCATTTGAAAACTGTTTGGATAAAGGTAGTGATTTTTTTGTAAATTTGGGGAAACTTTGTTTGCCCTTATTTATTTTTTAATATTTGTTGAATTGGTTGTGAGTAGAGAAAAAAGAAAATTGTAATAATAAAGGCGTAAAAAAGTATTATTTAATTGAAAATGAGAGAAAAATGTAGTTGTATTTATTGTAATTATAGAAATGGGGGATGGGAGAATGCTCTAAGACTGGTGAAACATTTTAGTCTTTTTTTTTGTCACTTTCTTTTTATATTTTGAGTTATTATTTTTTATAGTAATTTTTAAGGGAATTTTTATGCTACAAATCCTTTTAATTTTTTTCATTTATATCCCTATTTATAGAATAATTTGACTCTGATTTTTATCCGGCCTAGGGTATTTTAAAGTGGTGTATGAGATACAACGGATCCAATCATTCCAAATCTTCATTCAATATTTCTGTTTAATATGATTAAAGGAGACTTTGAAAAGTAAACTCAAAATAAAAAAGAGAGGTGACCCATTTACTATCCAAGTTGTTGCCTTTCGTGAATCATAACCTTTGTAAAGTAAATCCAAATTAAAGAGAGAGATGGCCAATTTAGGATTCAAGTTGTGCATGTGGCGTTGTAGAAATTTCTTTGTTGCTTTTGTTATTATTATTATTATTATTATTATTAACATTTAAAAATGAAATTTGGCCCCACAACGTAGCAATATTGATTTTTTTTTATTTGAGTCGTTTTACTCAGATTTGAAAGTTTCAACACCTCCTAAAACAATCTTATTTATGATAATTAAATATTGTAATAATAATACATAATTTTATTGACTTTAACAGCTCTTGTGGTTCACATCTTGCGATCAATAATTCAATATATCCTCCTTTCTTTGCAATCATCTGGTGATCATTTCTTTCTCAAAAATCAAAGAGACTTGATAATTCAGTATCTCATCCCAAGCACACCTTTAATGGCTTCTTCAAGTTCATCTGCTAACAAGTACGATGTGTTTCTGAGTTTTCGTGGCGAAGACACCCGCAAGACCTTTGTTGATCATCTTTACGCAGCTCTTGATCAATGGGGCATATGCACCTTCAAGGATGACGAGAGACTCGAGAAAGGAAAAAGGATCAACGATGAGCTCTTACAAGCCATTGAGGACTCGAGAGTCTACATTATTGTATTTTCCAAAAGCTACGCATCTTCATCATGGTGCTTAAACGAGCTACTGAAGATCATGGAGTGTCATAAGACGAATGGGCGTATTGCTTTCCCCGTTTTCTACGATGTGGATCCCTCTGAAGTCCGAAAACAAACCGGATCGGTCGGAGAAGCCTTTGCCATACATACGAACAAGAATGAGTCAGAAGTTGGAGAGTGGAGAGAGGCTCTTAAAGATGCAGCCAATTTGTCTGGTTGGGATTTGAGAAAGACCGCTGATGGGTAATCCTTCAATATCTGACGTACCTACTGTCAAATTATAAAAGTAAAAGTTAGTCATGTTGAAATAAGAACAGTAAAACATGAGATATGACACTTGCATTACAATTAGTGCATTATAGACCTAAAAAATATCATTCATGCGGCTTCTTGTGCAAGTTAATTGAATCCCTTCTATGATTTACAGGCATGAAGCTAAAGTCATAAAATTAATTACTGAGGAGGTTTCACTCAAGCTACGTCCCATTGATATAAACATTGATGCAAGCTTAGTAGGCATTGAACAAAGGATGCAAGATCTTGATTCGTGTTTAGAAATTGGTTTAAATGATGTACGCATGATAGGGATCAAGGGCATGGGAGGTGCCGGGAAGACCACTTTGGCTCGAGCTATTTTTGATAAAATAGCATTTAACTTTGAAGGCCAAAGCTTTGTTGAGAATGTGAGGGAAAAAGCCTCACGGTCAGGTTTGGAGAAGTTGCAAGAACAAGTGCTTAGAGATGTATTAAAGAATAAAGACATTACTGTAAGCGGTGTTCATGAAGGAAAAAGGTTGATGAAAAAGATGTTGCGTGGAAAAAAAGTTCTTGTTGTTCTCGATGATGTGAATCATAAAGATCAGCTTGAGATGTTAGTTGGTGATACTTCTTGGTTCGGGCCAAGAAGCAGAATTATAATCACAACTAGAGATGGGCAGGTGCTTGAAGCACACAAAGTGGAATGGATACGTGATGTCAATCTTTTAACGAACGAGGAAGCAATTTGCCTCTTCAATAGGCATGCATTCGGGAAAGATAAACCACCTAAAGAGTTCGAAAAGCATTCACAAAAAGTCTTAAGCTATGCTTCTGGTCTTCCTTTAACAATCAAAGTTTTGGGTTCAGATTTGTGTGGTACAGATGCTAGTGACTGGGCAGATGCACTAGAGAGACTCAAAACAATTCCGTTGAAGGAAACTCTTAAAATATTGGAGCTAAGTTATGAAAATCTTGAGGAAGATTACAAGGAAATATTCCTAGATGTGGCATGCTTCCTTCGAGGTTGGGAGAAAGAAGATGCAATAAGAATGCTTGAAAGCTCCGGATTATATGCTAAAAGCGGTTTAAGAGTTCTTGAGCAAAAATCTCTAATAATGACTTCAAAAAACATTTTAGGTGGAACTATTATAAACATGCATGACCATCTAGTAGAGTTGGGCGTGAATATTGTACGTCGTGAGCATCCGAATGAGCCCCACAAACATAGCAGATTGTGGGTTCAGGAGGAAATCGAACATTTCTTGACTAATAACTCGGTAAGAATGCAGTATATTTGTAAGGTGGAGATAGAACCTACAAGTTTTTTCATCAATTAGAACACAACTTTTATGATTCTTGTTCTTGAATTACAGGGTAATGATGCTGCAAGATGTATAAAAATGTATATCCCACCTGGTAGGATATTGAAAGGTCTTGGAAACATGAAAAAACTTAGATGCCTAATTGTGAACAAAGAGTTCGAGAATTATTTGGGTAACTATGTGGTGATTGATGAAGCTCGTCTACACTTTCCAAATTCGTTACAATATCTATGTTGGAACAAATACCCTTGTTTGTGTTTACCCAAAACGTTTGAAGCAAATAATCTTGTTTCACTTGAAATGCCTTTCAGTAAAATCAAAGAACTTTGGAAAGGGGGAAAGGTAATATGGTTGATTGACTGTTCTTTAATGGTATTATTATTATGATATATATGTATATCTATATTAGCTGGTTATCACAACAACATATGTTCTTTTTTTTTTCTTTTCATCTTGTAATAGGTTATGGAGAAGCTCAGATTCCTTGATTTGAGATGGACGAAGTTGAGGAGCCTTGACCTTGGGCTAACTCCCAAACTCGAGAGGTTAAAGCTTGAATGTTGTGATGATTTGGTAAACCTTGACGTGCATGGTGGATGTCTAAAAAGCCTTGTCTACTCTAACTTATATCGGTGCTTTAGATTGAAATCTATATCTTTTATTGAGCAATTGGAATCACTTGAGGTTCTTTATATAAGTGGATTGAATCTGAGGGAATTCCCGGGTTGTATAGTCACAGGACACTCCAGCAATAGTTTGCTAGAGCTTCATCTTAGGGGTAATTACAATATAGAAGAAATACCCTCATCAATTGGAAATCTTCGTAACCTTGTCTCTCTATATCTCTCTTCTTGTAGAAATCTTAAGAGTCTTCCAGGAAGCATTTGTAGTCTACAACATTTGACAGCTCTTGACCTTCAATTTAGTGGCATAGAGGAATTGCCAGAGGACCTTGGCCAATTGGAATGCTTAGAATACCTTGATTTAGGCTGTACAAAAGTTAAACATCAACCTAATAGCATTTGTATGTTGAAACGTCTGAAAACCCTAATTCTTTGGGATTGTTATAGGTTTGAGAAATTACCAGAGGATGTTGGTGAATTAGAGTCGTTGGAGGAACTGAATCTACAAGGTTGCTCTAATTTAAGAGAAATTCCAATCAGCATCTGTAAGTTGAAACGCCTCAGGGAGTTGAAGCTTCGAGGCAGTTTTAGGGTTGAGAATTTGCCAGACGAATTGGGTAATTTAGGATGTTTACAATTATTAGGTATTGAGAAAACCGGCATAACTCAGATTCCACAAAGCGTTTCTTTGATAAAAGGTCTGAAAATAGAGAAATCTGAATTGAAAGATAAATATCTGACGAACAATAGAGTGCTTGTAGCAACAGAGCTTAGAAGGTACTCTCTTTCTCTCTCTCTCTCTCTCTATAGGTCCTCTAAAATGGATCTAACAACTTTGCTCGGATCAATCCGTGTTGTTGATTAGCGGAAATCACCAACAACACTCGGATCTCGGATCTTAGTTTATTTGATTTATTTGCTAGAAAGGAAGAAGAAGAAGGTTGGAGAGAACTTTATTTCCTGGAGTTGTAAAATGAGTTCTTTTTGAGTTGGTTGGAGTTATGGAGAAATGGGTAAAGTGTCCCTTATATAGGGTCCCCATTTCTGCAAAGTTTACATAATAAACCTACAAAATAAACGTACCAAGTACGTAATACACCGACTAAAAGCAAACTAAACGACATACACAATCCTAATAACAATATAGAATATTGGCCCTACAATCTCCCTCTAGGATTGAGTATGTCGAGGAACTTTCGTCAATTTCTTTGCTTTGTCTTGATTTCTTGAAACTTAGTACTTGTCTTTGATCCAGGATCTTAAACGAGACTGGATTTTGGACAATTCTTTAATTTCCAGTCTTGTAGACTTAAACTTCAATCTTATTTTCTGGAAAGGATCGGCAACAGCAAATTTTTAGAAACATCAGATGCGGGAGGCTCGACATCTAATTTTCTTTTGTTGACTTTCTTGAGCGAACTGGTTTCTTTCCTTGTCTTCGAATGCAATCAGTTCATTTTTTTAGCTTCAACCACCAACTTTCACATTCTCGTTTTCTTTTAAGCGCTTCAGCACCTGCAACTTCAAGCAGACTTGATCTTGATCTACCTGTCCATGTACACCTGCACAAAACTTAGAACGAATAAGATTCGTTCACAGACCCTCTCGAGGATCAAAGAAGAATTCGTTCACAGGCCCTCCCAATTTCAGTCCCTCAACTTGTAAGTGATTTGTCTAAGTCCCATGTTTCCAACAAACTTTGCATGAACGACCTTGACAACAAAACACATAGTTTTGAATAAAACAAGGTTTAGTAAAATATGTACAAACACAATAAAAACTTAAAATGGTTTTTTTCATTTTCTTATATTTTTTAAAATTAGGAAAATATATACATAATATGCATAATATTTTGAAGTTGAAACATAAAATTAAAAAAAACAAAAATAAGATAGAAGTAAAGATGAAATTAATATTGCATATCAATAATATTTACAAAAAAGTTTACTAAATTATTTTTATGAGAAAGATCACGACATGAAATCAAATTATCTGTTAACGTTCTATATCACACTTCTATCTAGACATTATTATGCCAAGAACCCAAAGTTGATTGTAGATATAATTTGTTCACTTTAAACTTAACAAGTATTTGGATGTCAATGTGATATGTTAAGGTATAGATTAAGCACAATGCTTGTTTGGTCCCCATTTAATCTGACATGTTACAGACTTCATCATACCTCGGGCTTAATTTGCTTTCACATGTCACCTCAACTTGACTTAAACATTTCTTATTTGATCACAGTACGCTTATTGACACTTTGTACACTTTATTTTGGACACTTGACTTTATCTAGAAAGATTAAAATAAAGCAGAAGTTCAGGGCCTTAACAATCAGGCCGGATAATACCATATTATCGCGCAAAGAAAGTCCAAGGCTTGAACAAAAGAAAGAAAATAAAACAAAGCAGAAGATTCAAGGCCTTAACAATTAGAACTTATATGACTACAAACGTAGAAAGTTCAAGGCTTGAATCAAAATAAATGAAGAAATAAAGCAGAAGTTAAAATTTCTAAAACTGACTCTTTTTCTTGAATTTTCTTTTTCTTTTCTGACTCTTTTATTTTTCTTTTTCTTTTTCTTGCTTTTCTTGATGCTTTTTCTTGAGTCAATAAAAATAAAAAATTGACACTGATTTCATAAGCCAACTGTGATTAGGTAAAGAGAGGCTTGGGTATAACATGTTTAATTACATTTGATCCTTCATTGATATGAATTTAACGGAATCATGCAACCACATCATAAACGTATAGCCACTAGTACCGGCATGAATTTTAGGTTTATATCACCCGATACTTACTTGTTTGTCAAACCTATCTACACATTTGTGAGTGATTTTATAGACTTTTGATCTATTATTCTCATGTGCTGGGATCTTTACATACCAATGTACTATCATTTTCCAAGGGTCGGATCAAATTCTTAATTGAAAATTTTAATTATCCGATTCCCTCTAGGCAGGAGCTCCCTCTTAGCGGGACAGATTCTTTTGAATTTTCTTAAATATTTCTTAAATAGGAGTAAGATGAAATTAATATTATATATAGAATTAAATTTTTTTTGATAAGTCAAATGACTTGATTTTGTTTTTCTTAAAGTAAATTGAAAATCTTTTTGGTGAGTTGATGTTAACTCATTTTTTCCCTCTAAAATTGTGACATATTTTAAGAATATTTACAATTTTAAAACAAATATTAAGATTTACTCAAAAAAAATCATGCCCAAAGATTCAACGAGAAATAAAAATCGGGCACGACTAAAAGCTTTTGTAAAGAAATCGGCAAAGTTAAAATCAGTATGGACCCTTTTTATGTTGACAAGCTTACGATCAAAACAATCACGAATACACTGTATTCGGATGTCTATGTGTTTTGTCTTAGAGTGCTGGACCAGGTTTTTAACAATCGCAACGGCAGCCTCATTATCACATTTGATCGTGGTATTATAGAAATTCAAACCGTAATCCAGCAGCTGATGTTGGATCCAAATGACTTGGGAACAGCAATTGGATGCAGCGATGTACTCGGCTTCGGCAGTTGAGGTGGACATGGTCACTTGCTTTTTGCACTGCCATGAAATCAACCTGTCTCCCAGAAATTGGCATCCTCCTGATGTTGACTTTCGGTCTAAGTTGCATCCCCCATAATCACTGTCAGTAAATGCATGAAGTTCCAAGGGAGACTCTTTTGGATACCAGAGTCCCAAACAAGGTCTTCCCTTCAAGTATCTGAAAATACGTTTGACAGCGGTAATGTGAGATTCTCTTGGATCTGACTGATATCTGGCACACTAACAAACAGGAAACATGATCTCTGGTCTGCTTGCAGTGAGATACATCAGTGAGCCAATCATTAACCTATACAGGTGCTGATCAACTGGCTTTCCCGATGGATTAGGAGCGAGAATCGGTCGTGTAGTGATTGGTGTCATGAATGCAGTTGAGTCCTTGAACCCGAACTTCTGAACAATGTCGTGAACGTACTTCTCCTGATGAATCAAAGTTCTGTCTGTTTCTGTTCAACTTGTAAACCCAGGAAGAAAGTTATTTCTCCCAATGAGCTCATCTCAAATCGCTTTTGCATGACCTAAGAAAACTCCTTGCACATATTCTCATTTGCAGACCCAAAGATAATGTCATCAACATACACTTGGACTAGAATTAGATCACCCTGAACCTTCTTAACAAAGAGTGTTATCAACAATTCCTCTTTTGTACCCATTCTTCACTAGATGGTCAGCCAGAGTGGCATACCATGCACGGGGTGCTTGGTGCAGATCATACAGTGCCTTGTCAAGACGATAAACATGATCAGGATAATCCGGATCTTCAAAACCTGGAGGTTGGCTAACATAAATTTCTTCTTTGACCTTTCCATACAAAAAGGCTTTCTTTACGTCCATCTGATATACTTTGAAGTTCATATAGGACGCATAGGCCAAAAAGATACGGATTGCTTCTAATTTGGCCATAGTGCATAAACTTTATCATAATCAAGTCCCTCGTGCTGCCAAAAAACCTTGTACAACAAACCGGACTTTGTTTCTAATAATAACCCCCTTATTGTCCTTTTTATTCCGGAACACCCACTTTGTTCTGATCGGCCTTTTATTTTCTGGTTTCTTGACCAGCCTCCAAACATTTAGCTTCTTGAACTGTATGGCCTCAACCTTAAGAGTTTTCTCTCAATGCAACTCTGTAGTCTTGGGTTCGACCTGTGAAATAAAACAAGCAAAAAGACATCTGTTAATTGTTAATGTTACCAGAGGTGCTACGTGTTTGAATGTCGGCTGATGGATCTCCAATAATATTCTCAGTCGGATGTCTTCGGTGGATTGGCAATTAAGGAATTTTCTCGACATGCTCGACTAGTGTTGCCTATAACTCAGTGGATAAACTCTCTATGGGATGAAAAACAATTAGGTCCTCTAAAATGGATCTAACAACTTTGCTCAGATCAATCCGTGTTGTTGGTTAGCAGAAATCACCAACAACACTCGGATCTCGGATCTTAGTTTGTTTGATTTATTTGCTAGAAAGGAAGAAGAAGAAGAGGGTTGGACATAACTTTATTTCCTGGAGTTGTGAAATGAGTTCTTTTTGAGTTGTTTGGAGTTATGGAGAAATGGGTAAAGTGTCCCTTATATGGGGTCCCCATTTCTCCAAAGTTTACATAATAAACCTACAAAATAAGTGTACCGAGTACGTAATACACCGACTAAAAGCAAACTAAACGACATACACAATCCTAATAACAATATAGAATATTGGCCCTACACACACTCTCTCTCTCTCAGCTAACTTTCACTTGCCATATTTTAGTTGTCTTAATGTAAATGGATAAATACAAATAAAGCTAGCTAGTATGAACATATTTTTAACTTTGACAGTCTGTCAGAAACATGTAAACAAAAGGCTTCTTTATTTTGAATAATCAAACTACAAATAGATTCATACAGATCATAGAGAACAAATGGGGATAAAACCCTAATAATAACAAAAAGATTAAAGACTATACTGTGACTGTTCTATCTTATCCTTTAATATGGAAAGCACAACCTTTATAGCCACAAGATCATTCCCCAAGTGACTATTGGAGAAGAGATGATTATGGAATAAGAAATCCTTTGCATGATTGAGGGATTCGTACTTGTTTCTTCATTAGCGTTCTTTTGACAAAAGAAAGTCAAACGATGCTCATTAAGGCTTCCAAGTTTAAGTCTTAGCATAAAGAGTCCCTCAACTTTCTAAGACTTGTAAATTTAGTCAAACATTGACTCCTTTGTCTTCGCTACTTCCGGCTTATGCCTAACAAAGTAATTCCTTTCACGATCTTCCATCATCATGTAAACAAAAAATGCAAATAATAAGAGAACAATTATATGTATCACATGTTTGACTTTGAATTAAACTATGTATATATATTTCAACACAGTCATCTTGTACTGAAATTAGCAAATTGGGTAGTAGTAGTAGTAGGGTGTGAATGGGTCGGTTCGATTTTGGACTAAAACCGAACCAAATTGGTTTCGGTTAGTGGTTTGGGTTCGGTTCGGTTTTAGTTTTTTCGGGTTAGCCAAAAATAATGAATTTGGGCCTTAAGTTCTTTTGTTAGTTAATAATAAATATGATTATACATTTGGGTTAACTATATATTAAGCTATTATAAATTACTTAAGTTTTAAACAAAAAATAAAAAATCTTTTGGTTCCGTTTTTTCACTTTTACTTACACGCGAAACCGGAACTGACTCGGACGTCGGATTTTGCTTCGGTTTGGTTATTTCGGTTTGGGTCTTTTCAGTTTCAGTTTTGGATCGATTTTTTTAACTGGTGCAAGGAGCAGGTTTGTAAATATTTATGCAATTGATCAGAATGTGTAACATGTTACCTGTGCTTCTTTTTTTTCTTTTCTTCTCTTGTTTCTTTTTCTTTTTTTTTAAACATGTTGCCTTTGATTCTAATGTTGATCTCATTATGTTTTTAATTAGCTCACATGATCTAATTTTGCTAAACTAATCACAGATCACCTGCTTCTATGTTCAAAGCTTCTTTTATACATAAAATTCCTGTTCTATTTAAACTTGTGAACACAGTTTAACTATCATGGAAAGCCAAACTAATGTGATTTTCTTTGAATTTAATCTAATTTCAAACATTATGTCATACTTATTTCTGGCTTGCGCATGTTTAAACATTTCTGCAAGATATTTGTTTCTCTTATTCTAACTAAACTAAAAAAATAACTGGATAAATAACTTAAATGACTTGACAATGATCTTGAGATTATTGATTTTAAGATAACCTTAACCTACAAAATTCTTTGCTATAATCGCTAACTTTATCAGTCTATTTTTTTCCTT
This sequence comes from Bidens hawaiensis, assembly GCF_021521415.1. Taxonomy (NCBI): domain Eukaryota; kingdom Viridiplantae; phylum Streptophyta; class Magnoliopsida; order Asterales; family Asteraceae; genus Bidens; species Bidens hawaiensis. Next base: position 1,746,824 of record NW_027491327.1, read on the forward strand.
TTCTGTTGTAGGATCTATTATCTACACCAATGCAAAGAAACAGAGGGCGGTCATCGGAAATGAAGAAGGTATTTGCTTGTATGCTAAGAGATAACAGGTCTACGGCTTTCAACACTTTTCTGTTATGTAAATTTTGTTGAACATTAGTATTAATGAATCCTCTTGTAAGTTGATATATGTTTTGGATAAATGAACGAAACACTTTGTTTTCTTTTTCGTTTGAACGTAATAATGTTTTCTTATAAAGTTTTACACATAAGAATAAGTTTGACTTTCATTAGTCAAACATTACAAGCTTGATTGACTATGACTATAATTACCTCCCTCTTTCCTATTTGCTTGAAGAAGTAGCTTAATAGATTTCGATTAGCCTCTTTAACTAGACAATAAACATCTGCTTTGGGAATCATGCTCCTGAGTATATCCGATACCATACCAATATAAGATGACACGTTTGACCCGGTCCTTAAACGTGCTTCTGCATATCTGTCAACTAACGGGTCTGGACCAGGTGGGTTTCTGCGGTCACCAGGTGGAGTGGTCCCCATTTTGTCCCCTTCATATGGAAGCTTCTGGAGGCAATCGACAGTCGGATATGAAGACTCATTTTCTACAAATCTAACAACCGTGTTTTTACTCTCGTCACAAAACTTATCCAATGCTTTACCTGCAGCATCAGCGAGAGCCGATTGCAGGGTCGGAAACCGCCTTAATTCCTGTTTTTATAATATTATAATGTTACTTACAAATCCAGTATTTATAAAGTATTTAATAAGAGTAAAAGAGTTTGACCTCAGTTTCTGCAATCGACTTCCTCACAAGTTCTTTTAGGACGAAAGGCACCTGAAATACAAACACTTATTAAATAATAAAAGAGCTACTTACCTCGTTCGGGAGCAATTAAATGTGGCTGATAATCGTCTTCTTTTGAAACAAGTTTCCTCACATTTTGTAGAGAAAGATGCTTATCAAACGGAAGCATCCTTAAAGCAGCAGGAAGTTGGTGGTCAAACACTCCATATATCCAGTCACCACCAGGCCGACTGACATAGTATTAAAAATCCAAATTTAATGAAATGCAACAAAAAAAAATCATCTTTACGTGTATGTGTGTGTGTGACTTACTTCATGAGCAATCAAAGCGAACTAGAAAACATCAACACTCTTGCCATATGATTCCCTACGATATACTTCAGGAGGCCAGGAGCCATGTATCGATCTGAAAGAAGCACAAAAGGAAAAAGATTAAATAATTCAAAAAAAAATGTTAGAAAAAATAAAAAGGCTTCATTTTTATGATAAAATATCAGATTTTATTACATGATCCAGTTCCTCCGGTATGTAACTTTTAAACGTCCGGCTTCATCTTGCAATACATTTCTGAAAGATTTTTATTTTGGTGTTATAGTTAAACAATTGTTATTTTAGTTGATATTCGAAAACAAAGATTGTCTGGTAGGTGCCTCGGTGTCAAATCCCTGTGAATTATGGCATGCGGTTTATGGTGATGAAGATAATTCATACCCCTGTATCATACAAAATCGATTTTCATGTGTGAAAATTCAAAAATTTAAGCCGATTCTTCAACTTTTCAAGAAAATGTAGATGCTAAAAATGAAATTTATGAAAGTTAAAAATTTCAAAACTTTTTGGTTTTAAGTTTGAAAAGAAATTCCACATCAAATTTGGGTTAGAAAAAATAATCTGTTTGACCTCATAAAAGTCAAACCGTACTCTTTGGGATGATTTTGGATGAAGATAAAACCACAATGAGTGTTCAAATCTTAATTTTGCATTCGGTACAACTATTTTTTTCACCGTGTACAATCTTAAATGAGGTTAACAAAAAATAGAAGTGAGAAATGACATACCTTGCGATATCCAAAGCATAAGACACAGCAGTCAATGGATCAAGTCGTCCTTTCTTTTTTAGAATATCGTACAAACTTCCCTAAAAAAATCCCACATTTTTAAGTAAACGCTAAATCAATGAACCCAAAAATAAAAATACCCACATTTTTTAGATATTCCGTTAAGAAAATAAGCCGGTCCGAGTCTTTCAAAACACCAAGAAATTGCACTATGTTCAGGTGACGCAACTTTTGCCATAACTCAAAAACGCTTTTCTGTAAACATATTATAAAACAGAAGATCAGATGACCAAATGAATACCAATGAGTTCATGTTTGACTTTATGAGAGTCAAACAGACTATTAGGTTTGACTTCAATTGGTCAAAGCTAACCTCACTTTCTCATTTGATGCAATTGAAGACCGGATTGTCTTTGCAGCGACTTCTGTACCGCGCCATTTTACTTTATAAACTTCACCATATGCACCCTGCTGACATTAGCAAGTTTTTAACATAAAACTAATTTCAACATATAATATTTTTAACGATTTAGATGAAGTACTTACTTCGCCAATAAGAACTGCTTCTTTCAATAGAACTTCAGTGTAATGAATCCAGTAACATGGAGCCTGAGAATCAGCTACAATCTGTAGAAAGATACGGTTTGACTTATGAGGTCAAACAGATACTCTTGAACTACAAATATTAAGATTACTTTTGATGTTGTGATAATATTATTGAACTCATATCATTATATTTCATTAACATTTTTCTGTTTAGATTATCAGTACCATATACTTAAAAGTTAAAACACTTATCCAATAGTCATATTTCATATAAAATCAAACCATTCGAAAGGCTAAAATGGTAATTTACAGTGTTCCAAACTATCCATTCATAACATTTATCAAACAAAAGTCATGGTCCATTTTGCATCTGGTAAACAATAGGTTTGACTACAAGGCAGACATTTTCATTGACTCGTTTTCAATAAAGGGAAAATAAGGTACCAGATCAATTCCTCCATGCGCCTTAAGGATTTCGCAAATTTCCAAATGGCCTGCTCCAAGTGCATCCAAAAGCGGCTGCAAATAATAATCAAAACCACCCTCAGCAACAACAATAACAATAATGCACATTGAAACACCACCTAAATTTACAATTTCAGGATCTTGTTAAAAGAATAACACTTACGGTCCGACCCCATCAGTCAGTAGAGTTAACATCCGCCCCTTTCTCAAGAAGTAAAAGAACAATTTCGGTACAACCTTCACAAGCAGCTAAATGAAGTGCGGTTCTTTTATCATAATCTCCTACATTAGGTTCCACACCCTTATCAAGCTCTTGCATAACTCCCCATTTGTTGCCCTTACTCGAGCAGTAAAGAAGACGGTAGGGCCCATCTGAGTCGGTTTTTCGCACTTGACTTTGCTGCAAACATAAGATAGAACTAGTAATCATGCAAAAAGAGGACAAATGTTGTAAAAAACTGAAAAAAATTGCTACATATTATACCTAGAAATTAGTATCACTGAATGCACTAAATTTGACTAAGACTTGGAAACTAGAGATGTGGTTTGACTTTTTTTTGTCAAACAAGTTACCACTGGGATTCATAAGTAAAGGCTTAAACAAGGTTATTAGTGTGAATTGTGCATAAAATGTTATAAAAAAATATTTAATCTTTAAAAACTAACACTAGTACTATGCTACTTGTTTGTCTGAATTATGAACATGTTATCTCAAAAGAAAAGACGTGGATGTATTAAAATGCATAAACAACAAGAACCCGGGCCATATTATGATTATTTTCCCCGACTTTACCAAACATATAAAGGATTGTAAGCCTGCACAATCTTATGTATAGTTAAAGAGACAGCTTCTAAAACTTAAGGGAAGGTTGAAAAGTTGACTTTTTTGGTCAAATGAAAGACAGGTTAGAACTTAGAATCATTAATAAATGTAGGATGCACTCATTGTTGGGTTCATCTACGATTGCAAGAAGCGAAAGGGGGCGACGATGGCTTGGGGCAGCCAGCCCTAGCTCATTTGTTATCCTGCTTATATTATTAATTAACATTGTAATCTCGTGTACTTGTAATTGATTATCACTTAAATAAATTATACCAAGTTGCCACCCATAGACAGAACCACGTTAAATCCCCGACACGTGTGTCGTATTGTTGCTTTTGTATAACGTTCATGTGGTTTAATCCTAAGTTCCTAACAGTCATGGGCAAAAAAAAATAATAAAAATTTTGCCTACAACAAGAATCCTAATTTGACCACAAGATTCAAACTTTAACTTAAAAGATTAATTCAAATAAGTAAAATGAATCAACTACAAAAACATGATCATACATAGGGGAAGGTTCATGTACATTTTAATCTTAACATGAGAACTAATACCAATTTATAAAAAAATGAGAACGTAAGAAACAATACCAATCTACATAAACAATTATTTATAATAACAAAGAAAAATTACGACAAAATAATCAAAATCAAGAACAAAATAATAACAGCAAATACAGATAACAGCAAAAGAAAAAATCTAATAATAACAACAAAATATAAATCAACAAATACTTATAACGTCTCAATATCGAAAATTAGCAAATACTGAACAAAAAATAACAGCAAACACCTATAAAAATAAACCTAATAATAATAGCAAATTGGTTCTCACTGTTTTCATGTTAAAAATAAAATGTATTTGATCCTGTTTCATCGTATATATGCCATATTTACAAGCATGCTTCTTAAAACTTCAAACCTTACGTACATACCAATAAACATAAGTTCACACAAAATATATATAAACATGAAAACAATAATGCTATGATCTGAATTTATTTAGGATTAAAAACTGACCATGGAAGGTGATGTTGAGGAATCCATGATTCCAAGATTCCCTTGTTGAAGCTGATGAAAGCAAACAGTTTGAAGATGAGCATTGGAGATTTATAAATAATAATATGGGCCGATGGTTTTAAGGAAGATGCAAATAAGAAGACAGAAAAACTGAGTCACCAAGAAATGTAAAATGGTTTGATTGTTTAAGAGTAAAAGAGAAAACATTGAGTAAGTCGCCATGCTTGATTGGTGGGAATTAGCAAATGAAACGAGTAGTGGTAAATTTGGTGGAAGAAAAACAGTTTTATTTTTCATTTTATTTTATTTTATTTTTTTATTTTTATTTTTTGCAGCTTAGAAGTTGAAAGTAAAGAGTGTGTGAATAAATGAGTGTGTGAATCGTTGTTCCGAAAAAAATAAAGGGATTTTGGTTTTTAAGTATCATTTGAAAGCTTGCACGTGAATGAGGTGTCGTGTATAGAGATGGATTAAACGGTCTCATGAACATTGAATGGTTATAAATTAAAAATAAAATATAATAAATCCATATTCAACTTCTCTTATTAATACCCCTTCAACAACATCATAAACAGAATCACGCAAGTATTATCATATTGATGAGTTTACGCACCCTTTTTCATGTATTTTAAGGGTGGCATGTATGCACTCCCTCGTATTCTCCTATGATTCATTACTTGTTGATTGTTTATGCCTTAGGTAATTATGTTCTTATGTATTTATGATGGAGGAGCATTAACACGCATTGAATTGACCACATATGGTCCATGAGGAGGAATAATTGGAATGAAGTTTGGGAATAACTTACAAGATAATAATATGAAATTATTATTAATTTTAATTCCTTTAATTTTGTCCATCTTTTATTTGTTTCCCTTTTTATATGTAACCATTCTATTATATATAAGAATGTCTAGGTTCATAGGAAGATAATTTTGAAGATTGAGAATATTGTAAAGAACGTTTGTTCTTGAACCTTTCGGTTCGTTTATAACCTTTCGGTTAGATGAAGTCTATGAATTAATCAATTGTGTTTGAGCCATTTGAGTAAAGCCGTGAATTCGGCATCAATTTAATTGCTAAATGGTCTCATTGATTGTTTATGCCTTAGGTAATTATGTTCTTATGTATTTAATTGCTAATTGGTCTCGGTATCAACACTAACTTCATTTAGTATGATCATATACTATCCTATTATTTTGGTTTATCCAAATAGAACGAATCGTCATTTACATTTATTTCCTATTCATTTATATTTATGATTGATCTACGATGCAAGTGAGTTGTATGATTTTTGCCTTAAAAATATATATATATATATATATATATATATATATAACTTGTGTAATTCTCACCAACTTCTCAGTTAACCATTTTATTTTTATATATGCTACATGTATTTTGTGTGAAGATTTGCCAAGTTATGAAGACATCTAGTAGACCCTCGGTTATTTCAAAATGATAGAATATTGAATTGTTTTGATTAATTTGTTTTTGTGTAACATCTTGGATTATATAATAAATTTAATAAATAATTAGTGTCATGAGCTTATGAGCAATCAATGTATCGGCCTGACATATTCCGTTTTGCAGTGGTTGAGTTTGATGACCGTCTGAGTCCCTCTCACTCTAGCTTGAAGCAACTAACGACTGTGACGACCCATACTGAAGCATTCGAACAGTTGTCCAACAACATCAACGGCCTTGCCAGAGTTCCGCGTAATTGGTTGCTACATCGTCGGACTAAGACGCGATCAGGTTGAAGTCAAGCTCAAGAAACCCAAATCCTTACCGAAAGCTATAGAGCTTTCTCGATTGATTGAGCAAAAGCTTAATTCCTAGGGACTAGCTTGGAGATAGCATTGGTTTCACCCAACAGCCAAGTGAGCGCGTCACCAACAGCCCAGGTGCCTTATGCTAATACTCCAAGTCTCTTGTGTCCAAATTCCATCCCTACACTAGCTCTCTCACGACTTAATCCGATAAGCCGACTTACTAGTGTTGAATTAAAAGACCGACATCCTAAAGAGTTATTTTACTATTGTTATGAAAAGTATCGGTTGGGACACAAGTGTGTGAAACCACAAATGCTTATGATCATTGACTCCATGGATGAACCCACGGACCTTCACCTTGAGGACAAGGTGAATTCAAGCGGTGTGGAATGATATGTGCATCAGGTTACTCTTGCAAGCCACGTCATTGGTTATTAAGATGTTTTAGTCATATCTTGTACACGTGTTGAATAAAGGAGTAGAGCGGATGCCCCATACTCCATCCACGTTTCCATGTTTTAGGTTACTCGACCCCATGTTCTATGTTAAGTAATTATATCTTTGGTAATGTTTGGTATGCATGAATGAGAGGGAAAATGGAATTATATATATATATATACAAATAGCAAGTTTCTTAGGCTTTACCACTTGTACTCTTTGCTTATAGACTTATACTTTTAATTTTGGTCTCTCATGTAAACAAGGGTTTAAAGGGTGTGGGATGTGTGGTAGATATTGTTTAACTTTCAACTTCTTCCACACACGTCTTGTACTTCTGTTTTGGGTCTTTAATGTATTTATTTGTTTCTTTCCAAGTCTCACGTATATATAAATAGCAACTTAAGGTTGCATAGATAGTTGTATCCTAACTTTAAGTGATTGTACTTAATTTTTCTTTCTTATCTTTTTACTTAAACTTTTTACTTTTTAACCCTCACACTTTTATATCTTTTACAATCTAAACTTAACACATTTTCACCTTCAACTATGATCTATATATCTTTCATCTTTTATAAATTATTCGTTTTACATTTTGGTCAAGATTTTGCGAGTAAATGTCGCAAAGTGGGTGTGTGGTTTAATTTTTTTACACATATTTTTCCCATTTAACGACTCTGCCGCAACCCGCGGGTCCTATATTAATTTAATTATTGTTCTCTATGCTTTATGTGTTTTGCGTGCTTGGTACACCATTTTTACGTCTACTTTTCTTTCGGTTTTACTTTAACATGGTTATTGTTTTCTATGTTTAGTTTCTTTTATTTATTTCTTTTTTA